>NC_045999.1:11288094-11613094 GCF_010909765.2 Amblyraja radiata
TCCCTCAACCCTCTGACTCCTCCTCTTCCTTTCTTCTTCCCCCCCACCCTGCATCAGTCTGAAGAAGGGTTTCGGCCTGAAACATTGCCTATTTCCTTCGCTCCAGATGCTTCCGCACCCGCTGAGTTTCTCCAGCACTTTTGTCTACCTTCGATTTTCCAGCATCTGCAGTTCCTTCTTGAACAACTAAAGGTCATGGCCTCAGAATTAAAGGATATTCTTTTAGGAAGGAGATGAGGAGTCATATTTAGTCAGAGGGTGGTGAATCTGTTGATTCTTTGTCACAGATGGCTGTGGAGGCCAAGTCAGTGGATACTTTTAAGGCAGAGATAGATTCTTGATTATTACAGGTGTCAGAGGTTATGGGGAGAAGGCAGGAGAATGGGGTTAGGAGGGAGAGATAGATTAGCCATGATTGAAGGGCAGAGTAGACTTGATGTGCAGAATGGCCTAATTCTACAATCGCATGACTTTATGAAAAAGAATAGGTGATTTTTCAGGTCAAAACCCTTCTTCAGATTGATAAATTGATCATAGCACTATCAGCCACCTTAGAACACATGGAATGGAGTAGAAACAAGTCAACATTGATTCAGAGCAGGGGCGGAAAACCCGAGGGGGGCAGAGGGGACACGTCCCCATGTTTTGAGAGATGGGGGACATCCCCCCCCCCCAAGTTTTTGTGATCCCGATTTTAAAATTGCCATTTTTAGCGCTGGATTCAGCCTCCGAAGCCTCGCGCGTGTGTGAGTGTGCGCATGCGCGCGTGTCCGCCCAAAAATTGTGTCCCCCGTCCCGTCCCCTCCATGTTTTAATAGTGAGTTCCGTTCTTGATTCAGAGACACTACCTACCAGGTTACACAATGCCATAACAATGACCTAGACAGCAGCAGTTAAAAGACATGAAAAGTTTGTGCCCATATAATTTCAATGGCATTAATAAAAGTTTTCTGTAACAACATAATTTTATGTCTGGTGCGTTATATGCACAAGGCATCAGGTCACAAGAAGTTGGAATAGACATGGTACTCTACATTACAGCATAGCATCAATACAGTAACAAGACTAGTACAACATTTAAAAAGGAATACGGTGTTGTATGTCCTTTTTTCCTGGCTTCAGTGCAAGAAATTGGATCAAATTACTGTGTTTCAACAAATCTGGTGCAGTTTGTGAAAATCACTTTAATAACAAAAATACTTGGAATAATAGCAGGAATTCCATGACCTGTTATCCAGTACGTGTTCCTTCAGGCTTATGATAGTCCCATAAAAAATATACCAGTACAACTTAAAATGAAAAGTATAATTTACAAATAAGTTTTCCCAGACAACTAGTAACAATAACAAATAACAAGGGATATTAGGACATGGATAGGATAGGGATATGGGTCAATCACGGGCAAATGGGACTGGCATAGGTAGACATCTTGGTCGGCATGGACAAGTTGGACCAATGCGCCTGATTCCATGCAATATGTCTCTGTATCCTTCATTACAATTGGCAGTTCCCACATAATTAAAAGGTGCAAGTGACTTTCGTGTAACGGCCATTTGGGTAATATAAATTCACCTTCATGAATTTATATGAAAAGTAACAAACAAAACAATTTTCTTTTCAACATGCACTTCTTGACAGAGGTGCAGATGACATTTCTTTAAGTTTGAGAAAATTGTAAAACTGTCCTGGGAACATCCTTGTAAAATTGTAAAACTGAGCTTTTTCGAGGTGCCTGTACTCTTGTTTCACTTTGTTTCACTTGTTTCACTTGTTTCACTTTGATCAATACCAGAAAATTATCAATTTATAAACTCACATATATTAATACAAAATGGAAAAGATGGGAACTGAAAATGTGTACACTGTTTCCAAAACACTTAAATGTTTAAATGAGGGGCACTAATTAATTCTTCACCAATGGGTGCATCTCTCAGATCTTCTGATATATGCTTCCCAATGTGAATAATGAGATTCTGGATTTGAGAATTAAGCTCTTCACAACCAAGTTTTAAAACAACAGCAGGGGCACCATCTACTCTCCCGACATTTCTAAAAAGTATTTTTTGACTTCTTGTTGATGAGGAGTGGAAGCAAGACTGAACCGAATAGGTTGATGTGGAATGGAGTCAAGTCAATTCACATTAAGGTTTTGAACATAAAAGGGAGTCACAGTTGGATCTACTGTCCCCATGTCCTGATGAGTTCAATCAGTTCTTGGGTCCCAATGGGTTGGGGCCGTGGATGTCCTTTATAGCACTTAAGAACCCGTGCATGTCCTGGTGATCAGTGAGTTGGTGAGCTTCCTGTGGTCTCTCCATTCACTGTCAGTTCTTTGGGTCGTGTGTTTTCTGCTGGTCCTATGTCTGCTGGTGCATGTAAACTCATTTCTTTCCACTAGTAGAGCTGGTAGAGCTGTCTCAAAGCGCTAGAGACCCGGATTCGATCCTGACCTCGGTTGCTGTGGAGTTTGCATGTTTTCCCTGTGACCACGTGGGTTTCCTCCGGGTGCTCAGATTTCCTACCATATACCAAGAACCCGTGGGTTTGTAGGTTAATTGGCCCTCTGTAAATTCTCTGTAATGTGTAGGTAGTAGATGCGAAAGTGGGATAACATAGAACAAGTGTGAACGGGGGATCAATGATCACTGTGGAATTGCTGAGCCGAACAACCTGTTTCTAGGATGTATTTCTAAACTAAAACATTCATTTCCTGGTCATTTTAATCTTGGAAGAGAAACCAAGAGTCTCTTAATATGTTTCAATTATGGTGGACTGGCAAACTGAAATCATGAAGCTTCACAGAGTCTGGAATCAATGTTGAGGATTCCCAGAGCTATCCTTCCTGCCTGTAGATAGATACAAAAAGCAGGAGTAACTCAGTGGGACAGGCAGCATCTCTGGAGAGAAGGAATGGATGATGTTTTGGGTCGAGGCCCTTCTTCAGATCGTTCCTGCCTGTATATTACTATGCCACCATTCTCGAGTGGGAGTCTTGCCAGTGCGACAGAATGGGAAAGGTAGCTAAACGTATTTGGTACTTTGGAAAATTCCTGAAGGTGGTAAGATATGGGTAACTACTCAAGTTGAATGTTCCTGCTTAGACTTGGTCATAGAATGCCCTCTCTTAAATCACAAAAGCAGAACTACGAAATCCCAGTTGGGGTGTTTTAATCAATGGCAGGCATGCTTTGGACCAGTATTGCATGAGGAAATACTCGTCAAATTTTAAGTGGCACCATTCAATCAGGAAAACCATGCAATTGTATTATACTCCAGGTATCATCAATTTTCAACCATCCAGCATCAAAAAAGACAAAACTAGGTGACAGAATTTGTAGGCCTGATTTTCTTAATAGGTAGGCCTGGATGTTGGAAAGGGCAATTTCTGAATGGGCATAGGTAGAAAATATTCTCCTAAAATTTTGAAAAGTCCTATAATTTATTCTGTATTTCTATTTACTTATAATAGCATCTATGCAGTGACAACCCCTTAATTCATTGCCATATTTGGTGTCCAAAAGCACAAAAAATGTTAAATGAATGCTAATGACCTGAAAAGGGGTACAAAGAATAATAGCGAGAATACAATTGCTGCAGATATTATGGAATGATTCTGATGGCAAAATATGTACGTGTAAAGTTAAATTTCTTCCAGTAGTTCACCACTTTTCCACAGAATACATGATTGCAGCCAAGGTCATGAACACAGAATCAGTGAATTTCAACTTCCTAAGAACTTTTTGGGCTGCAAGAAAAGAATTTATTTGTTGTTGAATAAACTGAATTTATTTTTAACAGATTAGAAAGCTAAATAACCATTGGCTCTAAAAAAAATCTTTGGGTGATGCCCAATTCTTTGAATCTAATCCCCATAGAATAAAAAAAAATGAAAAAATGTTTAAAATTTTAGTTTCTAATATGACTAATATCACAAGATTACTTGCTGTAAAATTTTGCACTATTGTAAATTTGCACTATTTTACTTTCTTGCTAGCTGTCTGTTAAAATTCTTCAATCTGATTGGTCATGTTAGCAAAATTCGCTGCTGTCATTGTTCGGGATATTGCAAATCCCCTGCAGAAGATTCCTCAACGCACCTGGGAAAGGGATAACCTCAAGACATAACCACCATTCTACAGAGCACACTGAAGTTTTGTGGCATTCTTTTTGGAACATCAACAGTAATTGTCTTACTCTATCTACAAGTGTCATCCTTTTGTCACTGGCCAGAAAAGTTATGTCATAATTCCAATCTGGAAACATTGTTGGAGGAACTCAGCAGATCAGGCAGCATCCTTGTAGGACATGGATAAGTGACGTTTAGGGTTGGGACCAAACCGAGGCTAGGGTCCCAACCCCAAATGTCACCTACCCATGTTATTCAGGGTTGTTGCCTAACCACCATTACTCCAGCATTTTATGTCTTTCCTTCCAAAGCCAACAGCTGTACACAGTAATAAAGGAAAACTACATTGTATTAAACTAGAACAGTCACAAGATTGCTATATATGTTGCAGCCAGAGACAAACCGTGAATGCACGTTTTGAATTTGCACTTTAAGAGTAAATTTAATGTTGTATTTTCCAATCCTTACTAAAGTAGACAGAGGCAATTGAAACGAAAATGTAAAAAAAAAATAGATATATGGATACACTGTTCACGTTATTACCCGTATGGTTGCCAAACAGCTGTGCAAACTTCTTACAAATAAATCTCAGGGGTTGTAAAGTTATAGCAAAGACCCTTGAGGAACTATGGGAGGGAACTGCAGAAAGTCTAGCAAAAAATCTTCTAAGAATCACTGAATACTGGAAAGGTTCCTGAAGACAAGTGGAAAGCAATGTTTTATGACTGTTGGCAATCAATGTGCCTCCTGGGATAAATAAAGTTCTATCGTATCGTACAATGTATCACTCCCCTATAAAAAGGTGAAAATTTGTCCCAAGAAATTACATGCTGATGAGCTTAATGAATAATGTTGGTAAAGTTCCAGGAATCTTAAGCAATGATGATCATAGAACATATGGGTAGAAATTAAATCATAATTGAGTGCCAATATGGTTAATAACAAAAAAATCTAGGTTGTCTGGCTGACAATAATTAGAAACCATTGCAATCATACTTGTTTGGTATGTAGAATATTATTAAAATGTCAAACTGAGCCTGAACAGCAACATAATGCTGCCATTAGATATATTTTTGTTATGTTTGCAATTGAATTTGGTGTAAAGTTCTGGTCACCATAACACAACACAAATTTTGCAGCGAATAGGCGGCAACCAAAATGATTGAGAGGGATCAGGGCTCAAATTTTGCGGTTGCCCGGTTGCCTATGACAACCTACAGTCCCGCCGGGCAACCTAAAAGCCATGCCATTTTACCCGGCTTGGCAAGCACCCGGGATACCTATCGTTTAATTCTGAGCGGGCCCCCTCTCTATCTCTCTCTCTGTTACTCTCAGTCTCCGCCCGCCACCCTTATCCGGGTTCAGAGTCTCGGCTCTCCCCTCATCCGCCGGCAGGACCGGCCGCCTTATAAATGCGCACAACCACGGCCAGCACCAAAGATCCTATAACGAGCCTCGCTATAGGATCTTTGGCCAGTACATCATCGGTCATGGTTGTGCTCACGTGTCCACCTGCACATGCGCACTACCACGGCAATTGGTCGGCGTTGGCCACGTTCTCCCTCCCTTTGCATTGTGGGAGCCCTGGCCGCCATTGTTGACTGGTCGCCGCCTCACCCATCTCCTGTTCTGTATTATGTTTACATGTTCTGTTGTGCTGCAGCAAGCAAGAATGTCATTGTCCTATCTGGGACACATGGCAATAAAATTCTTGACTCTCAACTTGGACTTAAGCAAAAAAGGGTTCTTAGGAAAAAAAGAGCTACCTTAAATTTAGTTGTCTGGTTGGGTACCAATGGGAGGGTGAAGATGCTTTAATTGTGCGGGGAAGAAATTGGGTGAAGTTTCACGTAGAGACCCTTCTTTAGATTTCCTCTGGTTTTAGTGTTTTTAGTTTAATTTAAAGATACAGCATGGAAACAGGTCCTTCGGCCCACCGAGTCCATGCTGACCACCTATCACCTGTACACTCATTCTATCCCACACATTAGCGACGTAAGTCAAGAGTGTTTCATTCTCTCACGTCCCAGTTAGAACAATGAAATCCTTACTTGCAGCAGCACAACATTGTTATAAACGAGAAAACAAAACAGTGTATATTTATATATATGAATATATAACTATATACACACACACACACACAATTTCCCTCCTGGGATTAATAAAGTTCTATTGTATAGTATCAGTGTGTAGGAAGGAACTGCAGATGCTGGTTTAAACTGAAGATAGACAAAAAAAAGCTGGAGTAACTCAACAGGTCAGACAGAATCTCTGGACAAAAGAAAAATATTGCATTTTGGGTTGGGTCTGAAAAAGGTTCCTGCACACCTTTGGAATGTGGAAGGAAGCAAGAGCACCCGGAGAAAACCCATGCGATCAAAGGGAAAAGGAGCAAACTCCCTACAGACAGCACCCATTTTCAGGATCAATTCCGGGTCTCTGGCAATTTTAGGCAGCAACTTTATGGCCAATGTGCTGCCCCATAGTCTTGAACTGAATTAAAACATACAGTAGCTGTAAAGGGGGACATAGCGTCACTTAGATATTTAAGACTGAAAATGGATAGTTTTTCTTTTAATAACCAAAGTTCTCAACGTATAATTTTTTGTGTGTTGGAAAATAAAAAATAGTGGCACAGCTGGTGGACTTGCTGCCTCACACGCCAGAGATCGGTGTTCGATCCTGTCCTCGGGCACTGTCTGTGTTGAATTTGCACATTCTCCCTGCAAGCATGTGGGTTTCCTCCCACATCCCAAAGACCCATTGGCTTTGTACGTTAACTTGTCTCTGTAAAATTGCCCCTAATGTGTAGGGAGTGGGTGAGAAAAGTTGGATAACAGAACTTGTGTGAATGGGTAGACAAAAATGCTGGAGAAACTCAGCGGGTGAGGCAGCATCGATGGAGCAAAGGAAATAGGCGACGTTTTGGGTCGTGACCCTTCTTCAAACTGATGTGAGGGTGCGGGGGGGGGGGGGGGGGAAGAAGAAAGAAAGAAGCAGAGACAGTGGGCTGAGGGAGAGCTGGGAAGCGGAGGAGAAAGCAGGGACTACCTGAAATTGGAGGTCAATGTTCATACCGCTGGGGTGTAAACTGACCAAGCGAAATGTGAGGTGCTGCTCCTCCAATTTACAGTGAGCCTCACTCTGGCCATGGTGGAGTGGAGCCCAGGACAGAAAGCTCAGATTCGGAATGAGAGGGTGAGTTGAAGTGCTGAGCCACTGGGGCAGCTGACATCTAGAGGTTAGAGGAGGTGCAGGTGAACCTCTGCCGCACATGGAAAGACTGCTTGGTTCCTTGAATGGAGTCAAGGGGGGAGGTAAAGCGACAAGTGTAGCATTTCCTGCAGTTGCAAGGGAAAGTGCCAGGAGAGGGGGTGATTTGGGTGGGATGGGACAAATTGACCAGGGAGTTACGGAGGGAGCGGTCTCTGCGGAATGCCAACAAGGGAGAAGATGGGAAGATGTGGAAAGAGTTGGAATCCAGTTGGTAGACAAAGCTGGAGAAAATCAGCGGGTGACGCAGCTTCTATGAAGCGAAGGAATAGGCGATGCTTCGGGTGGAGAACCTTCTTCAGACTGTCGGGAGTGGGGGTCGGGAAAAATAAAGGAAGAGGCGGAGACAGTAGGCTGTGGGAGAGCTGGGGATGGGAGGGGAAGGAGGGTGAAAGCAAGGACTACCTGAAATTGGAGAAGCCAATGTTCATACCGCTGGGGTGTAAACTACCGAAGCAAATATGAGGTGCTGTTCCTCTAATTTGTGGTGGGCCTCACTCTGGCCATCGAGGAGGCCCAGGACAGAAAGGTCGGATTCGGAATGGGAGGGGGAGTTGAAGTGCTGATCAACCGGGAGATCAGGTTAGTTATTGCGAACTGACTGGAGGTGATGTGCGAAGCGATTGCCAAGCCTGCGTTTGGTCTCACCGAGGTTGATCATATGCTGAATAATCCAACCAGATTTTTGTTTGGAAGTGGAAAGAGAATATTAGAAATTGCATTAATTGCAACATGTAAAAAGAGATGAGATCCTGTATTGTAATTTTGCTGCATGTCATTGTGGTATATATCATGTTTTGATTGGTGAATATGTTTAGTTTGTGACTTTATTTGAAGCAGAAACAATATGTGAATGCTTCATTGACCATAATTCCAACTGGTAACTACGCACTTTGTCCAAGCACATTATCGCACGGGTCATGCAAGCCGTCTTAAATGACCACCTAAACTGTCATTTGGCAACCTAAAAAGCTGCCGAGGTTGCCCGACTGGCAACAGGGGGAAAAAAAGAGGCCTGGGGATGAAGAAAATTCAATTATGATTACCCAAATTTGATATTCTCACTTCAAAAGAGACATTGCAGCCTGTATGAATCACAAATGGACTTCATATCAACCTGTATCATCCAATCATTCATCCATTCAATCATTCATCCATTCAATCATCCATCCATCCAATCATCCATCCATCCATCCAATCAATCATCCATCCATCTTACTAAAAGTCTGCCTATTGTTTGTGCCCACGATGTGTCTCTGTGTCAGTCTGGTTTTCCTATCTTCTTCCAAATGCTAGACCACAGCCTTCCCATTTCCACACATCCTGCTCACATTTTCCCCCTGGTGGCGATAAACATCTTTCCGTCGCATTTCCACCTAATTTTCCAAAGTTATTAATCGTTGAAATTTTAAAAACAGCCAAAACCGCCTTCTCACAGTGATGATGTCACAATGCCTCTCACAGTGCACCAATCACAATTCAAACTGGCTGCCGACTGCCACAATGACATCACAATGGAACGTTGCCAACAGTAACTAAGTTGCTGCTCCTCTACCTATATATAGAAGGGCTGCTCATCAAATTCTGTTTTCATTTTGGTACCACGATCCTTGTATTTCCAGTTATTAATCCTTGAAATTTTAAAAACAGCCCCAAAAACTCACCCATTTCAGAATTTAAAAAAAAATTATTTATGCTCCGCCCCGCTAGCGGGCCTCGGCTCTGCCCCGCTCGCTGCCTCCCTCACCCCCCCTCCTCTCACCCCCCCTTCCCTCACCCCACAGCATTGGAGGAGCAGACCTAACGGGTCTGCACTTGGTCTAGTCTATAGTGCACAACCTTTTATCCGAAGATCCAAATAACGAAAACCTCCGAATAGCGGACATTTTTTCGGTCCTTGAAGAAAGGTCCTTGAAAATGTTCACCGAGGGCGGCCCGCAGAGGTGACAGCAGAACCTCCGGTCGGTCCTCGAAGAAAGGGGAACTAAATCCCCATTCATAAAAGAGAAGGTGAGGGTATATTGCGCGGGAGGGTTAATAATTGACAATACTGCCTGCCCGCTGAGTTAAAAAGTTCCCACGGTAGACTCACGATACACAGTGTATCGTGAGTCTTGCGTGGGAACTTTTTAACTCAGCGGGCAGGCAGCAGCAGATTGTCGCTCCCTTCAGTTTCACCCCACCTTCACCCCTCTGCTTCCCGGCCATGTGTGTGACCCCTTCCCTCCCCTCTCCAGCTCCCCGCTCATTGCACCGGCGCGGTGGCTTTGCACTGTCTTCACGTCGGCGATACCAGCAGGTCAGTGCCAGTCACCGGAGACGTCAGGACCAACGGGACACCGACCCCCAGGCCCACTGCAAGCACGGAGATCCCAGAGACCCACAGCCAGCAGCAGCCTAGCCCCATTCCAACTCCAGAGGAAAACTCCAAACTGGCCGGAGACATCAGGACCACCAGAAGCCGTTCCCCGAGCTGCGCCCCCTCATCGGGACACCGACCCCCAGGCCCACTGCAAGCACGGAGATCCCAGAGACCCACAGCCAACAGCAGCCCAGCCCAGCCCCGCTCCAACTACAGAGGAACCTGGGTTGCGGATGACGGGGCGCAGCTCGGGGCGTCGTAGGGGCCCATCGGGGAGCGGGTTCCTGTTGGTCCTGACGTCTCCGGCCACATGCCATCCTCCGGGAACTGTACCGCCCTTGCAGGAGAGTGGGGTTGTTTGCAGTTGCAGAGGGAGGGGGCAAGGGCGGTACAGTTCCCAGTCTCAGCTCCAGTCCAGGGGGGTGGCCGGAGACACCAGGACCAACGGGACACCGACCCCCAGGCCCACTGCAAGCACAGAGATCCCAGAGACCCACAGCCAGCAGCAACTCCAGCCCAGCCCCAACTCCAGAGGAACACGTAGGGGCAGAAGCTGATGGTGTGCAAGGTACGTCTTGTTCTTGGGGTGGCGGATGAGGGGGCGCAGCTCGGGCTGTGGGCAAACTGCCACTTGTCGCCGTAGCGGCCCATCGGGGAGCGGATTCCTCTGGAGTTGGAGGGGGAGGGGGGTATTGTGCTGTTTGATCGCCCCCTGCTATCCCAGGGACAGGGAGACACAGCGGCTTTTTAGACTGGTGGGCAATCACTTCCAAAGTTCTGCCCACACAGTCAGTACACCTCTCCTATACTGCATTTCATACAAACATTTATTCTGCAAGAAAAACTACATTGAAGACTCAAACTCGCGACCGAGTAACTGCCGGGATCAAGGCGCAAACCCGCGACCTTGCGGATATGAGCCGAGCACTCTACCACTGAGCTTAAAGGCATGTAGCCCCGCTAGGGTGACATGAGTGCGAGAGGTGATTCAATGCTGCGGGCACATTTACAAATTCAGGAATTCATTCAACACACTGCATTTCATACAGACATTTATTCTGCAAGAAAAAACGACATTGAAGACTCAAACTCGCGACCGAGTAACTGCCGGGATCAAGGCGCAAACTCGCGACCTTGCAGATATGAGCCGAGCACTCTACCACTGAGCCAGCCATTAAAATCTACGCTAAAAAATTTCCATTCCGAAGGCCGACAAATTCTGAATTACGAAAAGTGTCTGGTCCCAAGGCTTTCGGATAAAAGGTTGTGCACCTGTATAACTAAAAGTCTGATCGCTCGTGTGTGCGTGCATGTGTGATCACAACCAGTCGAAAAAACGACGCGGTAACGGTAAAATGTTTACATATTCCGGTAGAGATTTTTCCCGTGGTTCAAAATCGCCTTATCGCCAAAATCTGGCAGTCCCACTGCCCTGCTGCCCGACCCGCTCTCCCCCCGGCCTCTTTCCTCTCTCTCCCCCCACCCCCATCCTCCTCTCTCTGTCTCTGCCATTCTCTCTATCTCTGCCCGCCGCTCTCTACCCCCCCCCCCCCTTCTCCAGACGCGCCTGCAAGTATGTGTGTGTGGGGGTGGTTAGTGGGTGTGTGTGGGTGGGTGTGGTTAGTGTGTGTGTTTGTGTGTGTGTGTGTGTGGTTAGTGTGTGTGTGTGTGTGGTTTGTGTGTGTGTGTGTGTGTGTGTGGGGGGGGTGGTTAGTGGGTGTGTGTGTGGTGTGTGTGTGTGTGTGTGTGTGTGGCGGGGGTGGTGTGTGTGTGTGTGTGTTGCTGGGGTGGTGTGTGTGTGTGCGGGGGTGGTATGTGTGTGCGCGGGGGTGGTGTGTGTGTGTGAGGCGTGGGTGGTGTGTGTGTGTGTGTGAGGCAGATGTGTGTGTGAGGCAGATGTGTGTGTGTGTGTGAGGCAGATGTGGTGTGTGTGTGTGTGTGTGCGTGTGTGTGGCGGGGGTGGTGTGCGTGTGTGTGTGGTGTATGTGTGTGTGTGTGTGGTGTATGTGTGTGTGTGTGTGTGATGTATGTGTGTGTGTGGTGGGGGTGGTGTGTGTGTGTGTGTGTGTGGCGGGGGTGGTATGTGTGTGGCTGGAGTGGTGTGTGTGTGTGTGTGTGTGTGGCTGGAGTGGTGTGTTTGGGGCGGGGGTGATGTGTGTGTGTGTGTGTGTGGCTGGAGTGGTGTGTGTGTGGCTGGAGGTGTGTGTGTGTGTGTGTGTGTGTGTGTGTGTGTGTGTGTGTGTGTCAATGTCAAATGTCAAAAACTTTATTTGCCATTCGTGCTTACACACATAGGAACTCTTGTGCGGTTATTCAGAGAGTCAAGTCAAGTCAAATTTAAAATTAAAAAGACACACAGAAGACACATAATCTATAAAAACATATACTACTCTAGAAATAAAAAAAGAAAATGCCTAAAACCCTATATAAAGGGGAAAGTGAGAGCATTGTAACTTGCACAAACCCTGTATCAGGACATGAGTTAATTTTGTTTTGTTTTGGCCAAGAGTCTCACTGTTGCAGGGAAGAAGCTCTTAAAAAAGCGTGTTCTGTTTGTGGCGATGCTGTCCGCTCGTCTGTGCCTGAGGTTGTATGTGCAGTTTTTGTGTTTGAGCAGGGAGTGAGCTGGATGTAGTGTGTCTCTGATGATTCTCTCTGCTCTTTTTTGACAGCGCTGTGTGTAGATTGTGTCCATGGAGGGGAGTTGTTCTAATAATCCTCTCTGCAGTCTTTATGACTCTTTGCAGAGCCTTCCTCTCTGTCTGTGTGGTGTTTCCATACCACACCGTGATGCCTGTGGTGAGGATGCTCTCTACCAGTCCTTTGTAGACCTGGGTGAGAGGGCGACAGTGCAGACCAGCTTTTCTGAGCAGCCTGATGAAGTACAGTCTCTGCTGGGCTTTTTTCACTGTGGCTGCAGTGTTCAAAGTCCAGTTCAGATCTGATGTTACTTGTAATCCCAGGTATCTGTAACTGTCAGCCCTCTCCACCACAGTCCCCTTGATGATGAGGGGCTGCAGGGGGGGTGGATTTTTTCTGAAGTCCATTATTATTTCTCTTGTCTTGTCTGTGTTGAGGCTTAGGTCATTCACCTCACCATAGGCAAGAATGTCGTTCACCAGACTCCTGTAGCCCGACTCGTCCCCCCCCCTTGATGAGGCCCAGGATGGTGGTATCATCCGCATACTTAATAATGATGGTATTTTCCTGGGTGGAGACACAGTCGTGTGTGTACAGGGTGAAAAGTTTGGGACTGAGACAGCAGCCTTGTGGTGATCCTGTGCTGACGGTGAGCTCTGCAGACACCCTCCTTCCCATCCTCACCACCTGTGGTCTTTCAGTCAGGAAATCCAAGATCCAGTTGCAGGTGGGAGTCGGGACGCCGAGGTCTGTCAGCTTCTCAGTCAGCCTGCCCGGCCGAATGGTGTTAAAAGCCGAGCTGTAATCCAGGAACAGCGTTCTGACGTATGTTCCTCTGTTGTCCAGGTGTTGCAGGATGTGGTGTAAAGCAATGGCCACTGCGTCGTCCACTGAGCGGTTGGGGCGGTAGGCGAACTGGAGGGGGTCGATCGTGCCCGGGACCATGTGATTGATATGTGTGAGAACCAGTTTTTCTAGACACTTCATGGCAACTGGCGTGAGTGCCACTGGCCTGAAGTCATTCAGGGTGGATGGGTTTGTTTTTTTTGGAACTGGTACAATGGTGGAAAATTTAAAAATACGGGGGACCACTGCTTGGTTTAAAGACAGATTGAAAATGTCTACATACACTCCCATGAGTTGTTCTGCACAGGCCTTCAGAACTTTAGGAGGGACGCCATCTGGTCCCACAGCCTTGTGGGGGTTCACCTGCCTCAGAGCTTTCAGGACCTGTATGGGTGTCACCTGAAAAACAGTGTCCGTGGGGTTGCATGGGGCTTTTGAGGGGGTGTCTGTGTTCAGTCTGTCAAACCTGGTGTAGAAGGTATTAAGGCTGTCTGGGAGGGTGACATCCTGGGGGTCTGTGGTTGGTACTGTTTTCTTGTAGTTTGTGACTGCTTGGATTCCCTGCCACATACTGCGTGTGTTGTTACTTAGGTAAAAGCTTTCAAGTTTTTGGGAATAAGCCCTCTTTGCAGCTCTGATGGACTTCTGTAGCTCGTACCGGGCTTTCTTGTACTCCCTTTGATCTCCTGACTTAAAAGCTTCCTGCTTTTTCCTGATCTTCTGTTTTATGTTTCCATTGAACCAAGGTTTCTGGTTTGGAAACACACGCACAGTTCTGGGAGGGGCACATATAGATGTGCACCAGCTGATGTAGTCACTCACAGCCTCTGTGTATTCATGAATGTCATCTGTGGCCATCTTAAAGATGTTCCAGTCTGTAGCCTCTAAACATCCCTGCAGGCTAGCCTGTGCATTGTCCGTCCAGGTGTTATCAGTTCTGACTGTGACTGGCTGTGCCTTAAGCCTCTTGGTGTAGGTGGGCTTGAGCCGAATTGCCAGGTGGTCAGACTTGCCGAAGTGGGGTATTGGTTCAGCTATAAAAGCATTTTTAATATTACTGTAGCAGTGGTCCAGTATCTTATTTCCTCTAGTTGGGAAAGTCACAAACTGATACAGTTTTGGTATATTTTTCTTGAGGTTGCAATGATTAAAGTCTCCCAGAATAATAAAAGCAGCATCAGGATATTTGTTTTCATGCTCATTGATCATGTCGTGTAGCTCCCTGAGTGCAGCCTCTTCTTTGGCGGAAGGGGGAATATACACGACACTCACAATAATACATTGCAGTTCTCTGGGTAGATAAAACGGCCGTAGCTTCACAGTTAGATACACCACATTCTCAGAGCAAGATTTAGAAATAAGCTTACAGTCGGTACACCAGGTTTGTTTGACGAGGACGGCCGTTCCTCCGCCGCGGGTCTTGCCGCTGTCCGCTGCGCTCCGGTCCTCCATGAAGGCCGTGTAGCCGTCTGGTGTTATCGCCTCGTCGGGTGTCCTTTCCCCCAGCCATGTTTCACAGAAGCACAGCATGGAGCAGTCCTGTAAGTCCCTTTGCGTGGAGATCCGAGCATGGAGCTCGTCCATCTTATTTACCAGAGACTGGACGTTAGCAAACAGTATAACCGGGAGGGCTAACCTTCCACTGCTAACCAAGCGCCGGAGTCGTTGTTCGGCCCCTCCCCGTCTGCCGCGTCTCCACCTGGGCCTGTCGTTGTCCGGGTGTCGGCTTAGCGACGAGTCGCCGTAGCGTATTAGCTCAGGGTAGGGGTTAGACGTGCTCGGGTCTAAATGTCCAAAAGGACTGCACTCTCTCAGCCGTAGTAGGGTCGCCCGGTCATAGACGCCGTTTGCTGACCATGCTGTTACCGTAGTATGGCACAAAATAACAAGAAACAGACAAAAAAGCAGGTTGACTCTGAGAGCTCCGTGACGTCGCCCTCTCAGGAGCGCCATCTGTGTGTGTGTGTGTGTGTGTGTGTGTGTGTGTGTGTGTGTGTGTGTGTGTGTGTGTGTGTGTGTGTGTGTGTGTGTGTGTGTGTGTGTGTGTGTGTGTGTGCCCTCTCCGTCTATAGCCGCGCCTGCGAGTTCGGGTCTATGCGTGAGTGGATAGGGCGGGGGAAAGATAGAAAGGTCGGATTCGGAATGGGAGGGGGAGTTGGATCCGAATCCATCCTTTCTGTCCTGTGCCTCCTCCATGGCCAGAGTGAGGATCACCGTAAATTGGAGGAGCAACACCTCATTTTGCTTGGGCAGCTTGCACCCCAGTGGTATTAACATTGACTTCTTTAATTTCAGGTAGTCCCTACTTTCGCCTCTTCTTCCGAGCTCTCCCTTAGCCCACTGGCTCCACCTCTTCCTTTGTTCTTCCTGCCCCCACCCTCACATCAGTCTGAAGAAGCGTTTCGACCCTAAACTTTGCCTATTTCCATCACTCCATAGATGCTGCCTCACCCTGAGTTTCTCCAGCATTTTTGTCTACCTTCAAGGCCCTGTCCCACTTTCCCCGAGTTACTCACAAACTCTCCCGAGTTTTCCCCTTGATTCGAACTCGGAGAATTATGGTAATAGCCGTTCGTAGGTATTCGGGGCTATTTTTAAAAATCTCGTGGACATTTTTCAACATATTGAAAATACGTCCCGACTTACCTGACGCCCCAAGCTGCTACGAAACATTTACGGACTCCTACAGGCTCGCTACCGACATTACCCGACATTCCCCGAGTTCGAATCAAGGGAAAACTCGGGAGAGTTCGTGAGTAAAGGGCCTGTCACACCAGCATGCGATAGCATGCGTCTAGCGCGACCAAACGTGGTCGCTTGAGACGTACGGCCTTGTGGGGCCGGACCCAATTCGAACCGCGGAGGCGTATGGAGTTGTTCGGGGCTGGTCCCGACATCATACTCACCAATCAGCTGGGCAGGAGGCGGGCCGACTGAATTTGGACGTCGCACGGCATCGGGTGATGTCATCACGCAACGGCACGCCGGGCGGTGACGTTATCATGCAACGCCACGCGCTAGGCGTACGCCATCAAACGTTGCGTATGACGTCAAGGCGCTGCGTACGATGTCAAGGCACTGTGTAAAACCTCAATGCGGCTGCGGGCCGACAGGCCGTTGTCGCGCGGATTTTCGGACAGTGCAAGATTTTTGGAGCCCCCGCGCAACGTCGGGACCAGCCCCGCACAACTACATACGCCTCCGGCGATCGAAGTGGGACCGGCCCCGCGAGGCCGTATGCCTCAAGCGACCACGTTTGGTCGCGCTAGACGCATACAAACGCATGCTGGTGGGACAGGCCCTTAACTCGGGAAAATGGGACAGGGCCTTCATCTCTGCTGTTATATATACAGTTATGACTTCACTATGCTACAATGTTACAATCGCAACACGCTCCGCCTTGCCAGGGTACCAGCACTAGCAAGTGCAATTGCAAGGTACAATGTTTCTACCCCTTTTATTTTATATTCCTGGCAGCAAGTATATTCCCAGCAGCATGGAGGAAGGGTACATTAAAAAAAAAATGTTTAAGTCATACTACACTGAATTGTGAATAAGGCGAAATGAGCAGCCCCTGCGCAGTTGAGGGCTATGGGCGAGTGGTGGAATATTGCTTTGGGGGAACGGGTGGCGTTGGAGAAATGGGTGAGTGGTGGAATATTGCCTTGATGAACGGGTTGCGTTGGGGACAAGGCCTCCCGTTGGGGAAATGGGTGAGTTGTTGAAGAATCAGTGGTTTATGAAGTTAAAACCATTGGGGAGGTAGAGAGGGAGGCAGCCCCCTCCCCTTGCGGGGGCATTGTGACGTCATTCGAACCTGCTTGAAGAATCTGTGAGTTGTTTGAAAGGCCATAATTTTTAATCTTTAATGATGAATAACTTTTGAAATATAGCATGAAATGTGAAGGGAACCTGTTTATCGCGTCGACCGGGTTAATGCGAGTAATCTGTAAAAATGTCAACTCTAGCGCGTAGCGTTTAGACGAAGGTAGAAATAGACACACATACATGCACGCATACACTTATACATACAAGATGAGACTTTTAATAGTATACAGATAATCTTAGTCATAAATGACTAATTCGTATCTTTAACGTTAAAAATCAGTACCCAATTCCCACATAAATAAACATTGAATGCGATTCGTTTGACTACAAAATCAACTTAAAAATCTGATACGTGACATTCCAACAAAATGACTGACCAAAAAGTAGCAATTCTGCAGAATCAAAGTACAAACCATTTCCTCACCTCTTTCAAGTAGTTAATTGCGAAAATCACATGGGCAAAAAAACGAGGATATTTCATGCAAATCACAAAGTATCTCCCCTACACACAGCTAATACCGTCCGTGTTAAATAGTGTAATCTTACTTAAGTAATGACAATACAAAAATGTAGCCTCCTTAAGATCACAGATCATTCAATGCGCTTAAAGATCTTCTGCCAATGCTCTAAGCATCTCAATAACCACACCATTTGAAAAGCACCTTTGATATAGAAATATCACACAGCCTTTGACTCTTTTAGCAAGGCCATCAAGAGCTTTGCCAAACCCCAGAACAGCAACATATGCCAGAGTACGTAGATACCAAGAATGAGAATATGAAACAAGATGAATCAGTGTGCATGAGGGGCAACTAAGAGGTGCTGCCAATCTTCATGCGCCAACTGGTCAGTGGTCCAGCATTGTTCTGGTTGCTTTGGAATTGCCCAAGGATTCTAACCTCCCATAACCTAATCATAAAAGTTGCGGCTGGCTGTGTCAAATTGCCCGCATGGACATAGACATGTAAAGTGCACTGCAAGATCTGGCAAATATTAAGAAACAGGGTAGAAGTCTATTGAAGGAACAGCTGTCTGATTGTAGTCTGCCAAGAAGAGTGTGGCAATTCCTGCAGCAAAGGATATAAATGCCACACAGGCATTCCAATGAATGATCACACTGCTGTTAAAGAAGTCTACAGTTCTACTATTAAACACATTACTTTAGCTGTTTTCAAAAACTGGGGATTAAGAGCTAACTTCATGCATAGATTTTGGCTAAATAGGTGATCAAAATTATTTGTTTTGCTTGTTGACGCTGTGCTAAAATGTATATGATACAATGAAATATATACTATGGCAGTAACAGCCATCTATATCTATCTATATTATATATATTATTATTATTATATTACTAAAACTCTCATCTTGTTCGTTTGGATGCCTGCGTGAGTGAGATCCTGAATTTACTCCAAAACGGTACACGATAGCGCTACAATTTACAATTGTCTTGTGGTGTGTTTTCATCAAGTTCCGTTCAGATTTATGTTATATTTTACAAGTTATTCACATTTTTTACTTTACAAAATCCAGTTTGAGAAAGAATGACTTGAACACTGCAGTGGCAGTTAAAAGCTATGACATCAAAATGGGATCTAATTTGCAACAATAAAGGGCCTGTCCCACGAGCATGCGACTCCATGCGGCAAGCGCGACCTAAAGGGCCGTTCCCACCAGCATGTGCCTGCAAGCGTGACCTAACGTGGTCGCTTGAGCCTTACGGCCTCGCGGGGCCGGTCCCATTTCGATCGGCGGAGCCGTATGGAGTTGTGCGGAGCTGGTCCCGACACCGCGCGGGGCTCCGAAAAACTGACCGTGTTAAAAAATTCTGCACGGCAACGGCCTGCCGGCCCGCAGCCACCTCGACGCCGTACGTCACGCACGAACTTCCCGCGGACTTCGCTCGAACTTCATGTCACTCACTCGACCTCCGCTTCTGGTTTGGTCGCGCTTGCCGCATGCAGGTGCATGCTGGTGGGACCGGCCTTTTAGGTCGCACTTGCCGCATGGAGTCGCATGCTCGTGGGACAGGCCCTTTAGGCTGTGGGCCGAGGAGCTTTTTTGTGCAGTTTTGAGACCCAACTCACAGAACTACATGAAATTTTCACATATTGTGTAAAAATATTATATAAATCATCCCTGAAGCTCGTCACGAACAAAACTTGCACATTTTTTAATTAAATTAGAGAAAAAACTGAAAATTTTCAGGTATTTTTAGTCCAATCAAAGCACGTTTGACCTTGAGTTGGACGCCAGTTGGCCAATCACGCACTTTGTTTCAGGCTAGCTAGGCAGGGAGCACACATCATGGCTGAGAGGACTTCACTGATGCCTGTTTTACTGGGGATTCCGATGAAGGTTCTTTGTTGTTCTGTGGAATACATGTCGTGGAAACTTACAGCAGGGTAATTTAATTTAGTGAGAAAAGCATTAAGAAGTCTGAAGAATATGCAGCTAAGTGGATAGAAGTGGAACAAAGCCTTGAAAGCAAAGTCCCTGCTGAGGTGCTGCAGTCAAACTTTGTGAATCAACTGGAACTGAAAGGTAAGATCTAAAGTCTGAATTTATGAAAATTAATCTGTATGGACTTTAATTAATTTAATTGCACCCTTTTATAATGTGAAAAAATGAGGTTTGGAGGCTGTACATTCACTCATTCATTCACTCACTCACTCACTCACTCATTGTTGAGGGCCTAAACTATGTGTATCCATAACAAAGTAAATTAAACATTTTCTCTAATGCCAGCTCGTTGAAGTCTAATAAGTTTTCTTTAACATCTATTCTCGGGTCTCAATTAAGAAGTGGCCGATTCGCGAACGTGGAGCCGCGAGTGTGTTTGGATCATCTCCGCGGGCAGGGGGGGGGGGGGGGGGGGGGGGTAAGGCTGTACCCAGTGCCGTCTTTAGCGGCCGTTTCCAGGCCCTGACCATGGGAGAAAAACTGAGGAATATTGATTGCACTTTATAGGCTTCCATTGGAGTGAGAAATGGTCAGAAATGACATGTTTATGTAGAAATGAATTGGTATATGTGGGAGGGTTAGTTAAAGTGCTGAGCAACCGGGAGATCAGGTACGTTGAAGCAGACTGAGCAGAGGTATTCAGCTAAACGATTGCCAAGCCTACACTTGGTCTCGCCGATGTACAGAAGTTGACACCTGGAACGGCGGATACAGTAGATGAAGTTGGAGGTGGTGCAAGTGAACCTCTGCCTCACCTGGAAAGACTGTTTTCAGTCCTTGGATGTAGTCGAGGGGGGAGGTAAAGGGACAGGTGTTGCATCTCCTGCGGTCGCAGGAGAAAGTACCTGGGGTGGTTTGAGTGGGAAGGGACGAGTTGACCAGCAACGGTCTCTGCAGAAAGCAGAAAGGGGTGGAGATGGGGAGATGTGGCGTGTAGTGGGATCAGGTTAGAGCAGGCACGTGCCATCAGGGTAGGCAAGGTAGGCACTGCCTTCCCTGACTAAAATTATGACATGGTAATCATTAAATATAAATAGTAAAGGCATGGGAGAATTATGCCTATCTAAGAGATCGATCTCTAAGGTAGGCATAATTCTCTGTGCCTTTCAACCGCAGCACTTGTAACATGTGAAGGTCTGTGCAGCCCACGTGCTGTCCGCGTTGCTTGAAGCCGTCAATTTCAAGCCGAGCTGAAGGTAGCTGAATTCCTGCCTTTGCTGTACTGCGCATGCACAGCAGCCTACAGCGTATGCGCAGCGCAAGTTTCTTGGCGGGTTTTTCAAATATGGATTGCCATTATCTGAAGGGTATGTTAGGAAGCAAAGAGAGAAGAATGGAGTTTGTGTACCAATACCGTGGTAAGTACATTTCTTGGTACTTTATGTTTTTAAATACTGTATTTCCCAGGGTGGATGCAGGGGAAGAGCTCCTTTCACAGTGTTTGAGGAGTCTGGCCCGGGGTAAAGTTGAGGGAAAGGCAGGAGCGTTGTGAATTAGCTCGGGTGGCTGCTGCAGCACTCCGGGCACGGACAGCAGAAATGGCCGCCACTTCCGAGGAAGGAAGCAGCTCGGGTGACTGCGAGCGGCCACCAGGACCAGACAGCAGAACCGGCTGCCACATCAGCCCCTCCTGCTGGGCCCCGCTCACCTCTGGCAGTGCTCTCAGTCTGAACACCTCTCCTGCCGCTCGCCGGCCGGCTTCCCGCAAATCCTTAAATTCCGACAGCGCGCTCAAGGGACCAATTGAGATTACTCGGCTGTGGGAATTTAAGGATTTGCGGGAAGCAACTGACACGAGTGAATCCAGCGAGCGGCAGTTGAGAGGTGTTCAGTCGGAGAGCACTGCCAGAGGTGAGCGGGCTAGCAGAAGGCGCTGAAGTAGCAGCCGGTTCTGCTGTCGGCCCACTCAATGCAATACAATACAATACGGTTTATTTGTCACATTGCACATAAGTGCAAGTGAAATGCAGTCACCCGAGCTGTTTCCTTCCCCAGAAGTGGCGGCCAGTTCTGCTGTCCATGCCCGGAGCGCTGCAGCAGCGGTGAGTGAGTCTGACATTATCTCCGACCTTCTCCTTCTCAACACTCCCACATCTTTAACCCCTGGCACAGACTTCCCACACGCTGTGAAAGGAACTCTCCCTCCAATTGGTCCCTTGAATTAGTATTGTCATTCAATAAGATGACAACTGAATCAACGTCCCGTGTGCTCACGTTTTTCCCACCATCTCTCCCACCTGCCTTCATCCGCCGTCCCCCACCCATTCAGTAATTAAAAAATGAAGGAGATTTAGAAGCCTTGGGCAAATTGAATTGTTACTTATTTTTATTTTTAAGGAGAGAACAATCTGCGCATGCACGGTTTAAGATTTTTTTTATAAGCCGCCTGCCTACCTTGAGTAATTACTCACGGCACGTGTCTGCGTTAGAGTTGGCAAAAATGTTGGTGGATTATATGCTGTATGTGACGGCTGAAGGGGTGGAAGGTGAGGACAAGGGGGACTCTGTCCTTGTTACGAATGGGAGGAGGGGGAGTAAGAGCAGAGCTGCGGGATATCGAGGAGACCCTAGTGCAGATCTGCCAAGTTTTGTCAGAGCATTCCAGCATTCTAGTGCCTGAAAATTAGTATTTTGCTGCGGAAATCAGTATTTTTACACAGTGCCATTTTGCTGAAAAATATGTTGATTTTTTATATGCGATTATACCCATGTAAGAGTAGAAGAATGCATAACTTTGCTACCAATGGACATGTCTTCTACGCACCTTAATTGACAGTGCCATCTCTTCGTATACTGCTGTTTGAACAGCTGCTTCCTGCTTTTAGCACCCGATGATGATGTAGAAGCCATTTTGGAAGCCTCCCTCTCCCTCCTCTCTCTCCTTTCCTCCCACTCCCCCTCTCCATCTCTCCCTCCCTTTCTCTCCTACCCTCCCTCTTCCTTTTTTCTCCCTCCCTCCCTCTCTCTCCACCCCTCCCTCTCTCCCCCTTGAGCCCACCCACCGGTTTGTAAAATCAAGGCCAATCCCAATGTAACTGCAATCCCACTGGTAACCTTTCACCACTAGGCTTATCCAGAATTCTACCACTGCCTGAAAAATAATCAAAGGCTCAAAGAGAATTCCAAAGACTCATTGTTATACGAGAATTGTCCTGACCAGTCTATGACCCACAGCGCTGTGGCCCTAGCGCGCTGTGTAAAGCCCATAGCGCTGTGTAAAGCCCATAGCGCTGTGTAAAGCTCATAGCTCTCCAGCCCGTAGCGTTATTTTTAGAACTCACAGTGCGCAGTCGACAGCTCTTCGTTTAAATTCCCACAAGTTAAACTGACAGCGCTTTGTTTAAACCTGGAGCGGGACAGGCAGCCACTCTGGAGAGAAGGAATGGGTGACGTTTCTGGTCGAGACCCTTCTTCAGACGGAACGGAACTCCGTATTTAAAATTCGTATTTAACAACGTACATCAGTATTCTTATCGCATTTCCGTACAAAATATGGAAAATCCGTACTACTTGGAAGCTCTGCTAGTGAGAGCCTCATCTATAATGGAAGAGGGGAACCCCCATTTCTGAAAGAATGAGGATATCTCCGATGCCCTGGTATGGAAAACCTCATCCTGGGCGCCGATGTGGCGTAGTTATAGAGTAGTTCTTGATGAGAGAGGTTCACCGATGGGCTAGGTTGTGACCTGCGCCGCGGAAGGTGGCCGAGAGAGAGAGGGAGGTGTGCTGCTATAAAACGGGCCCCCGTGCATTCCGAGATAAGTATTGTTTTTGTTCTCTCTCGTGCCAATAAATCTGATCTGTAACTTAACGGACAAGTGTGCGTTTTTTCTTTTCTACTAGTCAAATCCTTTAACCAGTTCCTTTGTAACAATACCTCAACAATAATTCTTGCTAGAATATCAATCAGTATAGAATCAGGGTCCTGCATTCCCAGGTACTGCGCTCATTAAATTAAAAAAATACAAGTTCTTACATACAATTCACAGAATGCTCACAGCATTAAAAGAGGTCAGATTCAGTTACACCAGCAGTGCAAAAGCAATCCAGCCAATCTCACTCTCTCCTATCTCCAAAGCCCTGCAAAATTATTTTCTCTCAGATACTTATCTCGGAACACTCCAGTTGAATCAACCCCCACTGCTATCCTGGTAGTGCAGCCCAGATACTAACCTTTTACCTTTTTTTTTAAATCCTCATGTCACTTACGTTAGTGAGACCGTATTTAGAATATTGTGTTCAGTTCTAGGCACCATGTTATAGGAAAGATATTGTCAAGCTTGAAAGGGTTCAGAAAAGATTTACAAGGATGTTGCCAGGACTAGAGGGTGTAAGCTATAGGGATAGGTTGAGTAGGCTGGGTCTCTATTGCATGGATCGCAGGAGGATGAGGGGATATCTTATAGAGCTATACAAAATCATGAGTGGAATAGATCGGGTAGATGCACAGTCTTTTGCCCAGAGTAGGGGAATCGAGGACCAGAGGACGTAGGTTCAAGTTGAAGGCGAAAAGATTTAATAGGAACATGAGGGGTAACTTTTTCACACAAAGGGTGGTGGGTGTATGGAACAAGCTGCCAGAGGAGTTAGTTCAGGCTGGGACTATCCCATCGTTTAAGAAACAGTTAGACAGGTACATGGATAGGACAGGTTTGGAGGGATATGGACCAAGCGCAAGCCGATGGGACGAGTGTAGCTGGGACATTGTTGGTTGGTGTGGGCGAGATGGGCCGAAGGGCCTGTTTCCACACTGTATCATTCTATGACTAATCATTCAATGTCTCTTAGTTTTGGAACAGTTTTCTATCAACACCCACCATGGGTAACCTATCACATCAGTTTGTGCAGCACAGCATCATAATAGTGTAATCCTGACCTCCACTGTTTGGGTGAAGTTTGTACATAATTTATGAACAGATGGGTTTCTTTACTAACAGATGGGCTTCCTCTGGGTGTTGTGGTTCCTTCCCTCATTCCAAAAGCACGGGAGTGATAGATTAATTGGCCACTTCAAATAAACTGCCACGAGTGTGTAGGTGAGTGGTAGAATCGAGAGGTGGGGAAGGAAAAGTTGGAAACATGGGAAGAATAACATTTGATTAATGTAAATGGCTGCTTGAAGGTCACCACAAAGTTGGTGGGCCATGGGAGCATTTTCATGCTCCATAACTATCGCCCTGAAAAGTCTGTTCCAAGAATCCTAGCATCTCCACTATCTTTTTATAATTGAAACCCCTCATCTATGCAATCATCTTGGTGAATCATTCTGTAACCTTTCCGAAGCAGTCACAATCTGCCTAGAATGTGGCGCCCAGGACTCAATGCTACACTCCAGTAGTGGCTAAACCAGTATATTATAAACAATTGGCGACGCATACGACAACAGATGCTGGAACCCTGAGCAAAAAATAGTGCTGGAGGAATTCAGCAAATTCATGCAGCTTATGTGGATAGGCTTCCAGGTCGTGACCCTTCCCCAGGCTGATAGAAGTGAGGGAAATCTGGAAAAAAGGAGGGGTGGAGAAAAGCTTGGCAAGTGATAGTTGGATACAATTGAGGTGAGAGTCATTGGGGAAATGGGTGGAAAAGGCTAGAGGTGATAAAGAGACAAGGGGCTTCAAACAAGAAAAGAAATGTAAACGTGAAATGCAAAATTATATTAGCCTGACCCAATGAGTTCCTCCAGCATTTTGATTTTTGCTTTTTAAAAGTTTATTCCGACTCCCTTGCTCATGTTCATCCATCAAGTTATAATCCCAGGATCCAATTTTTTTTTTTTTTTTTAAATGTGTATCAACTAGTGCAGTTTTCAACAAAATTTGCATTTACTCTGGCTCTAGCTATTTTTGTTTAATCTGATATCGCCTTTTCTCATCTTCCCCATCAAAATGTAACAATTTACTTTCTCTTGATAGAGGGATTGAAAATGATTGGTCATCCATCATTCCAGCTTCTGCCAATTATTTATATCCTGAGATGCAGCTTGTGCACAACTGCTGGACAACATTCAGAGAAACTTTGGATCGTCTCCCTACCCAAGGGAATGGTGTTTCCCTTTTCAACACCATTAAAAGGCAATCACTTAACATGTCAATCTAATTTTATCAGCTAATTTAAAAGGGATCTTTGCCTCCAAAATAAATAGACCAATACATTTAAAGAGAAATTTGAAACATCCAGGGGTATGTAGAGGATAGATTGTGGCATTAAAATGGATTGATCTTTGAGATCTGTACAAATACTCTCAGCTAAATGTGCTCCATTAACTTCTACAAAAATAACATGGTTCATATAGTTCTTCTAACATTATCCCAGTCACATTTCAAATGATGAAATTATTGATTGCTGCGAATAGTCAGTCAACAGCTATTCACCATTATTCTCATCAAATAACAGGAGCCAACATAACCAAAATGCAATGTTGCAAATATTAATAAGGCAACAGCAAATAAAATGGAAAATTATCATATATGATGTACTTTTTACTGCTGCTTATTTCATGAAAATGCTCTACCTCTTTCACATTGTGCTCCTGTAAATCCATATGTACATGCACAACGATTGGGAGCGACGCATCTTCCGTTATTCAAACAACCTTTCTCACAGGTAGCTGAAAAATATAATTTTAAATAAACAAGATTTGTTTAAAATCGGTTCCATTTTACAAATAAGCATGTCTGCATACTTTAGCCATGCACGTTTTCCAAAATATTAAGTCCCAGGTATATGCAGTTCAAAATTGCATGTTTAAATAAGGAAGCCAACCATGATTAGTCTGAGGTACACAAAAATGCTGGAGAAACTCAGCGGGTGCAACAGCATCTATGGAGCGAAGGAAATAGGTAACGTTTCGGGCCGAAATCCTTCTTCAGACTTCATGATTAGTCTGATATTGTTTGGTTGATATGCACAACTTACATCAACTTTACAAAATAAATATATATATCAGTGGAAGTATTGAAAGATATGTTTAATAATTAACTATTTGATCATTAGCTACGCAACACACACTGTACTTACTGAGATTGAGTGTTTTATAATGCAGACTCCAAACTTTTACAACAAATGGGAACAAAGGAGAGGTTGGACAGACGAGGACTTTATTCCTCGGAGTACAGAAGGTTAAAGGGTGATCTTACAGGGCTGCATAAAACAATAACATGAATAGGTAGAGTGCCTCGCCAACAGTCAATCTGTCCTTTCTTCTTTTTTGTTATTTTTAGTATGTGTTACAAGTATGTTTTAGTGTTCCTTGGTTTGTTTTATGTGGGGGCTAGGGGTTGGGGGTAACTTTTTCCAATCGATTTCTTTCCATATCGTATCTCAGTCCCCACTGCGGCCTAACATCTTGGAGTTGGCAGCCTTTCCTGGAGAAATACCGAGAGTCTGCGGGACTTTAACATCGCAAAGCTTGCGATTCCTTTGCCGGGGATCGAAGCTCCAACCTCGGGGCCTGTGGACTTTAACATCATGAAGCCCACGGTCTCTGGTAAGAAGAGGCCGATTCGGGAGCTCCATGCCACGGAAAGAGTTTCAACCGCCCCAACGCGGGAGTTTCGATCACCCTGACGGGGGCTTTGATCGTCGGCTACGGGGGCTTTGATCACCCCGCCAGCTGACGGTTTGACTGCCCCGACCGCGGGAGAACAAAGTGGAAGAAGATTTAACTTTATTGCCTTCCATCACAGTGAGGAATGTAGAATCCACTGTGGTGGATGTTTATGTTAACTTTTATGCAGTTGTGTCTTGTTGCTTTTCACTTGGTATGGCTGTATGGTAACTCAAATTTCACTGTACCTTAACTGGTATATGTGACAATAAACTGTTCTTGAAACCTTTAACCTGATTAAGGAAATCAAGATCCAGAGGATATAGGTGTAATAGGAACCCAAACAGTATCTTTTTTTTCACACTGAGGTTGGTGGTTATGTTCAACCAGCTGCTAGAGGAGGTAGTTGAGGCAGGTACTATAACAGCATTTAAAAGACATTTGGACAGGTACACGGATAGGAAGGTATTAGAGGGATATGGGCCAAACATTGGCAGGTGGGACTAGTGTAAATGGGGCATAATGGTCGGCACAAACAAGTTGGGCCAAAATAAATGTTCCCACAACAGAGGGTGAAAAGACATAATCACTCCAATCACCAATACATGATTCTGTAATCCTTAGCTGATCTGTGCAGAAAAGGGTAATGGGGTAGTCCTAGGACAATAGATTTAATGTTACATGGGGATGTATAGCAGAAATATAGACAAATAAAGTTGAAATGAACAAATAGAAAAATAATGGAAAGAAGGATAGCTGTCAAGTTATTCATGTTCATACCATTGGGTTGTAAGCTGCCCAAGCAGAATACAAGGTGCCGTGCCTCCAGTTTGTGTGTGGGCTGGCAATGAAGGGAGGGACAGGACAGAAAGGTCAGTATGAAATGGGAGTTAAAATGGTTAGCAACTGAGAGGACCAGTAGGCAATGGCAGACCAAGCTTAAGTGTTCAGCAAAGCAATCACTGAGCCTACGATGTACAGGAGACCAAATCAGGAAAACACGATACAGTAGATTAGGTTAGTGTAGCTGCACATGAACCTATGTCTCTTCTGGAAGGATTGTTGGGGAAAAGGCGAGGGAGGAGGTATAGAGACAAGCTGTTACAGGGGAAAGCACCTAGGGAGAGAGTGGTTGGGTGGGAATGAATGACTGAACAAAGGAGTTGAAGAGAGAGAAATCTCTCCGAAAGGGGGTAGAGATGGATAGATGCAAGTAGTGGTGCGATCATGTTGGAGGAGACTAAAATGTCGGAGTATGATGCTTTGGATGCAGAGGCTGGTGGGGTGAAAGGTAAGGATCAGGAGAACTCCATCCTTGTTGTGTCTGTGGTTGAAGTGGGAGCGAGAGCATTACTACAGGACACCGAGGAGATGCAGGTGAGGAATCCATCTATGACAGCCGAGAGGAGAAACCACGTTCACTAAAGAATGAGGGCATTCCGGATGTCCTCGAATGTAGCGTCTCATCTTGGGAGCAAATGCGATGGAGACGGACAAATTGAGAGTAGGGGAGAGCATCTTTGCAAGAGGCAAGATGGGAAGTCCAGATAACTATGGGAGTTAGGTTTTTAGTCAGTCGTCAGTCAATAGTCTGTCCCATAATGGAGACAGTGCTATCAATAAAGGAGAGAGGTGTCAGAGATAGTCTAGGTGAATTTGCGGGCAGGGTGGAAGTTAGCGGAGAAGCTAATGAAATCAATGTTCTACACGGGTGCGGGAGGCAGCCCCGATTTGGTCGTCAATGTAGTGGAAAAAGAGTTGAAGTATGGTGCCAGTGTACATCTGGAACATAGACTATTTGTCATAACCAACAAAAGGCAGGCATAACTGGGGCTCATGGCTACACCTTTAACTTGGAGAGAGAGGAGTTGAAAGATAAGTTGTTGAGCTTGAGGACAAGTTCAGCCAGTCGGAGGAGCATGTTAGGAGAGCAAAATTGGTTGGGTCTCCATTCAAGGAGGGTTTTAAGACCATCCTGGTGGGCCATGAAGATTTAGAGGGACTCGATGTGCATGGTAAAGATGAGGAAATGGGGGCCTAGAAATTGAAAGTTATTGAAGAGTTGAAGGTGTCTCGGATGTAGGCTAGTAGGGGCTGGACAATGGGGCAGGCAGTGTAGGGCTGGGGAAACGTTAAGGCTGGAGGCTGCAGAGGACAGATCAACAGAGAACAGAAATAGTCTGGTAGATGATGGCCCAGTGTTCATCTGTGTGGTCATGGTCAACGGTTAGGCATGAGGAGATATTCAAAAGCTGCCGCATCGCCTCAGCATAGTGGAGGTCGCCTTGCAGACTACAAAGTCGCCTTCCTTATCAACGGGTTTAGGAAGAATTTTGGGAATGTTGGAAAGTGAGCGATGGGCTGTGCATTGACGGTGAGATCTGAGTGGGTAAGGCGAGTTGAGAAGTCAAGACGGTTGATGTTGCATCGGCAATTGAAAATAAAAAGGGCCAGAGAGGGAAGGCCAGCTGGTGGAATCGAAGATGAGGAGGAATGCTGGAGAGGGGAAAAGGGGTAGTCACTGGAGAGACAAGGACTCCTTACCAGAGGTAAAGGCCCGAAGGCAGGGGTGACAGAAGAGCTTTACATCATGGAGGGTGAGGGTGTTAGGGTACAAAGGTATGGCCTCTAGAGGACTGACAGATCTATATTGGAAGGAGGGAGGTTGGCGGGGAGGGGGGGGGCTGAAAACATGAGGGATATGGATCATGTGCAGGCATAAAAATTGTTCTCGGCATCATGTTCGGCATAGACACTGTGGGCCTAAGGGCCTATTCTTGAGCTATACTGTTCTAGTATCTAATATATGGAACTTCATCAGTAAAGATATCAAAAAAGCCTGCAGTAATACTCACGCTGTCCACAGTGTGTCCCAATAAACCCCTTCTGACAAATACAATGATCCTCAGCACAAGAGCCACCGTTCATGCATCTAATGTTGCACTGCTGGACTGTAATAAAAAAGTTATTTAGGACAGAACATAATCAAACTATTTCAACATCTTCATGGATTTGAAAACATTAATGTTAAATACAAATTAAAATGAAATCAAAATATAAAACAGTAACCATTTTGCACCAAATCAGAAGCATTTAGCTTAAAAGGAACATGATAAACTACATTGATAAGATGTATATGAACATGTGCATTTAAATAGGCTAGTCCCAGGCAAGCTCCAAAAGTAAACATTGGTGTTTCTGTCCTAACTTGCTTAAAATAATATAAACAGTTTGAGCTTTAGGCTTCACTAAGTCAGTCAATATTATATGACCACCCATACACCTTTATTCTCAAATTAGGCAGTTCCAAGTTGCCAAATACAATTCCCTAAGACTCATCGCTGATCAGGAATAAAAGTTTAAGCATTAAGGATTTACTTGTACAAGACAATGAGAAGTAAATTGCTATAACCCAGGTTAACTAACTACAAATATATGCACACACCATAGTCAATGCTCAAAGAAATCCCATTGCCAGATGGCATCAGCTTTCCCACAAGGAGGTAGTGGTATCACTAAATAGCAATCAAGATCTTAATTAAAAGGAGCAGTGAAAAATAACAAACTTTCAACTTTGGTTAATATTTCAGCAATTATTACTAAGTGGCCAGAGAGCGGCTTTGAAAAATGCTCTGAAGATGCTGTTGACTAACTTCTTGTAACCTAGCCGAGGAACAAATACTGCAACCACAGGAAGAAAGGTGGATTGGAGATGGAAATCCAGCAGGTCAAAAATCTGAGGATTTATTAGGGAAAAAGTTGGATGTGGATAGCATATATTAAAGTCTATCTATCCTAAGGTTATGAAACAAACAAACAGCAGACAGTGGAGACTCACTTGGCGTAAATGCAGATTTAATCTGCTTCGCCAAATTCCAACTGACATGTTCCTGCCAAAAAAACACATTTTCCTACATCAGTGCATTCCTCCTCTGTTACGCTGCAGCAAAAAAAGTCATTTCTTGGGTTCAAAAGAAGTACTGTTTATGTAAACATAAGTGTTCCCAACATAACCATAGGAAATATTTTTTTTTTAAATGAAATTTGCACATCACACAATTTCCTGTTTAGAAAATGATAAAATCATTTGTTCGATTACTTAAACTTAATGAAAATAATACTTACATTGTTAGCAATGCACATTATATACTACAATATACAAAATATTGGCAATATTCACCAAAACTGAATACAAGATACAGGGTGGCATGATGGTACAGTAGAGTTGCTGCCTGACAGCGCCAGAAACCTAGTTTTGATCCTGACTATGGGTGCTGTCTGTACAGAATTTGTATGTTCTCCCCGTGACCTGCATGGGCTTTCCCCGGGAGGTCTGGTTTCCTTCCACACTCCAAAGACCTACAGGTTTGCAGACAAATTGGCTTGGTAAAATTGTAAATTGTCCGTAGTAAGTGTAAGAAAGTTAGTGTGTGGGGATCTCCGGTCAGCGTGGCCAAAGGGCCTGTTTCTGCGCTGTATCTCTAAACTAAACTAAAGATATGCTTTGCAGGATAGATGGCCATTTAAAATTTCTGTAAATTTATACAACATTGGCTGTAACAGAATCATTATATTCCAAGTCCATTCCTATCAACAGTTTCACCAGTATTGTAAATAATACAATATAATTTCAGAAGCTTAGGATCAGTTAAATTGTCAGTTAATGATCAAATAGAGGGAGTTTTCTGTTTGAGTATACTATTCACTGAGAATTAGACTATTCAACAAGAGCCATCAACACGCATTTTAAGTTCAGGCATTTTAAGTTTCTTATAAAACATTCAGTAATGCGTCATGTCAGGCAGTGCAATGCTCAATGCAAAGGCACGGCACGTTTATTTGGGTCAGGATAGTTGTTTAGTACAGTAAACCCTCGTCATAACAGATCATTGGGGGGGGGGGGGGGGGGGGAGATTGTGTCCGTTATTGCAAATTATCCATTATAACAGAGTACGGTATTATCATTGTATATAGTTGAAACAAAGAACTGCAGATGATGGTTAATACACAAAGTGCTGAAGCAATACAGCAGGTCAGGCTGGAGAATATGGATAGGTGACTTCGGGACCCTTCTTCAGACTGATTGAGGTAGTTTCATCTCAAAACTAGGCACTGATGCCGCTGGTCTGAACCAGCAAGACCCTTTTCTGGTGACATCATGACTATTGTAACTCACATTGTAGCCTCTGTGGGCAGCGCCAATGACAACACGCACTCTGTCACTGTGGGGCTTGCTCCCCTCACACCTGCTGCCGCTTCAGGTGGAGTATGCCAGCAACTCAGGGAGGGGGTGGGGGGAGGAGGTGGAGGCTGCGGTGGGTGGAAGGGTAAAAAAAAGGCCAAGTGGACAAAGCAATGGGAGGAAGCAGCGGCGGTCGAAGTGAGGGCTATAAACAGCCAGTGAGATGGTGCGAGCCAGGGGTGGGTCAGCAAGTCTATCCGCTATATCCAAAATTCGTTATAAACTAAACGTACATTAACTTGAGGATTTACTGTATTATTAAATATACCCATCATTCTTTTTCCCTTATTAAATCCTAATTCAACAGCAATATATGTGTAGCTCAGAGTTGGGTCAATAACAGAAAAGATGTGAGGTATTGCAGATCAGAGCCAGTTCAGGTTGGCTGTGATTGAGACAGATTATAATTTTGTACCAGAATAATTTTCTAATTTATATGGTGTCTTTAAGCATTACAAATATCCCTAGGTTCTTAAGAGTTATCAAAAGCATTCCAAAATTATACAACCACAGAATAAAATGTATACAAATAATGTGGAACATGTAGTCACATACTATTAAAACACAATAGAAACAGGATGAAGTTTACTTAAGGCAATGCCAAATGTCTGAGTGGTGCTGTGGAAATTAAGGTAAAGTCACGGGACAGTTTCTTTTCTCAACACCAGGAGGTAGCAGTAATCCAAGGTCAAGCATTTGTCAATAAAAGTAAAACCGAAAAGGAATCATCACATTATGTAATGGATTTATTGAATTACATTGAAATATTACACAGAAACAAGTCACTTCCACCTAGCCTTTACTAACGTTCACCTAACCTTTACACTAAAAAGTGAGCATGATACAGCAAAGAAAGAAGCCCCATGTGGACTTGCTACCCTGCCCACAACACTATTGTATCCACCTCAGTTAATCTTGTATGCCTTGGCAATTCAAGTACTTATCAACCTACTTATGCTCCCAAGAATAAACCCTACCACCTTTTCAGACAGTGTATTCCAGACTCCAAATCCAAAAGACTTTTACTCCCCACCCCCCATATTATACACCACTTTCAGGTCAACCTTCTCAGCTTCACAAAATACAAACCCACCCTATCCAGTCCCTCCTTATAAATAAAAAGGCTCCATTCCAGGGAAATCTGCTCTATATCCGCTCCAGCATAATCAAATCCTTCCTATAGCATGACAATGAACTACACAAAATACTCCAGGCCTCGAGTTAAACGTCACCTCCCCCCCTTACACTCGATTATAGGGGACAATCAGTAATAATGGACACCATTCTTCTTCCTTATTTTTCTAAAACGTTCCTATCCGTGTAGCTGTTCAATTGTCCCTTAAATGATGTTATTTTAGCTGAATAATATTGTTATTAAATCTTTCCCTTCATTTTAAACCTTTGCCCACTGGATCTTGCTTCCCCAACCCTGGGAAAAAGATTGTATGCATTCAACCTATCCATGCCCCTCATGATTTTATACCTCTGTAAGATCACCCTTCAGTCTCCTGTGCTCCAAGGAATTAAATCACAGCCTGCCCAATCTCTCCCTTAAGTCAGTCTCTCGAGTCCTGCCACATCCTCAAATCTTTTCTGCACTCTTTCCATCTTAATGGTATATTTCCTATAGCAGGGTGACCAAAACCAAACACAATACATCAACTACAGCATCACTGTCTTATAGATATGCAATATAAAATCCTAATTTATTTACTCAATGTCATTACCAACAAAGGACAGCATGTCAAAAGCCTTCTTCCCCACACTGTCCATCCGTGATGCCACTTTCAGGGGATTATGTACTTGTACTCCTCGGTTCCTATTCTACAACACTACCCTGGGCCCTACCATCACTGTGAATATCCTACCTGAAACATCTCACACTGATCTGAATTAAAATTCTATTTGTTACAGCCTACTTATCAAGAGCATTTTGTAATATTCTCTTCACTGTCTACGATACCATCTATTTTGGTGTAAATTACAAACTTAAGTAAAAAAGCCTTATACTTTCTCATCCAAATCATTGTTATAGATGACAAACATCAAAGGGCCAACCTCTGAAACACACAACGTCAGGGTCTTCCACTCTGAGATATCCCCCTCTGCTTCCTATCGCCAAGTTAATAATGCATCCGATTATAGGAACAAAATACTGGAGTAACTCAGCAGAACAGACAGCATCTCTGGAGAGAAGGAATGGGTGACTTTTCGGGTCGAGACACTTCTTCAGACTGAGTTACTCCAGCATTTTTGTGTCTACCTACGATTTAAACCAGCATCTGCACTTTTTTCCTACACATCCTATGCATCCAATTAGCTAGTTTTTCCTGATTCAGACCATCCAGAATAAGCTGCCATGACAAATTTGATCAAAGGCCTTGCTGAAGACCATAAAGACTAGTCATTTGTCCCTGCCATTTTCCCAGCATATCAATCTCATTAGATCCATTCATCTTTCCCCTCATTTCCCCGTATCCCTTCAATTTATTCTCTCAGAAACTCATCAACTCTGATTCTTTGACAAGACCTCATGATATACACTAGCCAGTTAACCTATCTTTGGATTGCGAGGAAACTGGAGCACCAGAAAAAATCCACATAACAGAGATAATTTGGAAACTCTACATAAACAGCGACCAAGGTCAGAATCTAACCCAGATCTCTGGAGTTGCGAGATCACAATGCTATCTTGCTTTTTTTTTAAAGTAGGAATGCCATCCTCTTTCCTACAGCTAACATCAGGTTGACTGGTTTCGAGGCAATAGAGCAACAGACATGAGACAGGAAAAAACTGAAAAGAGGAAGAGAGGTGGGGGTCCAGGGGGCATTGACCCCTGGTAGGATTCCAAGGAGCAACGTCCCTGGCAGGAGTAAAAAGGGGTAAGACCCCCTTTATGCAGATTTTTTTTGATAATTGTACCTTGAAATGACACTGTTTTCTTGCCTGTTTACCCTTAATTTCTCGCAGGGTCTTCCCCGCTCACACTCACAGGGAACCCCTCACTGCTCACTCACATTGACCCCCCCACTGCACACACTCACAGGGACCCCCCCTTACCTTTGCTCACTCACAGGACCCCCCCCTCACTGCTCACAGGAAACCCCTCACATTTGCTCACTCACAGGGACCCCCTCACTGCTCACACTCACAGGGACATCCCCTCATCTTTACTCACACTCAGAGACTCCCCCCTCTGCTCACCAGGGCTCACACACGCTTCTTCTACTTGCTTTAAAACGCTTATTGACACCGACAAGGCCCCCGGCCCTGCAGCCGCGTCCCAGCCCAGTGTCCATTCTCCCGCTGCCCTATCCTGGGGACGCCGCTACCCGAGCTCCCGGCCCCTCGCTCCACCAGGCCTCGCATTGACCCCGCCTCCCTCCTCCAATCATTGTGCTGAATCATCGTGTACCGTCCCCCCACTGCCTGCTGACCATCGTCCTTCTCGTCCAATCGGCGCCATCAATCATCAGTCCCGCCCCACTGTCCCACAGAAAGTCATTTATAGATTTAGAGAGATTTCAATTTTTTTTGACGAATATCAAAATCCGCTTAAATCTGTGGGTCCGCGGAGAAATCTCATGCCGGTTCAAAAAAGGGCAAGCAAAAAAAGTTTATGTGCAAACAAACTTGCATCAACCTTTCATTTTCATGACATAGTGTCATTTCTAAGCAATTCACAGTTAATACAACATGTGAAGTGCAGTCACTGTTATAATTATGAAAAATGGCAACCATGACAATAACAAAATATTCTGTTTTTATTTTAGTTAACAGAATATCGTCATGGAATCTTTTGCTTTTATCCAAGGTGGCTGATAGAGCCTTAATGCTCAAACAGTGGAGGATGAATTGTTAAACTATCCTTAATCTGCTTCACACAATCAGCCTAAATTTTAATTTTCAAGTTTCAAAAACAGGCTTGGACCCAATTCAGAGTCAAGGGTGTGCCAACTGAAACATTGCAAACATCAGCAACACAAAGTTAACCATTCATAAAAATAAAAAATAAAAAATTGTTTCATGAACAAATCAAAGTTAACTCACTTGATTTTGAACCACAGGTGGGTGCTATCTGACCATTTGGGCATGTACAGATGTTTGGTCGTGAACAAAACCCATCGCCACACGAGTTCCTGCAAATTGCTGAAATAAGGAAAAAGCACATCTAAATGCAACTCCTTGCTTAAGATTCCTTATACAAAATAATATTAAATTACAAAATCTAATACAGATTATAATAATGAAATCCTCTAGGATTTCCTTAAATGCATTCTTCTCTATTAATACTGCGGTTTAATCAAAGTTGTTTGGCCTCTGGCATTCAGTTATTACCATCTGCTAACCCATTCTTCATTTTCTCACTTACGGACAATACATTGATTTCCTCCCGGCAACGTTTTCCATCCTGGGCAGCAATATGAATGGAAACGTGATCCACAGACATTCGGCCTAAAAAAAAGTAAACTAATTAACCAATTTTCAAAGGTATTTTATCGTCACGTGTACCAATTAAGGTACAGTGTAATTCGTATTACCATACAGCCATACTAAAAAAGCAGCAAGAAACACAACTACATAAAAGTTAACATAAGCATCCACCACATCGGATTTCCCACATTCCTCACTGTGAGACATGTTATTCTAAGTTTAAACTATTCAACTTTAAATGTGCATCAGCATTGCTGGATATATAATCAGAATGATAATGCAATTTTACCAATGACAATCTATGTTTTGGGAACATGCATGAAAGTCCAATTCCTTGGAAAATCACTGACAGAAAATCTGTTATATCACACATTTTAAATCTTTCATCTCCGCCTTTAATCTAGATCTGTGCCCTGAGCAATTCAAAGCGGCCAGTTGTCATTCTTATGGCATGAACAACTGAAATGTGCAGAGGTTAATGCATTAAGGCACCCATTAGCCTTAGAAAACACCTCGTTACTCGCACTGACTCTGTAATAGGAAAGGCCTGATTGCTTCAAGAAAGCATCATGACTGAGGCTCAAATCATGAAGAAATTACAACGGCCTACTCAAGTACATTTTTAAACTTTCAGACATTCAAATAATATGCAAGCTGTGATATTGCATTAAAGGAACGGGAAATGGAAACAAATAATTTAAGCATTCATAGCAGACCAATGATCTACTATGGAAATTAAGATCATGAATACAAGTTTTCAATTAAGCCACACTACAAGAATCCAACTTCCCCACTGGTGGAAAGTGTTCTAAAATAAGCCTTTGTCCAAATGTCATGTTCGTGGTCGGCTAGGCTACATGTGTAAACCAGTGGTCAATAATTGTCTGCTACAAACTTGATCAAAGTCCCTTCAAAATTAATTAGTTGTCCAACTGAATAAAATTATCTTGCATATGTGTAGGAAGGAACTGCAGATGTTGGTTTAAACCGAAGATAAACACAAACAGCTGGATCAGGCAGCATCTCTGGAGAAAAAGGAATAGGTGACGTTTCGGGACGAGACCCTTCTTCTGACAGCGTCAGGGGGAAAGGAAACGAGAGATATAGACGGTGATGTAGAGAGATATAGAACAACTGAATGAAATATATGCAGATCCGATAAAGCACTGCACAAATGCAACCTTTGCAAGTAGACGCTCGTTGAACGGTCGGGCCCATGTCAACTCCGAAAAAATGACACGTCTAATTTAATTTGCCTTCCTTCGCTTTCGTTCATATTTACTTTAAATTTAGAAAAATAGTTCTGAATGGAAGCTTCTGTATATCAAGACCATGCACTCCAATCCAAGACAGTCTATTTGTTTTTGACGTGTAATCGAATGTTCAGAAGTTGATCGACTGCAAATCCAGCACCATCAAATTGAACTGGTTTCATTAAAACTTGAAAATTTTAGTGAATCGGCAACTTAAACATTGTGGTGGCGTAAGAGAATGAAAGTTTTTCACATACAATCTTTATTACATTTAATCTTGAGCAAGCGATATAACACTAAAGTTTCGTTAGTTTTTACTGAAAATATCGTCAGTGTGTTGAACGTGCAAGACGCGCTCACTTTCATTTCCATTTTCAGCCCAAGGCGGTGAAGCTGAATCCCGGTCCTTTCCCATCGGTCCCAGCCTGCGGAATATGACTGCAAACTGCATCCAGAGAACAAACCAACTACTGTACTGTGAGCTCGATGGGAAATATTACCGTCACCAAACCCTTCCTGAGACAGAATAAGTCTGTGTAAGCAGAGCACTTTAAACGCTATTTCTTAGTCCTGGCACATTTGCAACAACGTTTGCAAAAATTAATAAATAACTATCCAAAACACTTCAAATTAAACCACCACAGCTCTTTCACGAGGATGCAATGAAGCTGCGAATAGAAACCAGCCCGGGCGATCAACGGCAAGGATTAAAAATGTGTAACGTTCAATGTTCGGCATAACTTGTTATCGCCAAATGAAATATGACGCTTTGCCTAACGTTATCGGACTACGGGGATTTTCACGGCGGCACCCGATGTTGCATTTAAACCCGGAGACCAGTTGCAGAGTGGAAGGCGTGAAATGCTTCCAGCGCACTGCAATCCATCGACTAAGGGGTTAAAAATCTACACTGAGGCAGAGGTGCAAGCGGGGAGCTGCCCCGTACCTCCACCTCCCTGCAGCTTCCCTTATGCTGAGGAAAGGGGAAAAATACGGCAACAGATCCGCTGATGTGGAAATGTACCAACTCAAGGAAAACTTTGGCCAAACATGTCCCTCAGCAACAACTCCTCCCGACCACAGTTGTATTCGCTGCTGTAGTTTAAAAAAAATAAAACTTTCATTAATGCACCATACGCGCCAAGTCGTTTTTAAACAGAAATTGCATGGTTTTAATTAAAGTCTGCTTTGACGTCTATCCTACATTTTGCTGCGCACAGCGCAACATTTCTACTCCAGTTTCGACCCATGCCATGGTCATTCTCTGGTGATTAAAATGTCTCATTTACATTACTTTTTCGGGCAGAGGAAGAATATAGAAGTTAACAATCATGCAGCGAAGAAGTCTTTTATTTTCTTTAAAAGTAACGGTAATATTTACCCTTTCAGTGCATCCTGGTTTGATCCTCGTCTTCGTGACCTGCTTGTATTCTTCTGGTTGTTGAGCCTCGCAGCATCTGGATCTTCCTCTGCCGCACCTACACTTGTCTGCACCGCAATGTATAAAAACGTTGTAAATCCCACGTAAACCCTCAGCAGCCACCGAATCCACATAATGTAGTCGGGGCTGGGCTCCCTCCCGTCTCAATCAAACACTCCGTGCTCCACGGGAGAGAGGGGATGCTAAACACAGCTTGATTTCAGCGACTTACACCTCAGGCAAAAATCAAACTTTAAAAAGAACGTCCTCAAATATCCTTCAAAAACGAACCGAGGGATAAGTTTAGAATTTTTATAAAAGTTTATATAAACACTTTCCGTTCAGTTGCAATTGACAGGGGATAAAACATGTGGAAGTTAAACTATTTTAATCGGTTTAAAAAGCAGCCTCAGCCTCCGGGCTGCCTCGTTGATTGCGGGCGTTCGCTCGCGAAGCGGCTGCTGCACTGCATGGACTTCTGCTGCGCGGGAGTCGGCTCGCGCCCCGCTGCCTCCACTCCCCTACCAACCGCCACCTCCCACTTTGCCGCGCGCCGCCCTCCGGCCGCTGCGCGCGCTGCTCTCGCGAGAAGCCGCGGCGAACGCGGGCTGCGAGGAGGAGGCGTCGACGGTGCCGCCCTCCTGTCGGTGGCAGGGGATCGGGTTTGAAGTTGCTCAGGGAAAATTAAGCATCCATCGCAGCGCTGGCAGAGAATGTTACGAGGCAAGTTCGTTTTCGGACTCTTACATGCAAGTGCTATCTGCCCCCGAGCAGTTTATTAAACATAATACATTCAACAGCAGGTGTCCCCATTCGATATAGCGCTCTATTGTCGATCACACGACGCCGCCCTCGATTCGGGAAAGGTCAGTCTGGTACTTCATTGTTGGGCTTGGCCATGGTACGCAAGAAGTCACACATGATTCAGTGGTAGTGGTACCATTGTTTTGAGACAGAAGGTCACGGTGTTCATGATTCCTCTTAAAAAAAGAAATATATTTGCCCCTCATGTCCATGCGCGGCATTGTTGGATACGACTTGCTTCCATTCCAGTACCTCTGTCGTGAGCATGAAGTATCCAAGTGGAAACAGCAGAGATGTGCCCACTTCTCAATCTACCTGACTAACACAGTGCTGGAGGTACACGGGAGGAAATTTAGCAGGATATAAAGGGGTGAGACAGGGCCAGTAGTTAATAGTTGCACCCATAAGGGGCAAAGGGTAGTGGTGGCGGAGGGGTGAAGTTGGGAACCCGTGACAAAAAAAGAGGCAGATGGAGCTGGAAGGATGTGACGGTGAAGACAGGATGGAGGGTGATAAGTAGGTAGAAGGAGGCAACAAATGTTGAAATCTGATAAAGAAGGCGTTAATGTGAACTGTTATGGATGAGATGAAGAGTAGATGGAGGAGAGGATACAGTGGATGAATATGTGTGGGTAGTAACTGGATGGAACTAGGAGGGGGAGGTAGACAAAAAAAATGGTGATTGGAGCTGGAGTGGAGCAAGTTTTTTTTTCTAGTTTGCAATGAGCCTCGTCTGGCAGTGGAGGAGGCTAACGACAGACAGGTCAGTATGGGAGTAAAACGTAGTTGAAATGATACGAGTCTTTTTACAATACTGGAGAGATTTTGAGGAATGAGATTATTATTCAGATTTTTACAGCATTACACTTAACAAAAATCTACCATCATGTGAAACCTTACAAATAACAATTATAAATTAGATAACTTCAAGACTGAAAGTCAAAAGCTTTTTTCATAACAGACAAATTTTCATCATTTGACCACCATTTTGGACACCAGAAATGTGACATTAAAAACTCTGCCACATTTAATCATTAATATTTAATTCATAAATAAACTTCATATGCCCCCCTCATACATACACGTTTTGATAATGATCTAGGGAAATATCTTCATCAATACCAGGAGAAAAATATAGTAAAACTAGGCTAAGGGGTCCCATGTTGGGTCCCATGTTCACACGGGAGGACTGGTCCCCCAACACAATATTCCACCTCTCCACCAATTCCAATATTGGTGGCCAGTGTGTGTGTGGGGGGGGAGGGGGGGGCTTTCTGGAGCACCAGTAAGGGTGTTGTGGGCTGTTGGGACTGGTTTCCAGAGGGCCAGTATGGACATTGTGGGCCAAATGGATTCTTGGGGTGGCAGCTCAGTCACTCAAGCCTGATGTGCTGGCAGCTCACTCAGTGCTGGTGGGCTGGCAGTTGACTCACGGCTATTCATTGAAATTCCATTTCAAACAGGGTGCAAGGCCACCAAATTCAAATGCAGTTTCCTACCATTTCAAGCAGGGTGCAAGGCCACCAAATTCAAATGCAGTTTCATGCCATTTCAAGCAGGGTGCAAGGCCACCAAATTCAAGTGCAGTTTCATGCCATTTCAAGCAGGGTGCAAGGCCACCAAATTCAAGTGCAGTTTCATGCCATTTCAAGCAGGGTGCAAGACCACCAAACTCAAGTGCAGTTTCATGCCACTTCAAGCAGGGTGCAAGGCCACCAAATTCAAGTGCAGTTTCATGCCATTTCAAGCAGGGTGCAAGGCCACCAAATCAAGTGCAGTTTCATACCACTTCAAGCAGGGTGCAAGACAACCAAATTCAAGTACAGTTTTATACCATTTCAAACAGGGTGGAAGGCCACCAAATTCAAGTGCAGTTTCCGATCACTTCAAGCAGGGTGCAAGGCCCACCAAATTCAAGTGCAGTTTCATACCACTTCAAGCAGGGTGCAAGGCCACCAAATTCAAGTGCAGTTTCATGCCATTTCAAGCAGGGTGCAAGACCACCAAACTCAAGTGCAGTTTCATGCCACTTCAAGCAGGGTGCAAGGCCACCAAATTCAAGTGCAGTTTCATGCCATTTCAAGCAGGGTGCAAGGCCACCAAATCAAGTGCAGTTTCATACCACTTCAAGCAGGGTGCAAGACAACCAAATTCAAGTACAGTTTTATACCATTTCAAACAGGGTGGAAGGCCACCAAATTCAAGTGCAGTTTCCGATCACTTCAAGCAGGGTGCAAGGCCCACCAAATTCAAGTGCAATTTCATACCACTTCAAGCAGGGTGCAAGGCCACCAAATTCAAGTGCAGTTTCATACCATTTCAAGCAGGGTGCAAGGCCACCAAATTCAAATGCAGTTTCATTCCATTTCATGCAGGGTGCAAGGCCACCAAATTCAAATGCATTTTCATACCATTTCATGCAGAGTGCAAGGCCACCACATTCAAATGCAGTTTCATACCATTTCAAGCAGGGTGAAACCACCATAAAACCACACAAAACACCACAAGACATCACATAAACACCACACTCACAGTTCAGTAGACATTCAGTGTGTTCAGTTGATTCACAGCTCAGACAGAGTCATGACCTCTCCCTCCCCATCTTGCAGAGACTGAGCCACACCCACACTTCCAGGTTCTATAATCCCTACCCCCTCACAGTGGAAGGGGCGTGGCCTTCATGGCATGATTGACAGGAGAGAGATTCTCAACATTTTTTAAACACTAATAACTTATTTTTCATCGATGGAAAAAATCCTCTTGTCCTGCGCAGCGGAGGGGTACTGAGTAAGATGGCCAATAATCACAACCGTAAGTGGCAGTATTTTTTCTAAAATCAATCTAACAACAGGAAGTGGTCAAGATCAAACTTTTAGTAATATAGATGTCTGGTATTCCGCCTCGCAAAATCCTGTAACGGTCGTTGTGTTTGGTGTCCATTATCACAATGACCGTTATCGGGGTCGGTACCTTCATAAGTTAAACCACGGAGGCTCCAAACCTCTAATGCTTTTCAAAAACCCAACGAGGCATCCTATGTTATTAGCGATATTTGGGCAAGTTAATTTTTTTCCCCAATTTTCAAAAACATCGTGGTATCAAAAACGCAACGACCGTTTACGATATATTTTCAGACTTTTAAAAATCAATAAAAATTCAATTTTGGGCATAAATTGATCATCAAAACTAAGAGACTGAGCCAATCTTCAATTTGGCAACCCACTGTCTCTTGTTTATCTTTCGTATCGCTAATTTTCCTTTGTGTCAACTTCCAGAAACACCACAACGACCGTTACCCAGACATTTTACTTACTAAAAAAATCATCCCAAATCAAACCTTCTGATGAATCATCGGCAATCGATATAGCTCAAATCCATAAGGTAATGTACCGTTTAGATCACATTGGTGAAAATGTTTGGTTTTCGCTAATAATGTAGTGTTTGTTTCCTGGGACACCAAACCTTTGAGTGTCCACCACAACGTACGTCTGTGTGTATGATGTGTAATGCGCGTTGCAGTGTCCACTCTGATCCCATCTATCTCACTAGATAACTTTGATCTACCTTTTATCGGACTATCTTGCACTAAATGTCCCTTTATCTATGTATTAAGGGCGGTTTGATTGTGATTGTGTATAATTTTCATTGACTGGATAACACACAACACACAGCTTCTCACTGTACTCAGCACATGTTAGAATAATAATAAACTAAACTAATCTAGTCGCAGGAAGCTACTAGATGCATGTATATCAAAAGTACAATGAAATGCCAGTTTAACAGTACGATGTCCAACAATGTAAAATTCATTAGGAAATTCTGAAATAATGCCCTTGTTTTTAGCACCTTTTTAAAAAAAATTAGTACATTTTCCGGAACATACAGTTAATAAATAATTTACATCCATGATGTTTACTGATTATTTGCATTCCCCTCTCCCCCCCCCCCTCTCCCCCCCCCCCCTCTCCCCCCCCCCCCTCTCCCCCCCCCCCTCTCCCCCCCCCCTCTCCCCCCCCCCTCTCCCCCCCCCCCCCCTCTCCCCTCCCCCCTCTCCCCCCCCCTCCCTCTCCCTCCCCCACTCTACACATGGATAAGAAACATAGAAAAATAGGTGCAGGAGTAGGCCCTTCGAGCCAGCACCGCCATTTAATATGATCATGGCTGTACCTGTAGGCAATATAACTGCAGCTATGAAAAGCAAAGTACAATATATTGTCACCCATTTGGGGCTACCAGATATAGTAACATTCTCAGCATATGTGGATGATATTGCTGCATTTTCATTTTTCCATTTCAAGATGGGCTTTGTTACAGATGGATTTTTATTGAGAAATTAACCCCAAACAGCATGAATAACATTGAACAGTACAGCACAAGGACAGGCCCTTTGGCGCCCAATATATGTGTCAAACATAATTGACACATATATTGCGCTGCGCTGAGACCTATCGCGGAGCTTGCGGCCTCCAACTTGTACCGACCTCGAGGCTCCGAGATAAATCAGAGCCAGGACTTCCAACTTCCAGCTGGACAGTAAGTCCAGCTGGCCGACTTCGGGGCTGTGGTGGCGTTGTGGCAGCGGCGACCCGACTTCGAAGCCTTGGAGGCTCGGCCGCGGGCCCAGTGGATGACAACGTCGGGAGCTCGCAGGTCCCAGGTTGGTGACCGGTTTTCTGGAGCTCCCGCAACTACAGCTTCGTCCGCTGGACTGGAGGGTGGCAGATTCGGCAGCTTCGACCGCCCTGGGCCGCGGAATTTGAACCAGCCCGTTCGCGGAGCGCGGATGCGGCCGCTGGACTTACCATCACCTGGCGGGGGGCCCAACACCGAGGGCCTGGATCGCCTCAACGCAGAGAGAGACGAGGAGGGAAGAGACATGGATTTAAGACTTTTGCCTTCCATCACAGTGAGGAGGTGCCTGGTAGACTCACTGTGGTGGATGTTAAACTGTGTTAATTTTGTTATTTTTATTCTATGTTATGACTGCAAGGTATACAATTTTGTTCAGACTGAAATGGCTGAATGACAATAAAGGATACTTTACTTTCTTTCTTTACGACTGTCACTGTTAACCCACTGTTCTTAATCTTTTGGATCAGCATATCATGTAGTTTATCAAATGCCTTATTAAAATCTATTAAGTCAACATCCACCGCCCTACTCATCGATCACAATTGTCACCTCAAAAAATTCAATTAAGTTAGTAAGACACAACCTACCACATACGCAAAGCCTAATGAATCCATTCTCTTCCAAATGGGAGTATAGTGCCAAAGTATTGGGACAAAAGACCCATCATTTATTTATTTGCCTCTGTACTCCACAATTTGAGATATATAATAGAAAAAAATCACATGTGGTTAAAGTGCACATTGTCAGATTTTATTAAAGGCCATTTTTATACATTTTGGTTTCACCATGTAGATTATGTGTAAACACCATAAGCTGTGTTTATACATAGTCCCCCTATTTCAGTACACCATAATGTTTGGGACACATGGCTTCACAGGTGGTTGTAATTGCTCAGGTGTGTTTAATTGCCTTCTTAATGCAGGTATAAGAGAGCTCTCAGCACCTAGTCTTTCCTCCAGTCAATCCATCACCTTTGGAAACTTTTATTGCTGTTTATCAACATGAGGACCAAAGTTGTGTCAATGAAAGTCAAATAACCCAGTATGAGACTGAGAATCAAGAATAAAACTGTTAGAGAACTGTAAGCCAAACTTACGCTTACCAAATTCAACTGTTTGGAACATAGTTAAGAAGAAAGAAAGCACTGGTGAGCTTACTAATTTCAAAGGGACTGACAGACCAAGGAAGACCCCCACAGCTGATGACAGAAGAATTCTCTCTATAACAAAGAAAAATCCCCAAACACCTGTCCGACAGATCAGAAACACTCTTTAGGAGTCAGGTGTGGATTTGTCAATGACCACTGTCTGCTGAAGACTTCATGAACTGAAATATAGAGGCTACACTGCAAGATGCAAACCACTGGTTAGCTGCAAAAATAGGATGGCCAGGTTACAGTTTGCCAAGAAGTACTTAAAAGAGCAACTACAGTTCTGGAAAAAGGTCTTGTGAATAGATGAGACAAAGATTAACATATCAGTGTTGGCAAGAGGAAGTATGAAGGAGAGAAGGAACTGCCCAAGATCCAAAGCATACCACCTCATCTGTGAAACACAGTGGTGGGGGTGTTATGGCCTGGGCTTGTATGGCTGCTAAAAGGTACTGGCTCACTTATCTTCATTGATCATACATCTGCTGATGGTAGTAGCATAATGAATTCTGAAGTGTATAGACACATCCTATCTGCTCAAGTTCAAACAAATGCCTCAAAACTCATTGGCCGACAGATCGTTCTACAGCAAGACAATGATCCTAAGCATACTGCTAAAGCAACAAGGGAGTTTTTCAAAGATAAAAAATGGTCAGTTCTTGAGTGGCCAAGTCAATCACGCATTCTAAATCCAATTGAGCATGCCTTTTATATACTGAAGAGAAAACTGAAGGGCTCTGGCCCCCAAAACAAGCATAATCTAAAGATGGCTGCAATACAGGCCTGGCAGAGCATCATCAGAGAAGACACCCAGCAACTGGTGATGTTCATGAATCGCAGACTTCAAGCAGTCATTGCAAGCAAAGGATATGCAACAAAATACTAAACATGACTACTTTCATTTATATGTCATTGCTGTGTCCCAAACATTATGGTGCCCTGAAATGGGGGGATTACGTATAAACACAAAATTAGATGCATTGTTCATATTATAGCAAAGAACACAGTTCATATTATCGCAAAGTTGGGTTTGAATATTAAGATATTTTTTGTGTAAATTTTTGTAACATTTATAGATTGCAACCTAAACATATTAATAGTTGCGAATAAAATTGTGTTTTCAGGGAGTGTTTTTTATATTGATCAGGACGCTATCTTGTGGCATTGTTATGTTTTATTCTGCAGTACACACGTGAGAGCTAAATATGAAGTGAAACTTCTGCAGGTGAATATCAAAATACCTCATCAGTTTACCAGATGCATAGGCAGATGTGGTCTGCTTCAAACTCAGCCTGGCTCCACAAAATGATGAAATATCAAACTTATCATTTAAATATAATAAATAATGGGAAACGGGTGCTGTTTTTTAACAGGGATAAATAAACAAATTTCATAGGTAAGGTACTCATGTCATTAGCCTAAAGCCGTAGTTTATTTACTTAAAATCCATTACATCCTGTAGTATAGTCTGGATATAGCAAGATTAAGAATACAGGATTTTAATATTTCAACTTTAAATTTGAATATATAGATTTAAAAACTCAGGTATTCACAATATTTAATCCATTGCCTGGTATACAAGGGACCACAGGCAACCAGGGAACATGAAACCTTTCCACTTCTCAAAGTGTACACATAAAACTGCATAAAACATGTATAGCAAAGCCATTCACTAAAAAGGATTATTTTTCCATTGAAGTATTTGAAAAAAATAGACTAACATTAATAAGTAGTGAAAAACTAAGAATTGACTTCTTGGTTGGAAAGTAATACAAATAGACTATTTTTGTAGTTGTTCATTCAACTGAAAAGAATAATTGGTTTGGTTTCACCTGCATTGATAATGATAGAGTAGAAAAAAAGTGCGGCAGCTTTCAAAAAACATAATGCAATTTGGGTAAAACTTAAATGGTAACGTATTAAACCAAAATGGTTCATTTTGATCTCTTTGTATTTTTGTTTTGACAGTACAGGAGTTCATAGATTTAAATATGACTATTTAATCTTATATACAAGTGTGGTTTGTTGATCTTGCAGCAGCTGAACTCTGAAGCTGTGTGCTGTATGAATATTTGGATGTGTTGGTAGTTACACTTGTTCATCGGGTTCCAAATTGTGTTCCGTGCTATATTCCTACATAAGATTCCAAGGTTCCATGCCTGCAACATTGCATACATTCATCTAAAAACGGGATACTGGAAGTACTCAACAGGTCAAACAGCAACCATAGGTAGAGAAACAGAATCAGTATTTCAGGTCAAGGACCCTTCATCACACTGCTAACATGAGAAAACAAGCATGTTTAAAATTGCAGAGGTGAAGAGAACAGCAAGTATCTGTAATCGAGTTATAACCAAATTTAGTAAATTAGCAGTTACTGTAAAAGCCACCAGTTATAAACAGAAGTAGAAAAAAATGGAACCAGAAAGATTAAGCTAGTTTTGTGATGTTGATAAATAAAGAGTTACCTGAAATTGTTAAATGCAGCATTAAGTGCAAAGACTACATTGTGCTGAGATGGAAGAGGTGCTGCTCCATTAGTTTAAATGTGTCATTATTGGAGTGATGTAGGATGTTAAAAAGGCGATCCGAGTGAGAATGTGATGGAGGATAAAATCAACAGATTGGCATTTTGTTTTTCCAAGGTAAGGAAGACAGTAATGTGAGCATCAAATGTAATATGCTAAATTGGAACAAATGGAATACATCGACGATTAGTTTGGGGCTGCTTCCCACACCAATGCAGAACTCGTTGATTTCATCAACATTGCTCCAAACTTCCACCCTGCCCACAAATTCACAGACTATCTCTAACACCTCACAACTAACATCTACTGCAGACCCATTAACTCCCAGTTACTTTGATTACATATCCTCGCACCATGCCTCTTGCAAGGTGGGAGGAGATGCCCCTTACTCTCAATTTCTCTGTTTCTGCAATATCTGTTCGCAAGATGAAGCGTTCCACTCTAGAACATTTAAAATGTGGGGTAACTCCCCTGCTGTTGTGGATGCATCCCTCACCCATGTCTCCTCTGTGTTCCAGCAGTTCGCTCAAGCACCCCTGCCCTCAGACAAAACAAGTGTAGAGTTCCCATGGTCCTCTTCTGGCATCCCACCAGCCTCCACATTCAACACAACATACTCCCACATTTCTGCCGCCCAACAGCAGTCATATATTCCCCATCGCCAGCTTCTTCCACAGAGACCACCCCTCCGCATCACCTTAGTTCACTCATCCCTTCCCACCCTAACCACCCCCTCCCCAGGTACTTTCCCCCACATCTGCAGTTATTGTAACATTTGTCCCTAAACCACCTCCATTAGCTCCATCCAGGGACTCCAGCAGGCCTTCCAGGTGAGACAAGAGGTTCACAACGCTTCTTCAGACCTCATCTACTGCATTTGGTGCTCCTGACGTATCCTCCTTTACATCGGTCTGACCAAGCATAGCCTAGGCGACTTTTTTGACAAACACTTGAGCTTGGTTTGAGATTTATGGGATCCTGCTGGCAAACTATTTTTATTCACCTTCCTATTCCCATACCAACCTTTCTGTGCTGGAGCTCCTCTTTTGACAGTGAAACTACACGTAAAACTAGAGGAACAGCACCTCATATTCCCCTTGGGTACCTTACTACCCAATGTTATGAATATCGAATTCTCCATTTTTAAGTAACACCCCCATTTCCCCTCTCTCTTGCCTGTCCCACTCCCCCCGCGCACACATTTCCAGCGCTATCCTGCTCCTCTTTACCCCCACCTTCTCCTTCCACCTATATCATTCCCTGTGGCTTTACATTTTACTTTTCACCTCTCCTTATCTAACACCTTTTTCTCTCCTTTTCATATCTAGCCTTCATCCACCCATTTGCCAATCAAATCCCCCCTTACCTAGGTATGTTGCAAAACCTACCTTAAGCGTCGCTGCAGATCTGTCCCAGCCCGTGTGTGTGATTATGGCGCCGTTTAGAGGGGGGCGGGTTTAAAACGCGATTTTCCCTAGGCTGTTCAAATCGAGCTTGTTCAGCCTACCTCAGTTGCTGACGAAAAATCGCTTGAAGTTTCGCTCGCTGGAGCTATTTTTACATTTTACGGATTTATTTAATTATTATAGTAAGTTAAAAATTAACCTCTAAACCCACGACTGCCGACAATGGGTCGGATCTCATACAGGGGACAACGGAAGGTAGGTTGTTTATTTTTACATTAAAAAGTGCTTCTTAAGATCCCTTTATACAAAGTTTTATGTTGCGAGTAGCTAATTTGGGGCCCCATTAAATCCCGCAGCATTTTTCTGGGCATTTGGGGGCACAAATCTACCGCAATGTGAACGTTCTAAACCAGCGCGTTCCACAGGATCCCACTCGAAAGCTGATTTAAATGGCCATTAATTTACAGCAATTGAACACTAAATTCCTTCCATTTGGCCTATAAATTAATGTAAATGAGATTTAAAAATCATGTTTTATTGTGAATTCTTTGTGAATATTATTTGGACACTTAGGCTATTTAAAAATGTTAATCATTTCTTAAGAAATGGATAGATGTTTAGATCTAGTAATTGAAGTTTGGAATTAGCTACAATTGGGTAACTAACTAATTATATGCTTTAATTTCAGGTCATCCAAGTAAGATTATTTTATATTTGTTTCAGAATGCTTCAATCTATGATAACTGAAAATTTCATTCAGTTCTCTTAATATTTTAGAAAGTTATGGGCTTTTGACTGTCCACGATCACAGCTTTTTTGTTATGTCCATAGAAAATCAATAGGGAACAAGATGCTAATTTCCGAGTATGAAAATGGCCATAACATTTTAAATACTTGAGATATGAAAGTGAACTAGGTGTCAAATTAAACTTCTTTTTATGCTTTATCTGATGGGATAAATTGCAGACTTGATTTTTAAAATCTCAAAATGTTGTGACATTGCTACCTTACCTGCATCCACCTATCACTTGCCAGGCTTTGTCCTGCCCCCACCTCTTCCCCCCCCCCCCCCCTCCCTACAATTGTCGCCTATCCATTCCTTCCACAAATGCTACGTGACCCACTGAGTTACTCCCATCATTTTGGGTTCTCCTCAAGATTCCAACATCGACAGTTCCTTGTGTCTACTGTTTGCTGTTTCAGCTGAAGGACTGTTCAAGTCCCCAAATGGTGGGATTAGGTAAAATTACTGCATCTCCTGCAGTTGCATGAGAAGGAGAGTCGATTACTAGAAATGGAAGAGTGGTTCAGGAGTTGCGTAGGAAATTGTAAAAAGTTCTGACTATTGATTCTATCTATGCCCCTCATAATTTTATATACTGCTATCAAGTTTTCCCTCAACCTTTGATGTTCCAGAGAAAACACTCCAAGTTTATTCAACCTATCCTTGTAGCTGAAGTTCTCTAATCCTGGCAGCATTCTGGTATATCTCCTATAGATCAGTGCCATTCATGTTATGAGTCATACTTTGTAGCTATGCCCACTAGTTTAACAGAAAGCTTCTCTGCCCTTTCTCCCTCACTTTTGAGCTATGTGCTAAGATGAAGTTACCAATGCTGTAATGTTAATAAAGTCTTTGGATCTTAATCACTGTGCGTGACTTAAGTTATTCCAACAGCAGAAGCTCAACACGGTGTCAGAGTATATGGTGGACTAATTCCTTGCTTAACTATATTGGTTTTATTTTAGTTTGTTGTTTTCTCCGGTACATATTACTATGGCTTCTGCTCTCAGAAAACCAGAGATCCTGGTGTTTGACGAAGACCTCGCAGAACGGTGGCAGGTATTTGAAGAAGACTTCTCAATTTACATTGAAGCGGCTCACCCTACTGCTGCTCCTGGTGTTCGAGCGGTAATTCTTCTTAATCTAGCAGGCACAGAAGCTGCTCGGCGTGCCAGATGATTTCATTATGAACCGGCTAGATGTGACCCGGCTGGGGTCCAGATCGTTCCCGCTGAGTCTATCTGAGACCCTGACTGCCTACTGCGCAAATTCCGACAGTTATGTGAGTTACGTACTAACTTGGTCATGGAGAGACATTTGTTCTTTTCCCGAAGCCAGAGACAGGGTGAACCTGTGGAGATGTATGTTAGTGCGTTGAAGCACATTGCCAATCAATGCGATTTCAGGGATATATGTCAAGTTCAAGAGAGTTTATTGTCATGTGTCCCTGATAGGACAATAAAATTCTTGCTTTGCTTTAGCACACCAGAACAATAGTAGGCACGAATACAGAACAGATCAGTGTGTCCATATACCATTGTATAAATATATACACACATGAATAAATAAACTGATAAAGTGCAAATAAACAGATTATGGGCCATTAATGTTCAGAGTTTGTCCGAGCCGAGTTTAATAGCCTGATGGCTGAGGGGAAGTAGCTGTTCCTGAACCTGGTCGTTGCAATCTTCAGGTTCCTGTTCCTTCTACCTGAAGGCAGTGGGGAGATGAGTGTATGGCCCGGATGGTGTGTGTCCTTGATGATACTGCCAGCCTTTTTGAGGCAGCGACTGATAGATCCCCTCAATGGACGGGAGGTTAAAGCCGATGATGGACTGGGCAGTGTTTACTACATTTTGTAGTCTTTTCCGCTCCAGGATGCCCAAGTTTCCGAACCAAGCCACAAAGCAACCAGTCAGCATGCTCTCTACTGTTCATCTGTAGAAGTTAGAGAGAGTCCTCCTTGACATACCGACTCTCCGTAATCTTCTCAGGAAGTAGAGGCACTGATGTGCTTTCTTTATGATTGCATCTTCAGATATATGCACGCCCAGGAATTTGAAGCTCTTGACCCTTTCCACCATCGACCCGTTGATATAAATGGGACTGTGGGTCCCCATCCTCCCTTTCCAAAGTCCACAATCAGTTCCTTGGTTTTGCTGGTGTTGAGGGCCAGGTTATTGTGCTGGCACCATTTGGTCAGTCGGTCGATCATCACTTATGTACTCTGACTCGTCCCCATCAGTGATACGTCCCACAACAGTGGTATCGTCAGCGAACTTGATGAGGGAGTTCGCACTATGACCGGCTAAGCAGTCATGAATATAGAGTGAGTACAGCAGGGGGCTAAGCACGCAGCCTTGAGGTGCTCCCGTGCTGATTGTTATCGAGGCTGACACATTTCCACCAATACGAACTGACTATGGTCTGTGAACGAGGAAGTCGAGGATCCAATTGCAGAGGGATGCGCAGAGACCCAGTTCTGTGAGTTTGGTAACCAGCTTGGAGGAGATGATTGTGTTAAATGCCGAGCTGTAATCAATGAATAACAGCCTGACATAAGAGTTTTTGTTGTCCAAGTGGTCCAGAGCGGAGTGGAGAGCCAGCGAGGTCGCATATGTGATACCCTAGTCCATGACTGTTTGGTATATGTTGTCTGCAATGATAAATTAAGCGACCAGTTACTGCGGGATGCTGAGCTTAATCTAGAGACTGCTGAATACCGCTGTCGCTTTGCTGAAATGGCTGACGCTCATACAAAGGTTTTAGGGCACTCTGCTGGTCATGCAATTAATGTTGCCGGCATGTCTTATCAAATCTCTTGCCGTTCTCCTCAAGTGTCCGACAACTCTATCGTGAGACTAATAGGCAATTGTTTTAACTGTGGTGGTTTGCATGCTGCTGCTCGTGACCGTTGCCCTGCGTATGGAAAATTATGTAGATTTTGTAACAAACGGAATAATTTCTTCAGATGCTGTCGTTTTGCGTAGCAACAGAGTTCAAACAAGGCGATCTGTTAATTTACTTGGCCATGAGAACTTGCTCTCGGAATGCTCTCAAACAGATCCCACGGATTTGCAGGCTGCTAGCGAAGGTTTTGACTTAAATGTGCATTCCTTGTCTGATTTAATGCACAAACAACTAGACCCCAAGGTCGCTTTGCTCGTTAATGGCAAGAGCTTTTATCTGAAAGTTGACACAGGGGCCAGGTGTAACGTGATCTGTCTAGCTGTGTTGAAAATGTTACAAAAAACAGAGACTGTCACTCCTATGCTGCTGCCCTCCTCCCCTTTGCAGGAGGCCCAGTGCACCCAATCGGTCAAGTCGAGCTACGCTGCTGTCTTAACTCACGTGTCTATAACCTGAGATTCTATGTTGTTCGTGAGGATGTGTCATCTCTGCTGCATGCCAACGCATGTCACGACCTGGGACTTGTCTCTTTCAGCCCATCTGTTTGTCATCTGGCTACAACCTGTGACTTGGCCAACAAATCCTGACACAATACAAAACTTTGTTTGATGACAAGCTGGGCAGGTTGACTGTTAAGTACACAATTACCATTAACGCTGAGGTAATTCCAGTTGTCCATCCAGCTCACAAGATTCCCCATGCTATGCGGAACCATGTTCAAAGTGAACTCAACAGAATGGTGTATCTAGGTGTGATTGCTCCCGTCGCTGACCCCTTGGATTGGGTTTCCACCATTGTTGTGGCAACGAAGAAGAATAAGGACGAAATACGGATTTGTATCAAACCTAAGGACTTAAACACAGCCATTTAACAACCTCACTATCCCATGCGCACTGTGGATGAGATTGCAGCTCAGATGGCTGAGGCAACTGTATTCACTGTTCTAGATGCCAAGAGTTCATTCTGGCAGATTTCGCTGGCGCACAACTCCTCCAAGTTAAGAACCTTCAGCATACCGTTCGGGCGTTACAGATTTCTTCGCATGCCTTTTTGCTCACCAAGCCATCTACATTAAGTCTAGGTCACATATATATCACAAACAGCAGAAGTCCCAGCACAGATCCCTGTGGAACTCCACTGGTCACAGTCCTCTGGCCAGAATATCTTGCTTCCACCACAACCAGCTAACTTCTATGAATGAGCCATAGTGCATCTTAACTATACTGCATTTGGAATTAAGGGAGGAGAGCTGAATGACATGTGAATAGGTCTGAAAAAAGAACTGTTCTACATATTCAACAAAGAGATGGACGTTGTTTTATTCCTTGTGATTTCTCATAGCTACCTATTGACTTGGAGTAAGTGAGTGCAGTTGAAGAAGTTGTTCAATATAAGAATAAGGTTAACCAGATAAAGGAGAGTAGTGCTTGGAGGATAACTGGTAGAATCTATGTTGAAGTTAGAAGTGAAGAGCCCTCAGACCATCCTGAGTAGGATGGAAAAGTAGAGAGATTGGAGGGTGAGGATGAACCCATTGGACCAGGAAAGTAGAACTTCAAAGTGGCAGAGAGCATCAGGTGTAATATAAGAATTTAAGAAACAGGAAAAAGAGTAGGCTACTTAGCCTCTCGAATCTGCTGTGACATTCAGTAAACGCAGCTGGTAGAGCTGCTGCCTCACAGTGCCAGAGACCAGGAGTGATCCTGACCTCAGGTGCTGTCTGTGTTGAATTTGCACATTCTCCCTGTGACTGTGCGGGTTTCCTCGCCATCCCAAATACATGCGGGTTTATAAGTTAATTCGCTCTGTAAAGTTATCCCTAGTGTGTAGGGAGTGGATGAGAATGTGGGATAGACCTAGTGTGAATGGGTAATCGCTGATTGGCATGACTCACTGAGCCCAGGGGCCTATTTCCATGCTGTATCTCAAGACTAAACTAAACCACTTTTCTGATCTCTCCTAAAAGGCCATACTCATTGCCTCACAAATATTTGACAATCTCTGCTTTGATATATTCAATGCCCACCTTCACTGCCGACTGGAACTGAGAATTGCAAATAAATCAAGTTCCTCTGAGAGAAGATATTCCTCCTCATCTCAACTGAAATCTTTATTTCAAAACTATGCTCTAGTTTTAGATAATCTCAACAGGGAAGCATCCTCTCAGCATCAAACCTGTCAATCTCCCTCATACTCTCATATGTTTCAGTAAGAACTTTCATTTTTATAAACTGCAATAATAGGTCCAACCAGTACATGTGCTCTTCATATGTCAACTCCTAGAAATCAACCTAATGGACTTACATTGCCGTCATCCATAAGTATGGGGACCAAAAGTATATCCAGTACTCCAGGTGTTGTCACAGCAGTAGGCTTAAATATAAATATAAACCTTTCTGTACCCCATACCCTATCAAGACAACCCAACATTATTATGCTGTTATCAATAAAAACTGCCTACCACTATGTTCCTTTGCCACAATTTGGGTAATCTGAACACCTAGCTGTGCTTCTCCTCCCTGCCTACAAACAAAATCTAAAGCTAGAGGATCCGGTACAGAGTTGTTCAATGCTGGTCTGGGACACGGATGACATCCTACATGACAGCTTTAAGTCAGTGGACTGGCCCATATTCAGGGATTCTGCAGCCAACTTGAATGAGTATGCCATTATCGTGACTGACTTCATCAACGTTTGTAGTGGGGTGCGTGCCAAAGAAGATAATCCGAGTGTTCCCCAACCGGAAACCATGGATGAACCGTGAGGTACATTTGCAGGTGAAGGATAGGTCCACTGCATACAAGTCAAATGATCCTGAATGGTACAAGGAAGCTCACGATGATCTTCGCAAATCCATCAAGCATGTTAAAGACAATACCAGGACAAGCTTGTGCCCCAGTATAATCATTCGAAACACCCGCAGAATGTAGCAAGGACTGAATACCAGAACTGGCTGCAAAGTGAAGGCAGGCAATATCACAGGTCATAGTGTGTAGGAAAGAACTGCAATGCTGGTTTAAATCGAAGGTAAACACAAAAGGCTGGAGTAACTCAGTGGGACAGGCAACATATCTGGAGAGAAGGAATGGGAGTCCCTCCAGACTGGTCATAGACTTCTCACTGGTCATAGTGCAGCCTATGTGATGAACAAGGTTTTCTATGCTTGCTTTGAGCAGGACACCATCCTTTGAGCAGGTGACATCTGTCCCATCAGATTCAAGTGTGTCTTCCTAGACACTGTAGTGGGCTGGATATCAAATAATGACGAGAATAATACAGAAAGAACATTGAGAACCTCGTGAATAACCTTTCTCTCAATATCACCAAGACAAAGGAGATAATGATCAGCGTCAGGGACCGAAGTGGTACACATCCCCGGTTTAGATTTGCAGCACTGAAGTAGAGATGGTTGAAAGCTTTAAAGTTCCTATATTACCAGCAACTTGTCCTAGACTAGCCATATCGAAGCAATGGCAAAGAAAGCACACCAAGTCTCTACTTCCTTCGAAGGCCTAGGAAGTTTGGCATGTCCCCAACAACTCTCACTAATTTCTACAGGTGCACCATCGAAAACATTTTATCGAGATGCATCACAGCATGTTTTGGGAACAGTTCCATCCTAGACCGAAATAAATTGCAGAGAATTGTGGACTCAGTGCAGACCATTATACAAATTATACTCCCTTCCATTGAGTCCATCTACACTTCATGCTGCATCAGCAAGACCAATAAAGACGAGCCTCACCCCGTTCCTCTTCTGCCCTCTCCCATCAGGCAAAAGGTAAAGAAGTGTGAAAACGCACAGCTCCAGATTCAGGGTCAGTTTCGTCCCAGCTGTTATCAGGCAATGGAACTATCCTTTCAATAGATAGAGAGCTGTCCTGAGCTACTATCTACCTCTTTGGAGACCCTCAGACTCTCTTTAATCTGAATTTATTTGACTTATCTTGCACTTGACATTATTCCTTTTATCCTGTATCTGTACACTATGGATGGCTCGATTATAATCATGTGTAGTCTTTCTGCTAACAGGTTAGCACACAATAGAAAGCTCTTCACTGCACCTCAGTACATGTGACAATAAACTAAATTAATAACATTCCTAATTACTTGCCATATCTTTTTTCTGGAACTAATACTACAATACTGAAAGCTATATTCAGCACCCTGGTATTTTTCTCTATTCTACTTGTTGTATTTGTGTATGGCTTGATTGTATTCATGTGTAATATTATCTGATTTAATTGGATAGTACACAAACAAAATATTTCACTGTATGTTTACATGTGACAATTAAAAAACAATATTAATATTAATATGCCAACCCTCTGTGTTTCATGTTTTAGGAACTCAAATCCCTTTGTGTGTAATATTCTGTGGTCTCATTCTACTTAAATGATTACAGTAAAAATCAGAAAACCCACCATCCAATTGTTCAGAAATCCTGATGGTTTGGCATTTTGCTTACTGGCTTTTTCCCACGCTCCCAATATATTCACACAGACAGTTTCCTAGACTCTTTTTAAAATCAATGGGGCTCTATATCCCACACTCCCTTTAAATGCACCAGGATGACTGGAACATTTATTATAAATACTATGTAGTATCTTTAAAAAGCATGAGTTAGAAGTGTGTCATCTTAAAGTCTAAAAAATCTGCAAAAAAATACACAAAATACTGGAGTAACTGAGTGGGTCAAGCAGCATCCCCAGACAAAAAGGGATAGGTGATGTTTCGGATCAGGACCCTTCTTCAGACTGATTATTAGGTTGGGACCTTGTTCAGACTAATTGTAGGCAGGGTGGAAAGAAGATTGGAAGAGAGGAAGGGCAGGATAAAGTGTGTCAGGTATTAGGCAATCACAGGTGAGGGATGTTTTTTGATAGGCAGATGGTTGGACAAAGGTCAGAGATGATAAAAAACAGAAGGTATGAAACAAAAAGATTGAAGAGTTATGACATGTGAAGCCAGAGGAAGGAATGTAGGGGACAGGTATGGGGGAAATATTTGTAAATACAAGTGGGGCAGAGGGGACGGGGTAGTGTTCAGTGGAATGGTTGCTAAGTTTACACTTGGTTTCGCCAATGTGCAGGAGGCCATTTGCACTGTTTTGTTGAACACTTGAAGCATATTATGCTTTGTTGTGTTCTTCCTCTCTACTAGCTTTCTAGCTGCCTCCTGCCACAATGAAGAAGGGCCTCGACTCGAAACATTACCTATCCATGTTCTCGATGAATGCTGCCTGACCTGCTGAGTAACTTCAGCATTTTGTGTACTTTTTTGTAAAGCAGCATGCGCAGTTCATTGTTTCTACAAAAATCTGCCTGTGTGGTAACGCCAAAGCCCAGGCTATCAGTTTTGCTGTATTTGTTATTTGTTTTTGAAGTGGACAGTTTTTCATTTTCCCACATTGTACTACATCTGTCAACTTTATGCCCAATCACATAACCTATTTCTATTGTTTTGTGCCAAAAAAATAAAATGTTGGAGGAACTTGGTGGGTCAAGGAGTATCTGTGGAGGGAAAGGGATAGTGGATATTCCGGGCATCAATTGACAGTTCCATGGGAAGATGGTGTTGAAGAAGCTTATGAGAGGAAATAGACCAAGTACTCTGAACTGGCAACTGAAGCTTCCCAGAGTGGCTGGAAGACCAAGATTTTCCCTGTCGAAGTGGGATGCAGGGAATATGTTGCTACATCTATGACCAGGCTATTAAAGAAAATGGGGGTGAGGGGTCGCTCCCTCCAACAAGCAATCAAGTAATTATCAAATTCGCAGAAAAAAGCAGCAATTGGATTTGGATCAAAAGAAGAGACAACAATTGGGCTGCAAGACGAAGACAGGAGGGTATGGAATTGAGGGGGGTGTAACTGGCATGCCAGGTATCACCGTTGAGCCCTCTAGAGATATTGTGGGCTTATCAATGAAACGTCAAAGAAGGAGGGTGCCCACCTGATGACCCCGATGACGTACTTACCCGACCTTTCACCACTCCAGTCCCACTGCAAATGGCAAGAGTGCTGACTTATTACAGGGATTGAAACATCAAGTCTTATTAGCTCTACTGCATCAGGACTAATAGTGTAGAGGGAAGATTGCCAATATAAAGAGATGAGACACGGGCTGGTAGTTGATAGCTGGAACCAGGTGATTTGTTGGATGATGGGTGAGGGGAATTTAGAGACAGGCTTGTGATGATAGGTGGAAACAGGAAAGAGAAAAGAGTAGCAAGACAGAGCTAAGTGAAGGGAGATCAGAGGAGGGGGAAGAAAGTAGAGACAGAGGCTGGAAAACGATATGTGGAACCAGATAAGCTCAGTATGATGGGCAGATAAAACCAGATGGGCGACGGGATAGGGAGATTGAGCCTGGGATGATGAAACCCAGATGGATGGGTGTGAGAGTAATGGGCAAATGATAATGGGAAAGTGAAAAAAAACGGTATTGATTCCCTGAAAATTCAATGTTCATACTTTTGGGTTGTAGGGGTTTTTAGTTTACATTGGGCCTCACCCTGGCAGTGGAGAAGGCCAAGAATGTAGAGGTCAATGTGTGAATGGGAAGGCGAGTTAAAGTGACATGAAAATTGAACCTCAAGATGGCTGTTGTTGTACCCTGTCAAGGCGAAGCCACTGAACAGCACTTTAAATTGTTCCTATGTTAGGGATTGTTCTGTCTGAATGTTAGTTCTAGTTTAGAGATGATAATTTTTAACTTGTATTTATTTCTGTTTTTATTAATTGCACTGATGACAAAACTTTTTTGTTTCTTTTGTGTATGCAAGTACTCAGTGAAATGACAACAAAGTGAATACTTATACTTAAGGTGAGAGTAGCAAGATTCAAAGGAAATGTGTGAAGCAAGTTCTTTACACAGAGAGTGGTGAGTGCCTGGAGCTGCCGGAGGTGGTGATGGAGGCAGATACGATAGTGGCATTAAAGAGACTTTTGGATAGGCACATGAATATACAGGAAATGAGGGAAATGGGTTATGTGCAGGCAGATTAGCGTTGATCTTGGTATCATGTTCGGCAGACGTGGGCCAAAGGGCCTGATCCTATGCTGTATTATTCTATGTTCTATGGCACATTTAACCCAACTCTCGGTTTTCTATTGTAGCCACTCCCTTAACCATGCAAATTTAATGTTCCAAAACTCTTGTGCTCTTATCCTGTATAGATATTATGATGTGATATGATATAAGAAATGTCAGGTAACATTCAGGAGAGTTTATCAAGCAAGTCCATAGGCAATATTGATCCTAGCTTTTGACCCACCTGCACTTAAATAAATATTTGAGGTTAAAATAATGCTTTTAAATAATCAATCTAATCCCAGTTTTATTTCGACAATTAAAAATCAAGCAGCCTGCTTAGTTTAAAATAACTAAAAGATAAATAGGAACTTTTGCTGCAAGGGAAATATTTCACTTAATGTGTTATACAACATGGAAACAGGACCTTTGAATTGAAAGCATTTTCTGTAAGTATCGGCATTTTATTTGCCCCATTTCATCTAAACCAGCTAATTTCCTCCCATGTTCAATTGTTGTCAAATATGCTTGCAATGAAATAGGTAAATATGGATCAATTCATATCATGCACAAAATATTCCATATATTAAACGTGGTCATTTAGTGTTGCTTAATTCCCTTTAGAACAAGATTAGTCAGAAAAAAATGTCTTGATCAAAATTGTCTTTAAAAGGATTTCATGCTCCCATGGTTACTAATTGATGTAGAATGTACTTTTGAATCATTTATTCTTAAATACAGCATGGTTAATTTAATAGAATCAGAAACAAAGCAAATTCTATTTAGTATTGGCACTTGGACAACTCATTGGAAACATCTTAGACATAACAATATGTGCTACTGTAGTAAGCTGACACATCAGCTTATTCTCACCCTTTATGATTCGTCTGGGAGAACATTCCAAAGCTTTCATCGCTTGCTGTTAATGGGCCATTAATGTGCCAAGCCACAGGACAAAAGGACGAAAGGTTGTGCTAGAATGTTGCGGTGCACTGGACCTGAAGATAAACTTAACTATGATTGGAATAACTAACATTTTATAAAATTGCAATGCCATAAAATTGAATGAGATGGCATAAAGGAAATGGATCAGTTTCACTTGTATGTAGGACCGCTTGAATACGACAACACAAGAGAAAAATATTGTAGACACAAGGAACTGCAGATGCTGGTTTACAAAAAAAGACACAAAGTGCTGGAATACCTCAGCGGGTCTGGCAGCATCTCTGGTGAACATGGTCAGGTGATGTTTCAGGTCGGGATCCTTCCATGATAACCGTGGTTGAGGGGCAGATGGAAGTCGAACAGCAGGAGAGCAGCAGAAATGAGAGAGGGGGAGTACTGAAAGAGCGTCACACAGAACTCCTGTTGGAGAGAGAACTTCTTCAAAGTAAGTATACCATGAAGAGACTTGCAAGTAGAAAAGAGGGGGAGCAGCGAGAGAGGGTAGAGGAAATTACAAAGGTGGACCAGTGGGAAAGGGCTCATCGCCCACACATTCCTCCTATTGTGTCCCTTCTCCCACCCTATGTAAAGAACGTTGGAAGATTTTGGTCAATGACCCCATGATCTCTTCTCATACATACTTGCTTCAAAATACTATGATGCATCCCATTCAGTTCTGATGATTTAAAAAATCTTAGGTTTGTCCATCTGTCCTAATGCCTCCCCACTATCACTTTGTAACATTCATTGTCTCAACTATTTCCTCCTTTCCTATCACTTTGGAAGCATTATCTTCTTTATGATGATAAATGCAAAATATTTGTGTATTACTGTAATAGTTCTCTCAACATCCCTTGCAGAATCGCATGTTTGTACTTCATGGGCCTCAGTACTCCAAATACTACCCTTTTTGCATTCATATGCCACTTTTGTTTTCCACATGTTGTCAGCTAATCTCCTTTCAAATATGTTCTTTGCCTTTTAATTTTCATTTCCCCTCTGCTTCTTTAATATTCAGTTTGCCTCTCACTAGTATTTACAATTTGAGATTTGTCGTACACTGTCATTTTTTTTGCTTAATCTTCCACTGTATCTCTTTTATCACCCTGGGAACTCTGGGTTTGTTTGAATGCCCGTCATGGGAATGTACCTCAGCCATACCAGAACTATCTCTTCCTTAAAGGCAATCTTATTCTATTATAGTTATGCCAGATAACTTTTGCTCCATTTTACCTTTGCCCGATCCACTTTCATCTTATTGAAGGTACACAAAAATGCTGGAGAAACTCAGCGGGTGCAGCAGCATCTATGGAGCGAAGGAAATAGGCGACGTTTCGGGCCGAAACCCTTCTTCAGACTGATGGGGGGTGGGGGGGAGAAGGAAGGAAAAAGGGAGGAGGAGGAGCCCGAGGGCGGGGGGATGGGAGGAGACAGCTCGAGGGTTAAGGAAGGGGAGGAGACAGCAAGGGCTAGCAAAACTGGGAGAATTCAACGTTCATGCCATCCGGACGCAAGCAACCCAGGCGGAATATGAGGTGCTGTTCCTCCAATTTCCGGTGTTGCTCACTCTGGCAATGGAGGAGACCCAGGACAGAGAGGTTGGATTGGGAATGGGCGGGGGAGTTGAAGTGCTGAGCCACCGGGAGTTCAGGTAGGTAATACAATACAATTTATTGTCATTTGAGCCTCAGTGAGGCTCAAACGAAATTCTGTTTCCACAGCCATACAAACAAAGACAATTCCTAGACATACACACAATTTAGTTCACACAAACATCCATCACAGTGGACCCATGATAAGTCCCACGGCCATTTTAGGCCGTGCCGGGCGATTTACGGCCCCGCTCCCGGTCTAGAAGTCTCGAAGTTGGAGCCCCCCGGCGGGTGCTGGAATGTCCCACGGCCATGAAGCCGTGCCGGGCGATGTATGACCCCACTCCAGGTCGTTCCAACCCCGCGACACGGGCTGGAGAAGTCGCGTTGCGGGAGCTCCGGGAAGCGGTCTCTCCCCCCGGACCCGTGAGCTCCCGATGTCCCAGTCCACCGGACCTGCAGCTGCGTTGCTGGAGCCTCCGAGCCCCAGGAGTCGAGTCGCAGCAGCGAGTCACCACCGCTCCCCACGCTCCGAGGCCGGCCAGCCCCACGATGGTGAGTAGTCCGCAGCTCCGCAGTCTCCTGAGCCCCCGGGTCGTTCAGGTTGGAGGCCGCTCCACGGTGCTAGGCCCCAACGACAACGGAGACCCGACAGGGAAAAGGTCGGGTCTCCCAGACAGGGAAGAGATTTTAAACAGTTTCCCCCTGCCCCCCCGCCCCCCACATATACACATTTAAAACCAGTATTAAAAAACACCAAACACTACATTTAACTAGACAAAAAATAAAAAAAAGACAGACGGGTGAGTCACCTGCAATGGGTGAGTCGCGCCGCCAACAACAAGGTTATTGCGGACTGAGCGGAGGTGTTCGGCGAAACGATCGCCCAACCTCCGCTTAGTCTCCCCGATGTAAATCAGCTGACATCTAGAGCAGCGGATGCAGTAGATGAGGTTGGAGGAGATTCATCTTATTGAAATTGGCTTTCTATTATTTAATTATTTTTATTGTGGATTGGAGTACGGTATTTCTTCAATCTGTAGCTAATTTAAATATTAGTATATCATGATTGCTATCTGCTGTATGTTCCCATATAAAAAAATAGTAGAACTACCCATCTCATTCCCTAGAGCCAGATCTACCAATGCCTCAGTAATTGAAAACTAATAAAACTGCCGATGTAGTAATTTGAAACAAAAACAATTGATGGAAGAACTCAGCCAGCCAAACAACATCCATGGAAAGAGAAACTATCTCACGTTTGACTCAGGGACACTTCCATAGAACTGAGGGAAGAGTAGGGGGTGAGAGCTTGGGAAGCAGAGCTGGTGGTAGAAATGAGATGCAAGACAAAAATGTGCAGGTGATAGTACTGACTGTTTCGAGAAATTTTATAGGAATTAAGTGAATAAAGGAGGACATAAGCGATAATAAAGGAAAACAGAGTAGTTTTCCTGAACTTGGAAAATTCATTGTTCTTTTCAGGTTTGTAAATACCTAGACGAAAAATAAAATGTTAATCCTCTAGACTATGTCGAGTCAGAGCATGGCATTTGAGGCCACAGATAAATGGAGATGTGAAGGTGAAGATGAGCTGGGAATCAGAAATTGCCAAAATGCAAAGAGTATCAGAAGTGTCACGAATATATGTGGGACAGGACTGGACCAGGGTAAACAGGATTGAATCACGGTAGGAAGAAACAAGCTGCTGTAGAAAATTATCCTGGACACATTTTCGAAACACTCCGCTCTTAATACATTAACTATCCAAATTTATAGTGGAATAAATAAAGACCTAATTATAACTAACTTACATTTCGTGTCTGGAATTTCCTTGCATATTTGCTGTTATATATTTCCTGTTCACTGCTGAATAATAGAATACACCAATCCATGTAATATGCCCTGGTTTTTTTCCACGTACTAATCACATAGATTCTATCTCTGACCTCTCTGATCGAAGGGTCTCGACCCGAAACGTCACCTATTCCTTTGTTCCATAGATGCTGCCTCACCCGCTGAGTTTCTCCAGCATTTTTGTCCACCTTCGATTTTTCCAGCATCTGCAGTTCTTTCTTAAACATCTTTCTGATATCCTTTCTTTTCAGAACTCTAATATTCTTTTTGATCATTACTACAGTACTAATTTAGGTTTACGATTGCACCCCTTCTTCCCATCCCCATTCTTCCTGAACATATTGTATGCGGGGATATTTAATAACTGGTCCTGTCTCGTTTGAGAGGTACAGTGCATTCAGAAAGTATTCAGACCCCTTTACTATTTCCACATTTTGTTACGTTACAGCTTTATTCTAAAATGGATTAAATTCATTTTTTTAATCTTCAATCTACACACAGTACCCCATAATAAAGAATTGAAAACAGGTGTTTAGAATTCTTTTGCGAAGTAATTAAAAATAAATAACTGAAATAGTCAAGTCAAGTCAAGAGAGTTTATTGTCATGTGTCCCAGATAAGACAGTGAAATTCTTGCTTGCTGCAGCACGACAGAATATTGTAGGCATAAATACAGAACAGATCAGTGTGTCCATATACCATAGAATACACACATAAATAAACAAATAGAGTGCAATAGGCTGTTATAGTTCAGAGTTTGTTTAAAGTTGTGTTTAACAGTCTGATGGCTGTGGAGAAGCAGCTGTTCCTGAACCTGGATGTTGCAGATTTCAGGCTCCTGTACCTTCTACCTGATGGCAGCGGAGACATGAGTGTGTGGCCAGGATGGTGTGGGTCCTTGATGATGTTTGCAGCCTTTTTGAGGCAGCGACTGCGATAGATCCCCTCGATGGTAGGGAGGTCAGAGCCGATGATGGACTGGGCAGTGTTTACAACTTTTTGCATATATCACATTTGCATAAGTATTCAGACCCTTCACTCAGTACTTTGTTGAAGCATCTTTGACAGCGATTACAGCCTCAAGTCTTCTTGGGTATGATGCTGCAAGCTCGGCACACCTGTATTTAGGTAATTTCTCCCAATCTTCTCTGCAGATCCTCTCAAGGTCTGTCAGGTTGGATGGGGAGCGTCGACGCACAGCTATTTTCAGGTCCCTCCAGAGATGTTCGATTGGGTTCAAGACCGGCTTTGGCTGGGCCACTCAGGGACATTCACAGACTTGTCACGAAGCCGCTCCTGTGTTGTCTTGGCTGTGTGCTTAGGGTCGTTGTCCTGTTGAAAGGTAAACCTCTGCCCCAGTCTGAGATACAGAACACTCTGGAGCAGGTTTTTATCAAGGATTTCTCTGAACTTTGCTCCCTTTTATCTATCTTGGTCACCTCCCTGACCAAGGCCCTTTTCCCCCGATTGCTCAGTTTGACCGGGCGGCCAGCTCTGAGAAGAGTCCTGGTGGTTCCAAAGTTCTTCCATCTAAGAATGACGGAGGCCACTGTGCTCTTCGGGACCTGCAATGCTGCAGAAATTGTTTCATAACATTCCCCAGATCTGTGTCTCAACACAATCCTGTTTCGGGGGTCTATGGGCAATTCCTTCGTCTTCATGGCTTGGTTTTTGCTCTGACATTCACTGTCAACTGTGGGACCTTATATAGACAGGTGTGTGCCTTTCCAACTCATGTACAATCAATTGAATTTACCACTGGTGGACTCCAATCAAGTCGTAGAAACATCTCAAGGATAATCAATGGAAACAGGATGCACCTAAGCTCAATTTTGAGTGTCATTGCAACGGGTCTGAATATTTATATTTATGTAAATGTGATATATTAGTTATTTCTTTTTAATTTGCAAACATTTCTAAACACCTGTTTTCGCTTTTTTATTATGGGGTATTGTAGTTTGATGATAAAAAAATGAATTTAATCCATTTTAGAATAAGGTTGTAACGTAACAAAATGTGGAAAAGTGAAGGGGTCTGAATATTTTCTGAATGCACTGTAAATAAGCAGAGGCAGGTAAATAGATAAAAAATACAAATGCTTTTAATATTTATAAAACACTAATGAATTTAACATTCGGGCCATTTATACAAATGCAAGAATTGGACAAGCTTTTAATAGAGGGCTATAACTTGTTGCCAGCAAGTCACTCACCTTAACTGCAGAGTACCAATTTTGATTACTTCTAGTTGCTGATGTTGGCTTTCTATTATCCTGATCTCAAATAGTGAGGTGAGTCGGAGTACCAGTGCATGCTCCGAGGGGTAATTGGCAATTAAAAGCCCTGTCTCACGGTGCGAGCTGACCCACGAGGTACCCCGAGTGAAAGACTTGTGGTTGTGTACGAGATCCCAAGTGTATGATCAAGAGTTTAACAGAGTTCCCACGGGTATGACAAGTTTGCCGTTTTCTGCGATGTTCCAAGTTCGTCTCCCGAGTTACTAAGTTCCTCTCCCGAGTTACTCTTGAGTAACTACCAGGGTAGTGGGAGATGGTGGAAGGCGGCTGCAGTGCGTGCGTGTTGTATGTCATGTCAACCCTCGGACCAGAGGCACAACTACAGCGGGTGGGGAGTGTTATCTTTCACCGTCCCAGGCAAGGGCGGTGGGCAGAGAACTTCCCTCTGCCCCCACACCAAAGCCTCCTTGTTCATTCGTATCGTTACATGTGTGTATATAATTAAATTGTGCTTCAATTAAGTTGAGCTGCAGCAAGTAAGAATTTCACTATTCTGTCTGGGATGTATGACAATAAAACACTCGAACTAGAATTATTAGCCAACTATACAACTAGAAATATAGCGAGTAGTATCTCTACCCAGCAGAAAATTGCCTGGAACAACATTATCAGCGGTTTAAAACACGTTAGTTTTCTATATTATGTGAGGAAAATGGTCGTTTCTGTTTGTGTGGTGTCAGTGTTCAAATCACAATATTTTGCACAATAACGGAAAATAAAATTCGTCAATTCTCCTATCACACCTCGATAATCTTATTTTAAAAATCAATGCTTAAATAGTTCCATTTAATTTTACCAATTAAGTTCTTCCAAAATGATTCTGCTTATTGGAATTGAACTAACAAAAATGATGGATTCCTGATCTATAGAAATCTTCACAGTATGAATTCTGTGAAGATTTCTACATGAATTCCAGTGTGGTTATAAAGTATGGAAAACACAAACGCATCCACGACGTGCTTTTTGCTTAAATCCCTAAAGAGTTCCCACGGTAGACTGACGAGACACTAAGGTAAACGCATTACCTCTTTAATGTAAGAATTGCAAATATATTTCAGGTACCAAATTGTTAAATTTGATATGTATAATTATTTGGAACTGCAAATGCTGGTTTTAATCGAAGATAGTCACATAATGCTGGAGTAACTCAGCGGGACAGGTAGCATCTCTGGAGAGAGGGAATGGGTGACGTTTCGGGTCGAGAGCCTTCTTCAGACTGATGTCAGGGGTGTGGGCAGGACAGAGATAGCTCAGAGACAGTATCATTGTGTCATTGGCTTAAAATTACTGACAAATGCATGAATATTTGTATAATTATAATTTCATTTTATAAATATTAATTCACATCTTCATCCTTCAATAATTATACTGTAGTTATATGAAAATCTCTCAAAGAGATTGACATTTACCCAGCATTTATAATATCAATATTTAATTATTTCCTTCTGAAAATGAATTAATAAGATTTGGGAAGCTGCACTGATAAGATAATCTACTTTAGAAAATTATTTATCAAAGTTCAGAATAAAGTTCTACAATGAATTAATGATAACTAAAGGATCTGATCTGCAATTAAAAAAAGAGCCATGTAATATCACACAGCTGGATATTACACATAGCAGCTTAGGCGTTAACTTAGTTACATGTTGTTGATTTTTGTTTGACATTGGTAATGTTACTGTAGTCAAGTAAATGTCAATTGCCATTGCTTTTCTCATTGTACTATTTGTTCATTATATAAGAATTATTATGCTTCACAAGATTAATATAAATCTAGCATTTGTGCCTTTCACTGAAGAAGTTGCACTGTGAAATAAATTCTTGTGTGGGTCTTTATTATTTTATTCTGTTTCTACACATATGTTTGACAATATTTTTTTTACTGTGTTATCTATCCAACAGTTGTGGGAGCAGTTAACATAGACACACCTCTTTTGTGACATGTCTGCTTGTGAAATTACGTGTTCCATAGTTGCCACCTGGGAACATGTAATGCAGCATGAAAAAGTTGACGTCAACTTCTGTTAGAATGAAAACCAGACTTTTCACAGATGCACAGCAATTACATTAAACTCTGAGGAATTACAATAAATAGAGTAAGAATCAAAGTGAAATCCAATAAATGATGTAATGTAGAATAAAGACAGTCTGTTTTACACGCACATAAGTAGAACCAATGTATCAAATATTTGAATAAACGTGATAACTTTAAAAGAAAATGTTTATGATTCAGTAAAGTAAAATAAATAATCTGATAAACTGTACCAAGCATATTTACCGAGTTGAATAGCTTGTTAGCTATCAATATTTCACTGGCAATGTTGTAAAAAAAAAAATGATCAACAGCTAATGAAAGCAAGTGCCTTTGAAAGTACTAACCACTTCCCATCTGGATTAGTATGTAACCATTTTGTAGGTGACAAAACATAAAATCAGTGATTGTGAGGGTGAAAGATGGAGAAAGAAATGGGAGAAAGCTTAAATGAAGGCTTTCATGTATACAGATTACTTTCTCTTTATTCTGATTTCGAAAGGAAAATCAAAGGTGAATAAGTGACCTAGAACATTGATAAATATATCAAATTATTTAATAATCTTTTCCATTTAATTCACTCATTTTTAAGTCCCTGGATTCTTCATTTTCCAATGCTCTCACTTCACCCTCACAACAGGTGACAATATTGTTCTTACCTGATATTTAAACTTCCTGCAGATCCAGGTTTGCCAGACATCCTATTTTGGATGGGACACCCATATTCAAAATGAAATTGGCTTCCTTGTACAATAGCAGTATGAGTCATCAAATATATGTGATGTCCCACACTCATGACTTGCACAGAATGAGTTTAAGGCTGAGAGGAATGACTTCAGCTTAATATTTATACTAGGTTTCAATTTACAAACTCACTAACCAAGATTTTGCAGTCAGTGGCAACACTGTAGTCATGGCATCATCCGAGGAAGGAAATCTTGCAACAAATCTGCCTGTGGGAAAATCTGAAAACTGCCTTGCTGTAAAGGAATTCCCCATCGCTACAACAAACCCTGCACACAACTTTGACATCAGCCAAACCTTGACTATGAACTAGTCGGCTGTGAAATTCTAGTGTTTGATGACTGCTGCTGCAGTGGAAGGGCAGAGGAATGGCGAATGGAGGAGTTGGGAAGAGAATAGAACAGCTGGGTGAGGGAGGATGGAAGGGAGGTGTATTAAGATGGGAGGAAGATATATGGAGGAGGAAAACAATGAGGAAAGGAACGGAGAAGAATGGCGTGAAGGGAGGTGAGGAGTGAGTGAGTGGAAGAGATAGGGATGGGTAAGATTGTAGGAAGAGTGTGCATTCTTATTTAAATAAGAATCTGATTGCTTCATAGGACTTCAGCCCTTTTTCTTATTTAATTTTCCATGTCTAGCACTCAGCAAAGGTTCAGTACTGAGAATCCTGAGCTGAATGTCCAGGATAATATTTGTCCTAAAATTATCTGACTGGCACAATGGCCAGGATTTTGCAGTTAACTGCAAAACAAACCAACACTGCACACACCCTTAAAAATTACAGCTGTACTATCTTTTATTACAAACTACAAATACCATTGTAACAAATCTAACAGATTTTTTAAAAGAAAAATTACAGAAGGAAAATTAGACGGGCTTTATTTAATCAACCCTACCTGATGTTTCTACTATAATAATAGTTAATGTAGTTCCAACAAAAGTCTACCCCTACTAACCTGGGGTTAGTGGGGTAGACCTTCGCTCCATAGATGCTGCTGCACCCGCTGAGTTTCTCCAGCATTTTTGTGTACCCCCACTAACCTGAACTGATTTTCTGTATTGACTTCATCACATCTCAATTCAGCTAATACATTTCCATTTGAAAGACATTAGGTTACAAATGGCATTCAGATATCTGCAGGTCAGTTAACTGCTTTTTGACACTACCTGATTAAAATGAATTCAATCTCTAGCCACAAACTGAATTAAACTAAAAGAGTTTAAGAGGGAACTGCAGATGCTGGAAACTCGAAGGTAGACAAAAATGCTGGAGAAACTCAGTGGGTGAGGCAGCATCTGTGGAGCGAAGGAAATAGGCAATGTTTCGGGTCGAAACCCTTCTTCAGACCTTTTTTCTTTGCCTATTTGTCTACCTTAAACTAATAGAGAGTGTGCATTCTTATTTAAATAAGAATTTGAGTGCTTCATAGGACTTCAGCCCTTTTTCTTATTTAATTTTCCATGTCTAGCACTCAGCAAAGGTTCAGTACTGAGAACCCCGAGCTGAATATACTGTATATATCAGACTTCAAATATAACTCGGACTCCTGCCACCTGCAGAAGTTTTCAGGTGACTGCAATAGTGGGCTGCATCAGTGATAGGAGGGAAGCAGAATACAGAGGTGTAGTCAATGACTTTGTTGAGTGGTGTGGGCTGAATCACCTGCAGCTCAATACCGACAAGACTATGGTGTTATTGGTGGACTTTAGGAGGAAAGGAACACCCCTGTCTCCATCAATGGTGTGGATGTGCAGTTTACCAGGGAGTACAAATACCTTGGAGTGTACCTGGACAGTAAACTGGACTGGTCCAGGAACGCTGAGGCCCTGTACAAGAAGGGACAGAGCCGGCTGTATTTTTTGAGAAGGCTCTGCTCCTTCAACGTCTGCAGTAAGATGCTGCAGGTGTTTTACCAATCGGTGGTAGACAGTGCCATAATCTTCGCTGCCATGTGCTGGGCAGCAGGGCGAAGGCCGCAGACGCCAATAGAATTAACAAATCCATCAGAAAGGCTGGCTCCATCCTGGGGGCGGAGTAGATTCATGGGAGGCGGTCTTGCCCTGGAGGATGCTCCTCAAACTGCATCCTGCACAATACAGCTCACCCCCTCCATGACATACTGGACAACCTGAGGAGCACCTTCAGCAACAGACTGGTTCCACCAAGATGCAGGACAGAATGCCACAGGAGATCCTTCTTCCCTGTGGCCTGTGGAGGAAAATTGGTCTGCCACAGTCACGATACACAACAAGTTACACAAAAAACTTGAAATTAAAAGTGAAAACAAAAAGAAAAAGACAAGTGACTGTTGGCTGGCTGCCGTGTGCACAGCGCCTTCAAAAGAACAAACAAACAAATCAACACAGACTTATACCCTGGGCAGAGGATTCTAAAAACTAGAGTTTAGACTAGGAGGATGGTGAGAATACATTTTCTTACCACGACATGATCATGACACATGTTCACGAGACGCTGCACCTTTAGAATAAGAAACTCTTATATTATTTATGTGACACGAATGGAACAGCTATTAAGAACAGAAAGTTACAAGTTATTTCTTTGTTTTGTATTACTTCAATAAAGACCAATTCATCAAGAAACAACGTTTGGAAGATTCGTTTTTGCTATCTTAAATGTGTCATGAGTGCATAAACTATAACTCCACACTCCCCGAGGAGTAATCGCTATAGAAGTTGAACTTTGAGAAGGTATAGTAACTGCCATTATACATATCAAATAGAAATTACTGTTCTGATAAAAGGAGAATTTCCCATAATATATGAATTAAAATGGATAAGCAAACAAACAGGAGAGACATCAAATGTAATTGTAAGAATTTCTGGTGAACATTCTTGTTAAGCAAATGAATTTTCAAAACTTTATTCAGAAAATGTGAGCAGCATTGAGGAGGCAGGAATTTAATGCCTAAAGTTATGACTGAGATGCTGGTCCACTTCAGTTAATCAGTCTCTTGAAACAGGCCCAAGGATCATGATGCCTAATTCCTACAATTGTTCATGCTAGCTGATTATTATCATTGTTTCTGCATGTTGCCTGCAGTAACCATATGCTTTCTAGCTGTCTCCTCCCACCCGCCCGCCCTCGGGCTCCTCCTCCTCCTCCCCTTTTCCTTCTTCTTCCCACCCCCCATCAGTCTGAAGAAGGGTTTCGGCCCGAAACGTCGCCTATTTCCTTCGCTCCATAGATGCTGCTGCACCCGCTGAGTTTCCCCAGCAATTTTGTGTACCTTCGTAACCATATGCTTGTTGGCTATAAACATCAGTAAGAGATCCAATATTGCTGATTTTCAGCACAGTTTGTCAGTCTTAGGTCAGTTGGTAGCACTGTCACTTCTGAACCAGAAATTTGCAAGTTAATGTCCCAGGGTAATACTGAATACATGTCGCACACTTGAGGATGCTGTCTTTTGGATGTGATCTTAACCAAAGACATAACTGATCACATGTCACTATTTTGTAGAACATGGGAAGTATACACTTTCACTGGACAATACTCTCAGAAATCTGGTCCTTGTCTTATTACAGTTTGTGGAAACTTGTGTTTGGCTAAATGATTGTTCTGCTTCAAATATTATAGCAGTGACTAAACCCCCAAAAGGCATAGTTTTTGATACAATGATACAATCTATTTGTTGTCATTTGAACCTCATTGAGGTTCAAATGAAATTTGGTTTCTGCAGTCATACAAACAAGTAGAAGAACCAAGACACAACACAATTTACACAGACATCCTTCACAGTGAATCTCCTCCTCGCTGTGATGGAAGGCAAAGTCTTATCATTTTGTAAGATCTTTCAAAGTTCTGATATAATGGAAGGTAGTTAAAACAAATCTCTCTTTCTCTTCAGTATAGGAATTTAGCTTGCGCTTCTCGAAAGAGAATAATAATAATAATTATGCATTTTATTTATGGGTGCCTTTCAGAACACTCATGGACACCTTACAGTTGAAACAAGCAAATTACAAATATATAAATAAAATGAAACAAAAACAACATATCCATGAATTTGATAGAAAGTGTGGTTACGTGGGATAGGCCTGTCTGAATAGGTGAGTTTTGAGGGAGGTTTTAAAGGTGGGTAGAGACTCTATGGTACGGATGGATAGCGGGAGAGAGTTCCAGAGGCGAGGGGCAGAACGGCTGAAGGCTCTGAACCCCATCGTGAACAGGCGGACAGATGAAGTGGAGAGCAAGGAGAAAGAAGAGGATCAGAGAGTTCGGGATGGAGTGTAAGGCTGGAGGAGTTTGGAGAGGTATGGAGGAGCGAGATTGTGGAGGGCTTTGAAAGTGAGGAGGAGAATCTTAAAATCAATGCGGTATTGGACAGGGAGCCAGTGTAGTTGTTTGAGGTGTGGAGTGATGTGTTCAGTGGATGGGGTCTGGTGATAACGCGAGCAGCTGAGTTCTGGACCAATTGGAGTTTATGGATGGACTTGGGTAAACCAGAGAGGAGAGAGTTACAATAATCAATGCGGGAGGTGACGAGGGCGTGGAAGAGAGTAGCAGTGCGGTTAGGTGTGAGTGATGGACGAAGACGGTGGAAGTTGCCATGTTCCCTAAGTGGCTGACATCTTTTAGACTAATAAACAAATAGGTAGTGTTGTTGGTAGGATGGTTCATTTGCCTGATAACTTCTGGAAAGAACCTGTTCCTCAATCTGGAGGTGTGTGTTTTCACCTCTTATACCTCTTGCCTGATGGGAGAGCGGAGAAGAGAGAGTGGCCAGGGGTGGCCGGGGTGTGACATCCTTAATTATGCTGGTGAGCGTGAGGTGTAAATGGAGTCAATGGAAGGGAGATTGGTTTGTATAATGGGCTGGGCTGCGTCCAAAATTCTCTTCAATTTTTTGCGGTCTTCGATGGAGCTGTTCCTAAACCATGCTGTGATTTTGACAAAATATTTGGAGTATATTGTCCAGTCATTGTCAACTTCCAACTTTATCAGAAGAGCAAGCACAATACATCTTGGCATTCTAAAGTACTGATACTAGTTTGATTATTACCTAACCAAGAAATCACAAACTTGTCTACATCACTCGTGCCACAAGTACCGTTGACAGCAGTGAACCTGCTATCTCTATAAATTTAATGTAGCAAAATACTGGTTTATTAGAACATAATGCCAATGCTATCACTATGAGAACATTGTTTTATTAATTAGTAACAATTAGTAATTAGTTTGCATTATTAAAGTAAACAACTCACATAGCCGTACTGAAGTTACTAAAATGAAAACCCTTGGTATCAACAAATGCAGGAGTCTTTAATAGCTCTTAATACCACTGAGTTTAGTTTAACATGAGTTTAGTTTATTTTCACATGTACCGAGGTACAGTGAAGAGCTTTTGTTGAGTGCTAACCAGTCAGCTGAAAGACAATACAGGATTACAATCGAGCCATCCACAGTGTACAGATACATGATAAAGAGAATAATGTTTAGTGTAAGATAAAGCCAGTAAAGTCCAATCAAAGATAGCCCGAGGGTCTCCAATGAAGTAGATAGTGGGTAATGACATGACCATAGTTTATAAAGGAAGTCCAGTCCATTTCAGAAACAACCAAAAGCTAGCCAGTATTAACATATTCTTCCTGCTGTTGTACATTCTTGGTAACAGTGAATGTTTGAGTATCTTCTATGACCTTTGATGTCACTCACAATCCCATTCCAAAGGTGTAGTCTCTCAATGGAAAATCTCCTTATAATCAAAATGACTTCCTGTCTTCTGAATTGTCCTTAAATCAGATGACTAATCATTATCATGTCTGTCTGTCAGAAGGGTAAAGGAGGGGTGTGGGGGGGGGGGGCGGGGGGGGGGGGGGGGGGGGGGAGGGGGAGTGTGTGGGTAGGAGGGGGGTGTGGGTGTGTGGAGGGGGAGAGGGGTGTGTGGGGGGGAGTGACTCCACTCAGCGGCCACCATCTGCGGCACCACACAGCACCTCCCGGCTCCACTCAGCGGCTTCCCCGACTCCACACAGCGGCTTCCCCGACTCCACACAGCGGCTTCCCCGACTCCACTCAGCGGCTTTCCCGACTCCACTCTTGCGGGCTCACTCAGCACGGCTTGCGGAATCAATCAGCACGGCTTGTGGACTCAGTCCCGCCTCCGGGAATTTATTCTCCTCGCCCCGGTGATTGACAGCGGGTGCCGGAAGGGGCTTTACCTTCATGGTGACTGACAGGAGAGAAAACCAATCTGCTGATCCCTTGGTTTTTTTAAACCTTCATAACTTTTGTAATATTCCACTGGTCGGAACAAAACTTGGTGCGCTTGGAGCAGAGGAGAACGGTGAGTAAGGTGGCTAAAAAATCCTAGCGATATAGGGAACCGTTTTTGCGCAAATTTTTTATAAAAAGGCGTTTTAGTAATAGTATAGAGAAGTATATAGAGATAGACAGACAGACAGACAGATAGATGAAGAAGCAGTTGGATAACGTGAAATATAACATCAAACTTGACACGATCGACCACGAGACAAAGGTGAGTAAGTTAGGTGGCAGCTGAGATTTCATTGTGATGTCATTGTCGTGTGGCAGAATGTTCACGGCAGCGTATGTAAATGAGATCCCATTGTGACTGGAGGACTGGGAATTGCCATTCTGATGTCATAGCTGCAACTGTCAGAAAACTCTTCCAGCACAGTCACAGTTATTCTTCTCAAAGTGGGCTTTTTTAAACGTTTAAATGTCAATAACATGTGAAATATAATATCAATCTGAACGAAACTTTATACAAATGGCCATGGGACAAAGGTGAGTAAGGTGGTCCAAAAATGTTTGCGCTATTTTGTACCAATTTGGCGTAGTTCCTTGAGCTCACTCACACGCAGACATGCATCCAAACAAGACAAGACTTTTAGTAATATACTAGCCCAAGTGGGACCCCGTTGGGCCTCGTTCCCCCAACACAATAACCCACCACTCACCCGGAGACGGCGTTGGAGGAAATTTCTGGAATCTTTTTTTGTAAAACATTGCGGGGCAGTGTCTGCACTCCCCAGAGCACAGACTGGACTCGACTTGGGTCCCCGGAGGCAATCAATCCTTCCCACGTGGGGGGGGGGGGGGGGGGGGGGGGCGACGTGCAACAACTTTGTCCCTTCTGTGGCTCTTATTGTAGTGAGGCACAATGGCTGTGGTAGAACTGGGAATTGTAATTCCTTCCATCTACCTACCAGAGGCCAGGTAAATGGAAGCAAATCTAAGTTCTATTTTTAGATTCATTTAGTTTAGTGGAAACAAGCCCTTTGGCCCACCAAGTCTACACCGACCATCGACTACTCTATTTTTACGTTATCCCACTTTCTCATCCATTCCCTGCACACTAGGGGTGATTTACATGCGTTAATTCACCTCCAACCCCATGTATTTAGGATGTGGGAGTAAACTGGAGTACCCAGAGGAAACCCATGTGGTCACAGGGAGAATGTGCAAGTTCCGCACAGGCAGCACCTGAATCAGGATCAAACCTGGGTCTCTGGTGTTGTCTCTCCAGATAGCATGTCAGTTATAAAATAAATGTTCTTCATGGAAATATGGCCTTCACTAATAGGTACTTTTTCTCAAGATTCATAATCACCTGAAAATTGAGGGAGTGTTAAACTTTCCTATAAATGTAGAGGCTTGTTACATCACTAAGCCTTTATGGACACATGGATCTAATCAATGCTTGAACTGCAAACAGGTTTGACACACCAAGAAAGGTTGAAATGCAGTTTTTGGCAAATGTGTGTACCTAGATTATCACTTGCTCTGCTGTGAAATAGAACACCTGTCACTAAGGCTGCACAGGGGCACCGATTAATGTATTTTTGAGGCCTGTTTGCAACTTGAATAAAGATATGGCCCGAAGATGTTAATTTCCATGTGTGGACAGGACATTGAAGGATGAGAAGCTGAAGCGAAGAAGTGGAAGCCAAGATACCTAACGGACACGACGCCGAAAAGCCAAATAACCGAAAGGGCACGACGCCTAAAAGCCAAATAACCGAAAGGGCACGACGCCTAAGACGAGGACGACATATAAGATTGTTAAGGGCTTGGACACGCTAGAGGCAGGAAACATGTTCCCGATGTTTGGGGAGTCCAGAACCAGGGGCCACAGTTTAAGAATAAGGAGTAAGCCATTTAGAACGGAGACGAGGAAACACTTTTTCTCAGAGAGTGGTGAGTCTGTGGAATTCTCTGCCTCAGAGGGCAGTGGAGGCAGGTTCTGTGGATACTTTCAAGAAAGAGCTAGATAGGGCTCTTAAAAATAGCGGTCAGGGGATATGGGGAGAAGGCAGGAACGGGGTACTGATTGGGGATGACCAGCCATGATCACATTGAATGGCGGTGCTGGCTCGAAGGGCCAAATGGCCTAATCCTGCACCTATTGTCTATTGCCTAAAAGCCAAATATCTGAATGGACACGACGCCCAAAAGCCAAAGAACTGAAAGGGCACAATGCCTAAAAGCCAAATAACTGAACGGCAAAAAAGGATACAAACCCAAACGGACTCCACGCCGAAAGGACAATACGCAGAACAGACATGACGTCGAAAAGCCGCTGAACGGACATGACGTCTCCGGGGGTGGGATTTTTCTGAGACCTTGTCAGGATTTGTCCAGACCCCCGCGTCCGTCACATCACTGGCCGGGGGAGACGGGAGGGTGGGGGGGATTTTTAATTTTCTTTCGCCGCTTTTGGATTTTTCTGAATATAAAATAAAACCCCGTGTGATTGGAACTTTCAGTTAAGTTAACAAAATGATAATCCAAATTGGTTCCATAGATATTTACACCAACAGTAACGCTGTAACAATTATATTTTGACTACCAAAACACATACACAATCAAGAAACCAGACGAAAAAATATTACTGTTTTTTTAAAGAATATCTTAGCTCCCTGAGTCGGTTCGATCTGAAGAAGGGTCTCGACCTGAAACATCACCCATCATCCTTCTCTCCGGGATGCTGCCTGTCCCGGCTGAGTTACTCCAGCATTTTGTGTCTATTTCTTAACCGCCCTGTGACCTGGAGCTTGTTTGCAATGTTGGAGAATGTCTTTTAGGAGGAGCGAAGGCTGAGAGGAGATTTGGGTTGTTTGATCTAATGTTTTTTGATGGTTCAAAATCATCATGGGCAGAGGGATTGAGGTGGAATGGGTTGCACCGGAGTTTGGGCTGTTTGATCTAATGTTTTGATTTCATTGCACAGTATTTTTCTTTTCACTGTCTTGTACAATTTATGTTTTCGTGTATTGTCTATGTGTGCCTGTGATGCTTCTGCAAGCAAGTTTTTCATTGTTCCTATACCTCAATACACTTGCACATCTGAAAATAAACTAGACTTGAGAACTGGAGACCATTGACTTTAAGTGGTTGTCAAAAGAAACAGGGATGTCTCGAAGAAAAAAAAATAATGAGTAACTAGGATCAGAATCCAAAGCCTGATGAGGTAGAAGGAGCTTTAATCGTGTTTTTTATATGCGATATGGACAACAGACACTCCACCTTTTCCATCCCACCATCAGTCCAAACCAGTTATATAATTCCATACAATGCTTCCACGGGATCTATATTCCACAGAGATACAAAGAGTACTTGTGAATAGACACAAAATGCTGGAGTAACTCAGCGGGACAGGCAGCGAGTCTGGAGAGAAGGAATGCGTGACGTTTCGGTCGAACCGTCCCATCTCCCCCCCACCCTCCTGTCTCCCCCGGCCAGTGATGTGAAGAACGCAGGGGTCTGGACCAATCGCTGACAAGGTCTCGGACAAATTCCATCCCCGGAGAAGTCATGTCCGTTCGGCGGCTTTTCGACGTCATGTCCGTTCTGCATTTTGTCCTTTCGGCGTGGAGCCTGTTCAGGTTCGTATCCTTTTGGCATCGTGCCCTTTCGGTTATTTGGCTGTTAGGCGTCATGTCCGTTCGGTTATTTGGCTTTTCGGCGTCTTGTCTGTTCGGTTATTTGGCTTATCGGCGTCGTTTCCGTATCTTGGCTTCCACTTCTTCGCTTCGACTTCTCGTCCTTCCGGGTACCGTTAATTTCATTCACGTTTTGTATTCAGTTTTCCAGAATTAAGCTTTTGTAAATCCATTCTTTGGAAAGTGAACCAAAATGCACACACTTGACCAGATGTCATCACGAAGTGATACATTTAAAAAAAACTCTTGTAAGAGATTAATCTTATTCATTATTATTTTCCTACCTACAGAACTATATCGTTCAGACCGAAAGGTCTGAATGACAAATAAAGGATTCAACTATAATGCATGTCTGCTAAAGATATGAACATTCTACCTTTTTAAAATTCAGTTTGTAAAATGCTTCCGTGTGGTCACACATAATACCAGTCATATTTGACCTCTTACCCTAAACAAACATTGTCAGCATAACATATAATATTTTCACTTGATAAACCGAAAATAATATGAATCATAGATGCAGCACAAAAAAATATACCTGTAATGCTTTCAGAATGAGAAGAGATGCATTCCACAATTTTTCATCTTTTTGGTCGCACACGTGCCTAATGAATGTGCCTAATGAGAAGTGTTTTTTTATTGGCCTTGTGATTGGATTTCTTTTTTTAATATCATGACTTAAACCGTACCGTGACTTTGTGGGTAATAAATCTGTGTCCAGTGTGTAAAAAGCGAATGATATGTTAACTACTGGTTTCCCAACGTTTGGGAATCTGGGCAATTTAATTAAAAAAACACCCAAATAAACCTACCCTAGCACAAAGTCAAGTATAATCAGAATGGCAGGAGTCTTAATATATTTTGGCAAAAAGGGCCACAAAACTACCATAAGACATAAACTTTTCTACCCTGTATTTTTCAGAAAAGTAACACAACTCAAGAGATTTGAACTTTGTCACCTCAGTTAACCTTTTCTTTTCTTCTCAGTCTTTTCCCATGCCTTTTGTTTTCCTTGGCTACAAAGGTCTTTTTTGGTTCCCATTTAATATTTTGTTCTTGTCTATAAGAACTATTGCCAATTGAGTGGAAAAGAGCCAAAACAGTTTGAGATGTTTTTCAACTTGAAATGCTGTTGTAATTGTACAAACGCAAATCTCATTTACTTAAGCATAGTGCGATAGGTACTATGGATGATGTCTTCTGTAAATGAAAGCATAATCTGATTTTGGTTATGGTGCATTCAACATTTTAATAAAGTTATTGAGAAAAATACTTTTATTGACTATACCTGAAAAGTGTTATTCATCGAGATTTTTTACTCTTTTAATATGTTCCATTGCAAAAAAACTGTAATTTTATCCAGAATATGAATACTATAGTACACTAGCAGATGTGTATATGCTGCAGGGACCAGTTTGTCCAAAGATCTGACAGTATGGCATTTGTATTCTGCAAGGGTATGTATAACTTTGTCCAAAGATCTCAGCCAACACAAATATGGCCAGATCAGAGCAACATGTTAGAAAGAGGCTTTCTGTAACTGCATAAATGTAAGGGAATGTTAGAAAACACAAGATGTTGAAGTTTTGCTGGTAGAAAGGGATGTCTGAGGATTAATTTCTGGAAAGACTTTTGACCAATTCTGGAAATTCTGTTTTTAATTTCTCTCTCTCTCTCTAACATGCACTCACTTGAAAATTTTATATTTATTTTTTTCCAAAATGGCTTTATATCAATGTTGTGTTCGATAAATTATTGGATTCAGACAACAGAGTTTGATTCACTCAGTAATGTATTACACTACTAAACAAGGCACTTACACTCACGTATCCTCGAATATTCCTGAACGCACTCACAAACTCCGAGTACACAGCAAAGCACGCCGCAGGGTGTTTCTGCATTCACTCGCGTAAAACTGTACACACTCGTAAACTCATCACAGCACGCCACAGGATGTTTTGTTCTTGATCACCTGGCACCGTGCGTGACACGGTTGAAGGCTGAGGTTCTCTCACCGAAAGGGCGGCCAACACCAATCTTTATGGCATTTCTTGTCAGAGCAGACCACACCACTGCCCCCTCCCTGAGCTAATCATAAGCACCCCTTGTCTGCAATGTTTCCGCGCTACTAGCAGCAGGTGGTCTACCCAACTATTGCTGTTGTGTTTTGTGTTACAGTAACCCCATCCGGGAGGGTAACAGACGCATAAGGCCTAGTGTCACCCAGTCGAACGAGGGCCACCGAGAAAACCCGTTGTGGTCCCTGGCCACACCCCTAGTCTAGGGGAACCGGCACAGTCCATCCACCGGGGCTGTCGTCTTGGGCCGGGTTTTCTTCATTCTGCCCATGATTCACCTTTTTCTCACAAAGCATTTTCCAAAGGACATAGAGGGTTGAAACGCCGTCTATTGGTTCCTCATCCACTCCAGCTCAGAGGAGGGCCAGAAACAGTTCCTTTTTGGACAGACGGCCTTAGCCCCACCCCCTGGTCTAGGATTGGATGCATCAATTCTCCTCACTTGTCGCCTCGAGGATGCGTGGCCATTCAAATGGTCCAACCCCTCTAGTGCATTGAAGGCTGCCCCTATAGATTCCTTAACCGCCGGTCCTAGGAGCAGGAGTACCACCCCCTGATGTCAGGCGCCGCAGTCTTAACCAAATAAGAAAGGATGGAGGCAGTAAAGTCACAGTCCTCAGGACTCTCATAATTCCAGTCATCGTCACACAAGGACATAATCAGGGCCCATTGTCGTGCCACTGCCCCCTCCTTGGCTGTGGACCATGGGGGGGGGGGGGGGTTGAGGTCATAAGTATGTCGATGGGGGAAGGCAGGGACCCTGATCCACTGCCTGTTCACCGCTATGGTTATCATACCAGATGTCCCCATCCCAGGTATTAACGACCTCACTCCTTATCATTAGTGAACGGACATTAATCGGGTCAACTTGCCAGTCCATGTGCTTAGCTGCCTCAGCTTGCTGGAGTCTGGCCAACTCACAAGCAGTGTCCACCGCCCGGTTTTCCATCTCCGCTGCCTGGTTCCTGGATGTCTCCTGTCGTTTTATCATCATCATTACTAATACCTTAAAAAAAAACGAATCAAAATTATTAATTTAATTTAATTTCCATATTTACTATGGTGAGGTAGAACTTGGGACTCTGAACTTATATTGCAGGCTCAGCAAACTAAATGCACCAATATTTCAATGTTCTTTCGTTGAATATTCAGGGTACAGAGTTGATTTGTATCGTGATTTATTGACTATTAAATTGCCTAATTGGCAAGTTCATGTCAATAGAATTGTTACCCATATTGATATTTTCAGACTTATATTGCAAGTAGTTATCCATTGCAGGATAACTATAATGGTTGCAGACAGGTTACACCCATCTTTACAATTAATGAAATCTGGTGATTAAGAATTACTAGAATATAAGAATTGCTTGTTTCCAAAAACTCAACTGGTTTAATTTTGTCCTTAAGAAAGTTGCAACCCACTGATTTTCATACTTTCAAAATGATTCTGAATTGGTTGAAGTCTGTTTCCAAGATTGCTGTATCGTTTTTCCAAAATGTTCAGGATTGTCTGGTTTTATGTCTGAGTTGACAGGAATCCCGCAGCAACTTAAAATATTGAGTAAACTGCGTGGTTTCATTGAGCTAGTTTAACTGTCTTAGATTGCAAAACCTACTTTTAGAATAACCAGGATAAACCAGAAATGCCACAGGTTCACCCTCTCATAAACTGAATTGCTCAGATATAAAAAATTGAGTTTTATTCGATATTTTTGCCCCTTTAGATTTAAGTTCAGAATTGGGCAGATTGCGTGGCCTCTGGGTTTCTCAGAAATTCTTTCTGCCAATTCCTTTGAAAGGCAGCAATGTGTTCATTCACAGATGGTACTTTAGAAAAGGCAAACAAAAGTTTAAAAGCTTATAGAAGTTTTTTGAAGGGTGGGAGGGCATGAGTCACTTTACAAGTACATGGGAAGGGCAGAAAGAGAGAACTTGAATGCCTGACCAGAGAGAGGAAGCGGAGGAGAGAGAATTGGGAAGAGAAAATTGCTACATTCTTCAGAAAAAAAGGCAAACACTACACATTGTAGACTGGCAAGGACCATGTTATACACAAAGAATGGAAGGTGACATGAATATGTTTACATAGAAACATAAAAAATAGGTGCAGGAGGAGGCCATTCAGCCCTTCGAGCCAGCACCGCCATTCATTGTGATCATGGCTGATCATCTCCAATCAATAACCCGTGCCTGCCTTCTCCCCATATCTCTTGATTCCACCAGCTCCTAGAGCTCTATCTAACTCTCTCTTAAATCCATCCAGTGATTTGACCTCCACTGCCCTCTGTGGCAGGGAATTCTGCAATTTCACAACTCTCTGGGTGAAAACGTTTTTTCTCACCTCAGTCCTAAATGGCGTCCCCTTTATTCTAAGACTGTGGCCCCTGGTTCTGGACTCGCCCAACATTGGGAACATTTTTCCTGCATCTAGCCTGTCCAGTCCTTTTATAATTTTATATGTTTCTATAAGATATCCCCTCATCCTTCTAAACTCCAGTGAATACAAGCCTAGTCTTTTCAATCTTTCCACATATGACAGTCCCGCCATACCAGGGATAAATCTCGTGAAACTACGCTGCACTGCCTCAATCACTAGGATGTCCTTCCTCAAATTAGGAGACCAAAACTGTACACAACACTCCAGATGTGGTCTTACCAGAGCCCTATACAACTGCAGAAGAACCTCTCTACTCCTATACTGAAATCCTTTTGCTATGAAGGCCAACATTCCATTAGATTTCTTCACTGCTTGCTGTACCTGCACGCCAACTTTCAGTAACCGGTGTACAAGGACACCCAGGTCTCGCTGTACCTCCCCCTTACCTAACCTAACCCCATTGAGATAATAACCTGCCCCCTTGTTTTTGCCACCAAAGTGGATAACCTCACATTTATAGTAAGATTAAATGAGCTTACCAGTTTGAAGTTTGATCTTTATTTTTATGAGGAGTTACGATGAGGGTCTACGTGAAGAACCCGTTCAGCCGCACGTGCGTCAATCTTCAAAGCAGCGGTGTGAAATCACAGATAATAATAGTGACTGAAGTATGATAGTAAGATGAAAGAAGACTAGAACTACCAGATGACCTTAATGAGGGCTGGGAGCGGAGGGCACTCATCGTAACTCCTCCTAAAATAAAGATCAAACTTCAAACTGGTAAGTTCTCGTTTAATCTTACTATTTTACTTCGGAGTCACGTGAGTGACTACGTGAAGATTTCAAAGCTCTGTGATTTCATGCCGCAGATTCAAATCCAGTCTCTCACTGCATTGATTGACTCAATCATAATTAAAATAATCAATAATGCATCACTCAAACATTGCGTAATGAATAAACAGTTTATTTGAACAAAACAACAATAGTAACCCCTCTATCCCAGGGGGAAACTATGTAACTGAACTTAAAACAGAATCAGCAAACACCCCCAGCCTTGTAATCGACATGGTAAAACCTTTGGAACATCCGTTCACTTGACCATCCTGCGGCCTCGAGAATATGATCTATAGGCACGTCCATCATCCTGGCCGCTGAAGTTGCTGCCGTCCTGGTGGAATGAGATTTAAAATTATCAGTGTCAATCCCAGCGCTTACCAGAACCTGCTTTAGCCACGTTGAGATAGTTTGCACCGACACCTTACTGTGCGTTTTTTTGTGGCTTATGAACAATGCTGACTGTTCCCCTCAAGGTTCTGGTAGCCTCAATATAACGGGACAAATATGACACTACACACAGGCGGGCATCCTTGGGTTATGCTGAAAAGACAATCTTACATCCTGTCACACCAATTCTACTCTGCTTGAGCAGATCATAAACATAAAAAGCGATGGCATCTGCTGATACATCCATCCTGTCTAGCCGCAGCATTTGTAATGTCTGCACTCGTTGGGCAGAAACCAACGCCATAAGCATGACCACCTTCATGGTGAGTTTGGCTAGTGATAGTATTGTGACAGGATCCCACTCGCGAAGCAGCATTAAAACTTTGCTCACATTCCAGATAACTGAGTACCTGGGTTTGGGAGGATTGGAATTAAACACTAACTTCATGAATCTAGAGACTAATGGGTGAGTCCCCACTGAATGTAATTCTGACACCATGGGTAAATATGAGGACAGAGCACTTCTGGCTGTGTTAATCGCACTATAGCTTAACTTTTGATCGAAATAGAGAGTTGACAAAAACTCTAGCACATCTGGGATACCTGCATTTTGATCTGTAATATTGTGCCTTAAACAGAACACCTCCCATTTCCTTATCGAAGAGATGTATTGCTTTTGTGTACTATCCCTCCAGGCCGCAGTGATAACATCCACAGTGCGCTCGGATAGTCCTCTCCCCAGGTATGGTTTCCTTAGAATCTGCAAATCAACAGATCAATACAATCATGTAACGGATGCTGATCCCCAGTTCCTCGATTCACCAGTAGATTTTTGTGTTTGGGAACAATCATGTGAGGTTCAGTAGCCATCTCTAAAACATGAGCATACCATGGCTGAGTAGGCCAGTTGGGTACCACTAATACTCCTGAAGCTGAGTCCTGCTTAATTTTTTGCAGGCGTCGACTGACGAGGCAGAATGGAGGAAATAGATATATAAACATTCCTCCCCAGTGCAGTGAGAACGCATCAACAGCTGCTGCCTCTAGATCAGGTTCCCATGAAACATATTTAGGCAACTGGTGGTTTAATTTGGATGCAAACAAATCGATATCTGGCATTCCAAACCTAGCAACAACATTTTCAAATATCTCACGGTTCAACATCCATTCTATGTTGTCATTAAATTGTCGTGACCTTGTGTCTGCTACTGTGTTGAGCCTCCCCGGCAAATGAATTGCTGAAATCCAAATATTTTTGTCAATACACCAGCTCCAGATCTGCTTAGCCAAGCTGTTACAAACTTTTGATTTTACTCCACCCATGTGATTCAGATATGCTACTGCTGTAGTGTTGTCAACTTGCACCTGCACATGTACATGACTTTTAGCAAGACAGTAAGCTTTAAGCCTATAGAATGTTCCCAGAAGCTCTAAATAATTGATCGCTCTCAATTGCAGAAGGGATGCCTCATCAGTATTCCATCTGCCTCCACAGCTGGAAATCATATCAGTAGCACCCCAACCTTGGCCACTGACATCAGTCTGTAACACTATAGAAGGTGGATCAACCAATACCTTCCTTGAGCTGAATTCTGTTGGCAATTTCATAGGCCTATCAAAATGGCCTGCATGTGCTTTCAATGCTTGTTGTTTAGCTTGTTGTAATTCTTGATAATGCAGAGGCCCAAACTGCACAGCTGGAAAAGCAGCCACAAACTTGCCAATCAACTTGGCCACTTGTCTAATTGAGGGTAGTTGTTCCTCAAGCAGCTTGACACACTCTTCCTCTTCTTCTTCTTCTTTGTAGTGTTTTTTGGCGGTTGGCAAACAACATTTTTGGTGCATTACCGCCACCAACTGGCATGGAGTGTGGATCAAACAACACCATTACATATACTAATAACCTATATCCTTCCGAACAAATTGGTTACCCTAAGAAAAAGCAACATGATTTGATAGCACTTATATGAACTCCCTTGCAAAATATCTACCAAATCAAATTGTACTCTTTCTTTTCTGAACTGCTCACTCATCCGTCCTCTCTCCTCCTCATACCTCTCACAATGTACAATGACATGCTCTATTGTCTCTTCTTGCCCACAGTATTCACATATGCCTGTATTATGCTTGCCTATTATAAAAAGTGTACTGTTCAGACCAGTGTGTCCAAATCTAATTCTTGAAATTACTGTCTCCTCTTTTCTGTTTTTTCCTGCACATCTCATTTCTCCCACTTTCCTCTGGACTCTGTAGAACCACCGTCCTTTCCGCTCTTCCTCCCATTGCTTTTGCCATCTTTCCTTCAGTCTTTGCTTAATAATGTCTTTGATTTCAGTTTTACCTATGTTAATACTTAAATCAATCTTACTTCTTTTTGTTACCTCTTTTGCTACCTTATCTGCCATTTCGTTTCCTCTAATGCCAATGTGTGCTGGTACCCATAAAAATATGACTGTAAGGCCCATCATTTGAATTCTGAATAGTGTTTGTTGTATTTCAATCAAAATGTCTGGTCTACTGTCTGAATGGCTGTGCTGTAAACTCTTTATTGCTAAACTTGAATCTGAACAAATAACTGTCCTTAAAGGCCTAGTATCCTCGACCCACTGTACCGCTAACAATATTGCAATCATTTCACCTGTGTATACTGAGACCTCATTATTGATCCTCTTCCCTACTTTGATGTGAAATTCTGGTACAATAAATGCTACTCCTACTTTATCTACTGAATCTTTTGATGCATCTGTATAAATTTGGACAAAACTGTAGTATCTGTCAATGTATTCCTGTATGATGACTGAATTATACATGTGTTGTTTATCCTTGTTTTTCTGTTCTAATATTGTAAAGTCTACTGTTGCATCTGGAAGTATCCAAGGTGGAATTGAAGGTAATGGAACCGTTGGAACCACATTTAATTGTGCTATGCTGATTTGTAATGCTCTCTGGGTCACTGTCCATCCAAAACCTTTTGTTTCCCTTCTCTCCTTTTCCCAGCATGGTTTGACAGTAACATGTGCTGGGTGTTCTTGACTGTGGCCCTTTAGGTTAATCCAGTAATTCAATGAAAGCTGTATCCTTCTCATCTCTAGAGGCATCTCCCCCATTTCAACCTGTAATGCTGCTGTTGGAGTTGTTTTTATTGCACCTGTACATATTCTCAATGCCCGATATTGAATGTTGTCTATTTTCTTAAGAGAAGTACTTGATGCGGACCCATACACCACACAACCATAATCTAACACAGATCTAATTAACCCAGTGTATATAGCCTTCAAAGCTGTTCTATCTGCCCCCCAATCACATCCAACTAAACATCTCATTACATTAAGTATCTTCTTACATTTGTCCACTACTTTCTGAATATGAACCATCCATGTAATCCTCTCATCAAACCATAAACCTAAAAATTTATAGTATTTTACTCTCTCCAATTCCTGGTTATATAATTTTAGTTTTACCTCACTAGCAATTTTCTTCCTAGTAAAAAACATTATCTTTGTCTTTTCCACAGAAAATTTGAATCCCCGTTTATATGACCACTCTTGTATCTTTATTATAGCCCTCTGTAGTTTCTGCACAATAAACTTCACATTTCTCCCCCTTTTCCAGATTGCCCCATCATCCGCAAACAGTGAAACTCCCATTTCATTTACAATTTCTTCATATACATCATTTATCATTACTAAAAATAGTAAAGGACTTATTATGCTCCCTTGAGGTGTTCCATTTTCAATATCTAATGTTCCTGAGTATTGATTTCCAACTCGTACTTGTATTGACCTCCCAAATAAAAAATCCTTAATCCATTTAAATATATGACCTTTAATCCCCAATTTACCTAGTTTCACTAATAACCCTTCTCCCCACATCATATCATATGCTTTCTCAATATCAAAAAATACAGCTACTACACTTTCTCTGTTAATTTGTGCTCTCCTAATTTCATGTTCTAAACATATAGCTGGATCCATGGTGTTTCTCCCCTTCCTAAAACCACTCTGGTAATTGGATAAATATCCTTTATTTTCTACATAATATGAAACCTTTCATTTACCATTTTTTCCATTACTTTACACATGTTGGATGTTAACGCAATAGGCCTATAATTCCCTGGGTTTGTCAGATCTTTACCTGGCTTTCCTATTGGGATTACTACTGCCTCCTTCCAGCTTTGCGGTAATTTCCCACCCTCCCACACTTTATTATAAAATTCTAACAAAAAATCCTTGGATGTTTCACTGAGATGGTTTAACATGGTGTAACAAATCTGATCTTTACCTGGTGCTGACATCTTGGTTTTTCTAAGAGCTCGGTTGAATTCTGTCTTTGTGAATGGTTTGTTAAGAACATCGTTAGTGTCTTCCTCATGTCGTATTAACTGTATATTCTCTGCTATGGTATTTTCTTTTCCTTTTCTTCCTTCTTCACTAACATTGTCTGAACTGTGAATTTTAGCAAAAGATTTTGCCAACATCTCTGCTTTCTCTTCATCTTTCACTGCTGTAATTTCACCGTCAGTTAGGATTGGATGTTTGTATTCTCTTTTAATTCCTTTCATTCTCCTTATCATTCCCCAAACTTGACCTACTTTTGTCTCCCTTCCCACTGAGTTACAAAATGTCCTCCAAAATTCTCTCTTTGCATTTTTTATTACTCTTCTTACACTTGCTTGCAACCTTTTGTATTCAATAAGATTCTGAAAATTGTGATTTCTTTTCAAAATTTTAAAAGCTTTATTTCGACACTTAATTGCTTTGTCACACTCCTTAGTCCACCATGGTACACTCTTCTTGTTGTGCTTACCTCCTTTCTTCTTAATGGACTTCGTTGCTGCCTCTAAAATGGTTTCACAAACAGAAATATTTAAATTATCCACATCTTCATAAATATCAATTTTCTCCATTTCTTGATCACTAATAATCTTAAACTTCTCCCAATCAGCACCACTAAAAGACCACTTCTGTATTCTATCTGTATTATACTCCTCTAAACTCACTCCTACTACTATTTCTATCGGGTAGTGGTCACTTCCTACCGTTGTTCTTCGAATTACTTCCCATGAACAAACACCCGCCAATGAGTCTGACACTAGTGTGAGGTCTATGGCTGATTCTGACCCTGTTCTGATGTTGATTCGTGTCCCACTTCCATCATTAAGACACACAAGGTTTTTATTCTCCATTAAATCCTCAATCACCATCCCATTTTCATCATTAGAATCATCCCACAACGTGCTATGAGCATTAAAATCTCCACAACATATAACTTTCCCCCCTAAATACCCAGCAAGTTCGTCCATCAACTCCATTGAAAGCCTTTTACACGGATTATAAAAATCAACAATTTTAACCTTACCTTCTCTTGTCCAAATTTCAACCACTAAATATTCTAATTCTGTTCCTTTCACCAACAATCTATACTGTATTCCTTGCTTTATAAATATTACACACCCCCCTCCACTCCCCTCCCCCCTATCTCCACGGATACTATCATAACCTTTGATGACAAAGTCTAATGAAGGCTTAAGCCAGGTTTCTTGAATACATATGACTTCTGGTTTCTTCTTTAACTCTTTAATGAATCCTTTAAACTCTTGTCCATTTGCTATTATGCTCCTTGCGTTCCATTGTAATATAATCAATTTGACCTATCACCAGAACCTTCCTGCCTTCCATCTGCTTCAAGCTTTTTATTGATACTCTCCCATGATACTTCTTTTAAACCCAAAAACTTCTCTGCTACCTTAACAATGATTTTTATTTTTTCTATTTTGTGTTTAACCTGATCAGTACAGTTGATTACATATGCAATGAAAACAATAAGCTTATCCTTCGCTCCATAGATGCTGCTGCACCCGCTGAGTTTCCCCAGCAATTTTGTGTACCTTCGATATTCCAGCATCTGCAGTTCCTTTTTGAACACCAAGCTTATCAGCTGTCAGTTCTGTGTGAGTTTTGACTGCTTGACTTTCCTCTGATCTCAAAAACGGATGATTCTCTCTCCCATTAATATCCACTCTTCCCCTTTGTCCTTGCACCTTCTTCACTGCCTCTGAGTAGCTTATGTTACTTACTGTTTTCACTTGCTGAATCTCCACAGCCCTCTTCCTGACTTCACATCCCCCATACATTACCCTGTGCGGTCCTCCGCAATTGCAGCATTTATCCTGCATATTTTCTCTGCACTCTTCAAATCTATGCTCTCCTCCACACTTGGGACACCTCTGCTTCCCCTTACACACCGCTGCTATATGTCCATACCTCTGGCATTTATAACATCGGAGCGGTGGAGGGATATAAGGCCTCACTGGAAAGCACATGCATCCGATTCTCACTTTTTCTGGTAGTTCAGACTGCTGAAACTCCAGAAGCACAGACAAGCTCTATACCCTCTTACCCTCCACTGTCCTTAACAATCTCTTAGCTACACTCACCTGGCCACCAAAAATACTCCGTTTGAGTTTCTCCAGGTCTTCATCTACAGGAATACCTGTTATTACTCCCCTTTTGACACACTCTTCAATTAACTGCTGTCTTTTATCACTCGGCAGAGTCACTAACATTAGATCTGAGTTAATGGTGAAGCCCAAGTAATCAATTACTCAGATCTAATGTTAGTGACTCTGCCGAGTGATAAAAGGCAGCAGTTAATTGGACTTATCTGGGTGGATAACATACCCCAATTGGTCAAAAGTGATTTTAACAGCTGACACAGATGATTCAGCTGCCTCTCGAGTGTTTCCTACAATAAAAATATCATCCAAATAGGCCATTACCACATGACCCTGAGTTCGGAGTAAACCAAGAATTGGTTGTAACAATTTGGTAAACAATCTCGGAGCTGAAGTTAAACCATTTGGCAGAGCTTTGAATTGCCACAATTGATCCATTCGGCTAAACTTCAAAAACCGCCTATCATCCCAATGAACAGACACTGAGTAATAAGCATCCTTGAGATCTATGCTTGCCATATAACACCCTTTAGAAACCAGCTGCTTAGCAACAGAAAATGTTTCCATTTTAAAGTGTCTATACTGCACAAAAGGTTTGAGGCTCGTTAGGTCTAGAATGATTCTACACCCCCCATCTTTTTTAGCAAGATACTTGACATAAACTGATGGGATTGATGAACCGATTTCTCAATTACCCCATTTTTGCACAATTTCTCAAGCTCAGCCTGAATTTGTATATTCTCTTTGTGTGAAAACACAAGTGTCCGATATGGGACATGCTGAGTGGGTGGACACACAGTAGGGTAGAATTCAATCCGAAACCCCTCTATACTACCCAGCACAAATGAGTCTGATGTTATCTCTTGCCATTCTTTAAGAAACAAGTGTAACCTGCCACCAACTTGAACATCTTCCCCACTTAACTTATTTCCTTGAAGAGCAACGTCTCTTACCTGCACATTTGCTGACTGGACTTGTTGCCCCCGGCCCCTCATAGGGAAAGTCATCTTAACTTTAGGTAGCTTTAGTGCCTGTGGCTGGATACCAGGGTCGTGTTGGAAAATGAACGACTCGTTCCCTCACCAGTCCCTGTGTATGCCCCCCGTCGATAGGAAATCTCAGGCAACGAGTCTGCTCTCGCAAGCCCCCCTGCTTGCGACAAAGTCGGTGAGCTAGGCAGGCACCCACTGACCGCATTCTTCCATATTCTTTGCAACGGGTCGCCTTGCCTTCACCTTGCTAGCTTTCTGCATCCTTCTCCGGAGCACAACCTCCGACACAGAAACCAGCCTCAAGAATAAGTTAATGCACTTACCTCGAGTTTTAAACTTACCCGCTTGGAGAAGTACTGCTGCTCCAACCGGCCGCCTGCACCAATGCGTCTGACGTAATGACGCACGTGCGGCTGAACAGGCTCTTCATGTAGTCACTCACGTGACTCCGAAGTAAAATCTATATTATACTGCATCTGCCACACATCTGCCCATTCACTCAACCTGTCCTGGTCACCCTGCAACCTCCTAACATCCTCTTCACAGTTTGCAGCCACCCAGCTTTGTGTCATCCGCAAACTTGCTAGTGTTGCTCCTAATTCCCTCTTCCAAATCATTAATATATATGGTAAACAGTTGCAGCCCCAACACCGAGCATTGCGGCACTCCACTCGCCACTGCCTGCCATTCTGAAAAGGATCCGTTCACTCCTACTCTTTGCTTCTTGTCTGCCAACCAATTTTCTATCCATGCCAACACCCTACCCCAATACCATGTGCTCTAATTTTAGTCACCAGTCTCCCGTGCGGGATCAAAGGCTTTCTGAAAGTCTAGATACATCCACTGGCTCCCCTTCATCCATTTTACTTGTCACATCCTCAAAAAATTCCAGAAGATTAGTCAAGCATGATTTTCCTTTCATAAATCCATGATGACTTTGACTAATCCTTTTAATGCTATCCAAATGCCCCATTATTACCTCTTTAATAATTGACTCCAGCATCTTTCTCACCACTGAAGTCAGGCTAACTGGTCTATAATTCCCCGTTTTCTCTCTTGCTCCTTTCTTGAAAAGTGGGATAACATTAGCTATCCTCCAATCCACAGGAACTGATCCTGAATCTATTGAACATTGGAAAATGATCACCAATGCGTCCACTATTTCTAGAGCCACCTCCCTGAGGTCCCTGGGATGCAGACTATCAGTTGTTTTATTCAAATAACAATTACAACTGCAAACAAAAGTACTAATTTCATAATAATGCACCACACAACTGTTCGCAACAGAACATGCATCAAGAATGTTAATAATAAATAGATTGGGCTATAATACTTCTGTCCTTATGCATAAATTTATGTGATGTGATCATGAGACTGCATGTGATCATGCTTCTCTCTGATAAACAAATCTGAGTGCCAATCAAATTTCTGCACCTCACAGTATAGTTCCATTAGGTGTTCAAGACAATAGGTGCAGGAGTAGGCCATTCGACCCTTCGAGCCAGCACCGCCATTCAATGTGATCATGGCTGATCATCCACAATCAGTACCCCGTTCCTGCCTTCTCCCCATATCCCTTGATTCCACTAGCCTAAACAGCTCTATCTAACTCTCTTTTGAATGCATCCAGTGAATCGGCCTCCACTGCCTTCTGAGGCAGAGAATGCCACAAATTCATAACTCTCTGTGTAAAATGTTTTTCCTCATCTCAGTTCTACCCCTTATTCTTAAACTGTGGCCCCTGGTTCTGGACTTCCCCCAACATCGGGAACATGTTTCCTACATCTAGCGTGTCTAATCCCTTAATAATTTTATATGTTTCTATAAGATACCCATCTCATCCTTCTAAATTCCAGTGAATACAAGCCCAGTCTCTCCATTCTTCCATCATATGACAGTCCTGCCATCCCGGGAATTAACCTGGTGAACCTACGGTGCACTCCCTCAATAGCAAGAATGTCCTTCCTCAAATTAGGAGACCAAAACTGCACACAATACTCCAGGTGTGGTCTCATCAGGGTCTTGTACAACTGCAGAAGGACCTCTTGCTCCTATACTCAACTCCTCTTGTTATGAAGGCCAACATTCCATTAGCTTTCTTCATTGCCTGCTGTACCTACATGCTTACTTTCATTGACTGATGTACAAGGACACCCAGATCACGTTGTACTTCCCCTTTTCCTAACCTGACACCATTCAGATAGTAATCTGCTTTCCTGTTCTTGATACCAAAGTTGATAACCTCACATTTATCCACATTATACTGCATCTGCCATGCATCTGCCCACTCACCCTACCTGTCCAAGTCACCCTGCATCCTCATAACATCCTCCTCACAGTTCACACTGCCACTCAGCTTTGTGTCATCTTCAAATTTGGTAATGTTACTCTTAATCCCTTCATCTAAATCATTAATGTATATTGTAAATAGCTGCGGTCCCAGCACCGAGTCTTATGGCACCCCACTAGTCACTGCCTGCCATTCTGAAATTGACCCGTTAATCCCTACTCTTTGTTTCCTGTCTGGCAACCAATTTTCTATCTATGTCAATACCCTACCCCCAATACCATGTGCTCTAATTTTGCCCACTAATCTGTGTGGAGCCTTATCAAAGGCTTTCTGAAAGTCCAGGTACACTACACCCACTGGCTCTCCCTTGTCCATTTTACTTGTTACATCCTCAAAAAATTCCAGGAGATATGTCAAGCATGATTTCCCCTTCGTAAAGTCTTTCGGGTGGGAGGAATATACCAACCCTGAAACCAGGGGCAGCTACAGGCATATGACTTGAACTGCCTGTGCATGCTTCCGTAATACGGAGCATAAAATACTCTGTTTCTTTTTCTGTATATACTACCTGATCTGCTTGTGTATCCAGCATTTTTTCTGAGTCCATTCCCTGCTAAACTGATGACCTCCATTTTTATCTTTTTGGCCTACATGCTAGCAGACATTGATTTGATTTCCTTTTATCAAACACTACCCCTTGTACTTTTAAAACAACCTCTGGGATGTTGAAAGTTAAAGTAATCAGAACAAATATATGTTGCCTTGCTGAAAATTGTCCATGTTTCAATTAATAATGTTAAATATATGAACAGTCAAACAGAAGAAATAGGATCTTAGAAAGGTTATCTCGCTCATCAATTTGCTCCATCACTCATCAATATTATGGCCGATTTTCTACATTAACATAATTTTTCGATACCATCCCATATCTCTTGAGTCCTTTAATATCAAAAAACTGCATGTCTGTTTTAATAAGCCTACACATCCCACCAGGACATTCTCAATCATCCAATTGACCTTGTTGTGGCCCTTGAACAATTTTTTAATTTGCACTTTCTCTGTCAAACTATATTCTGCACTTTATCTCCTCTTTTCCACTACCTGATACCTATGGTATGATTTGCTTGGATAACATGAAACACAAAGTTTTTCACCGTATCTTGTTAGGCATGACAATAATAAACCAAAGTATCCATACCACAGACAGGGGAAACATCGTTCATGCACCAGCCTATAAAGCTTTGCAAGAATTTTGTAAGTTTTAATAAGATTGCTTCTCATTCTTTTAAATTCTAGAAAATACAACACATACACCAAATCCATTATTCGTGGGATAAATTATAGGGAATTTTCTGTATTCCCTTCATGACAAATATATTGCTTTTTAGGTAATTGAAAAGTTGTACACAATACTTCTGGTGCGTTCTTACCAAAGTTTTCTGTTAAGAAAGGACAATATACTATTTGACCTAAAATCCTTACCTCATGTGCATGTTTGCTTGCTGTGAAGTGTGCAAGAACATCTAGGTCCTTTTGAAGATCAGTATTACTCAGTCCCTCACTATTTAAGAACTATTCTGTTTTGTGCCCAAGGGGGTAATTTCACATTTTACCATGTTGTATTCCATTTGCCATGCTCTTGCCCATTTGCACAGCATGTTCACATCCCTTGAAGCCTCTTCAATCAACCTCTCTTTTTAGAATCCCATCCATTTTTGAATCATCAACAAAGTTGGGAAAATCACATTTGGTGTCTTCAGTCAAATCATTCATATAGTTCATGATGAGCTGGGGCCCAGGCACCAATTCCTGCCATTTAGTTCATTTATTCTCATGCTATGCTGTATCTGTGGTAAACATTTCTCAATCGTTATGTTAATCTAACATGGAATTTATAAGATAGCATTTATGAACGTCATGGAACATTTCTTTGCACCCATTCAAAATATAATTAGAGGAAAATTGCAGTTCCAGAGCAAATATCTTGTAATTGCAGTGGATATTATTTAAAATATTTTGTACACTTTTGGGGCCTCCTGAGGCTATGACTCAATGTTTGTGCAAGCATTCCAACAAGCCAAATGTCAGACTGGATTCAGGTACAAAATATTCCAGTGCCTGCACACCTACTTCTTCCGTTTCCCAAATGACTGTTCTAAATCTTTAGAGAAAATAAACTTATATGCCATATATAAACATTAATAAACATAGGCAGTAGTATATTCTTTTACACGTGCATTCTTTTATTTGCACAAACACACATATACTTGCTAAAACACCTACATACACATAAACACACACAATACACAGTCAGATATGTTCCTGTTAACAGAATTTGGCGGATCACCAGAATACGTGCAGTTACTTGGCACAGAGGATAAAGCACTTCCACTCCTTTAGGGCAGATGGGGCGGCCTGCGTCTGGTTTTGTTGAGGCACTAATAGGGGAAAATTAGTGCAGAGGTTGGTGGTTGAACTTTTAAATTAGGAATATTGAAGCAACAACATAATATCACAACAGCTGTGGGTGAGATGCACTATGAATCTGTTGAGATTAGCACCAACTCATAGATTTGTCTGTCACATTAGCTATCTCTCTGGTACTTTATGTACTCTAGTGGCAGTCAGTCCAATAGAATGTCAAGGTACTATCAGCAGAGTCCATAGTTTGTATATCTGGACATATACCTGAAACCAACAGAAATTGAATTCATGGGGGGATTCTTAGTAAACCTCTTGCAGAGCAATCTGGGAGACAATCAACAGGAATCATTATTGGGGGTGGGGGGGGTTCAATATATAATAGTAGTCTTCCGCCTGTAGGAAAGATTAAAAATCGCCCTTAGTTCTCCACTTTAGGTTGCAAATAAGCATCAGTAGAATTATTCAATTCCTGTCCATTGCTGGACGGATGCCTCATCATTTTTAGTCTCTACATTAGTTTTTTTTCAATTTCATAAGTTTAAATAGTAACTTCCAACTATCTATTAAACTGAATGCATAACAGGTATTAGTGACTATTGCACTAGACTTGATAGGTTCTGAGGAATCCAATAAGCACGAGGCGGAGAATGGAACCATTGCAACTCCAATCTTTTTTTGTGACTGCACTGGCACTGGCACTGGCACTGGCACTGGCACTGGCACTGGCACTGGCACTGGCACTGGCACTGGCACGGGATTTCCAACTCCAATTTTCTGGATTGTAAGATGGTTGATAAGGTCAATGTGGAAGTTCAGACTGTTCCATGTGTCAGGTAGTGGTCAATGAGATGGGCAGGTAGGTAATAAAAAGGAACTGCAGATGCTGGTTTATACCAGGCATCATCTCTGGGGAATTCTCCAGAGATGCTGCCTAACCGGCTGAGTTACTCAAGCATTTTCTGTCCATATTTAAGCAGATAGGTTGGTTGATGGAATGATGAGCTAGTCAACACCTTTCATCTCCAATGCAGGCCTCTGTGTGTTCCTGATTCTTGGATTCAAAGTTCTCAATGTCATTGTAGATGTGCTTTCTCCACACTAAACATTCATGAGCCAGAGATTCCCTGGAGTTCAGTGGGAATGTTGCATTGCTTCAAGGAGGCTTTGATCAAATGTTGAATCTTTTTTACTGTATACCTGGTTATCTCTTCCCATGATAGAGTTTGTTTCAGACATGAAAATGTGTGCCCTGCCTAGTGTAGCTGGTGAGTGTAGCTAGGGGCTCAGTACAGGAAATGTTGGCGTGGGAGGGTCTACTGGTGTTGGTTCATATATCTTGCCAGTGGATTTGGAGGATTCTGCAGAGACAACTTTGGCAGTGTTGTTCCCGAACCTTGAAGTACTATCTGAAGGTAGTGCCGGTCTCAGGAGCATATAGGAAGGCAGGGTTAACTGAGGCCTAGACTACCTACAGGTTTTGTGCCAGATAAAAGACCTTAATTTTCAAATACCCTCTAATTCATTCATCCAAAATCTGTGTGGTGTGCTGAAGGCAATGGTGATTTCATCATTAAGACAAAGCTGTATAATTGCAATTTTAAAAACCAGCAGGGCAACATGATGGCCATGGTTGTTAGCGGTAGTACCACACAGCTTCAGCAACTCAGGTTCAATGGTTAAATAATACTTTATTGTTGTGTATACCTAAGTACAGTGAAATTCTTTTTTTGCATACAGATATATTGCATTTAATGTAGAACAATATTTCAAGGCATTATCAAAGAAAAATTATTGCAAACTGATATAAGATCCTTCAGTAAAACATTGAATTTGGGAAATAGTGAGTTAAGCAAATGTTAATTCAGTTTGATGGCCTTAAATCAAAATGTTGTTACTATAAGCATGGTCACATAGATAGATATTAGGTAAAACAGAGAGAGATCTCATCACAGCGGTTCTGTACCTCGGTTGTACGTAGGAAATGACTGTGCTGTCGACAGTTCAAACAACTTGACGGATGTCTCAAACCAAAGCAGTTTAACAATTCATTAATGTTGTACTCATTTATCAGTGTTTACATCCTGAAAAAAAGACCACTGCTTTACAATCATGTAACACAAAGGAGTTATATCAGTTCCAATAAATTAAACCAGGTATCATGCCACATGAAACCATTAGAGAATGTGAAAACAAAATTGGTCCACAGATGTCTGGACCCTTGTAAAAATAGAGGCTCCAAATGAAAAGACTGTCCACTGGCCCACTGAAAAACAGTCAGGAAGATTTAATTTGTGTTTAAGATTAATTTCTTCAATATATGTAGTGCATAACTGTTGTCTCAACATTGGTTTTCTGCCAGTGTTAAATTTGCATACAACATAGAACATAGAATAATTCAGCACAAGAACAGGCCCGTTGACCCACAATGCCTATGCCACACATGAGACCACGACCAACTCTTATCCACCACTATCATATCTGTCTCAACCATCACACCTGGCAGCGCGTTCTTAAACTTTACCCCTTTATTTTTATATTTAATATTTCCATCCTGGGAAAAAGGTTCTGACTGTCCATCCTATTAGTGCCTCTCATGATTTTACATACTTCTAAAGGTTCAGACCGCAACCTCTGGCGTTTCAGAAAAAACAATCCAAGTTTGCCCAACCACACTTTAAAAATCATTGATTATTGGAGAGTAGACCAAATGACTTGGGTGAGATTTTGTTTATTACTATAATTTCTGAGAAATAATAACATTTTAATAATCTCACCCAACAAAGAAAATGTCACTTAACATGACCAAACTTCTTAATATAACACATTCATTGGACTTTGATTGGTTGTAGATGACCAAAAAATGAATTAATAAAATGAACATTGTATTGAGATAATTTAAGATTATTACTGAAGATCCCTCCTTTTTAAAGATTCTGGCACCTCTAATTTCAAAGTCTACACTTTAAGAGTACATTTACCTGTGGAAGTAGAGGAAAGGATAGATTGGATATTAGTTTTGTTTGTATTAGAGGTGGACTATAACCATCTTTCATCCCAAAGCCATTCAGTTTCATTTACTCTAGCATTATAAAACTTCAGATGGGATAGAGATGGGTGGGTAGAAGGAATCATGGGCACAGTATTGTGACATGGTTGGTGAAGTTAGATTTCATGTATTTAAGGTACTGTGGGTGTTGATAGCACACCTCCCCCAGTTTCAGGGAACTAATATAAAGGCAGTTGATTTTCATTTCAATTTTCAAAATCAGAGATTCCATATTGAGACGTGAGCAAATAATGCATTTTTCAAAGTTAACTGTTGACATAGGAACAATCACCTGAGAAGAATAAAAAGTTTTTTTTATTGGAACAATAAAAATAGTACCATAGTTTTATTGTTACACCAAACACATGGACTTTCAATAAAATAATCTGAAGTGATTTACAGTGGCTTGCAAAAGTATTCATACCCCTTGAACTTTTCCACATTTTGTCACGTTACAACCACAAACGTAAATGTATTTTATTGGGATTTTATGTGATAGACCAACACAAAGTGGCGCATAATTGTGAAGTGGAAGGAAAATGATACATGGTTTTCAAATTTTTTTACAAATAAAAAACTGAAAAGTGTGGCGTGCAAAAGTATTCAGCCCCCTTTACTCTGATACCCCTAAATAAAATCCAGTGCAACCAATTGCCTTCAGAAGTCACCTAATTAGTAAATAGAGTCCACTTGTGTGTAATCTAATCTCAGTATAAAAGTGAAGGCCTCAGAGGTTTGTTAGAGAACATTAGTGAACAAACAGCATCATGAAGCCCAAGGAACACACCAGACAGGTCAGGGATAAAGTTGTGGAGAAGTTTAAAGCAGGGTTAGGTTATAAAAAAATATCCCAAGCTTTGAACATCTCACGGAGCACTGTTCGATCCATCATCCGAAAATGGAAAGAGTATGGCATAACTGCAAACCTACCAAGACATGGCCGTCCACCTAAACTGACAGGCCAGGCAAGGAGAGCATTGATCAGAGAAGCAGCCAAGAACCCCATGGTAACTCTGGAGGAGCTGCAGAGATCCACAGCTCAGGTGGGAGAATCTGTCCACCGGACAACTATTAGTCGTGCACTCCACAAATCGGGCCTTTATGGAAGAGTGGCAAGAAGCAAGCCATTGTTGAAAAAAAGCCATAAGAAGTCCCGTTTGCAGTTTGCCACAAGCCATGTGGGGGACACAGCAAACATGTGGAGGAAGGTGCTCTGGTCAGATGAGACCCAAATTGAAGTTTTTGGCCTAAATGCAAAACGCTATGTGTGGCGGAAAACTAACACTGCACATCACCCTGAACACACCATCCCTACTGTGAAACATGGTGGCGGCAGCATCATGCTGTGGGGATGCGTTTCTTCAGCAGGGACAGGGAAGCTGGTCAGAGTTGATGGGAAGATGGATGGAGCCAAATACAGGGCAATCTTGGAAGAAAACCTGTTAGAGTCTGCAAAAGACTTGAGACTGGGGCGGAGGTTCACCTTCCAGCAGGACAACGACCATAAACATACAGCCAGAGCTACGGAATGGTTTAGATCAAAGCATATTCATGTGTTAGAATCGCCCAGTCAAGGTCCAGACCTAAATCCAATTGAGAATCTCTGGCAAGACTTGAAAATCGCTGTTCACAGACGCTCTCCATCTAATCTGACTGAGCTTGAGCTATTTTGCAAAGAAGAATGGGCAAAAATTTCAGTCTCTAGATGTGCTAAGCTGGTAGAGACATACCCCAAAAAGACTTGCAGCTGTAATTGCAGCGAAAGGTGGTTCTACAAAGTATTGACTCAGGGGGGCTGAATACTTTTGCACACCACAATTTTCAGTTTTTTATTTGTAAAAAAATTTGAAAATCATGTATCATTTTCCTTCCACTTCACAATTATGCGCCACTTTGTGTTGGTCTATCACATAAAATCCCAATAAAATACATTTACGTTTGTGGTTGTAACGTGACAAAATGTGGAAAAGTTCAAGGGGTATGAATACTTTTGCAAGCCAGTGTACATATTGTTGGCCAAATGAACTACTGATTATCTATCTATCTATCTATCTATCTATCTATCTATCTATCTATCTATCTATCTATCTATCTATCTATCTATCTATCTATCTATCTATCTATCTATCTATCTATCTATCTATCTGTCTGTCTGTCTGTCTGTCTGTCTGTCTGTCTGTCTGTCTGTCTGTCTGTCTGTCTGTCTGTCTGTCTTATAAAAGTGTGTGCCTGTCGCCTGCCGTCCGTCCGGCTGCCTTTCTGCCTTTTGATTAGTTTCCATCGTGTGATGTCACAATGCCCAATGCTCGCAGATGTCCAATCACAATGCCCAATGTTCGCAGATGTGCAATCGGAATGGATCCATTTACATGTACGGTTTCCGGCTGCATTTCTTCCTTTGATTCACTGCAACTCCGAAACCAGACGCAGAATCGCCGACATCTTTTCCATTTCGGTAGAGATTTCACTTTTCTTTCTAAGTATCCATCCTCATTACATTTCGTCGTGTTTAAGTACACGTTTTTAATCAAATCCTTCCCCCCCCCCCCCCCCAATATTTCAAAAATAAACTGGCTTCTCACCCATAGAAGCAGCACCAGCCCCAGCCCCTGGTGAACGTTCCATCGTGTGATGTCACAATGCCCGATGCTCACAGATGTCCAATCGGAATGGATTCATTTACATATGCCTTTGCAGGAGCCCCAGCCCCTGGTGAACGTTCCATTGTGTGATGTCACAATGCCCAATGTTCACATATGTCCAATCGGAATGGATTCATTTACATATGCCTTTGCAGGAGCCCCAGCCCCTGGTGAACGTTCCATCGTGTGATGTCACAATGCCCAATGCTCAAATACATTGTTGCCATAGAGGGAGTACAGAGAAGGTTCACCAGACTGATTCCTGGAATGTCAGGATTTTCATATGAAGAAAGACTGGATAGACTCGCCTTGTACTCGCTAGATTTTAGAAGATTGAGGGGGTATCTTATAGAAACGTATAAAATTCTTAAGGGGTTGGACAGGCTAGATGCAGGAAGATTGTTCCGGATGTTGGGGAAGACCAGAACAAGGGGTCACAGTTTAGGATAAGGGGGAAATACTTTAGTACTGAGATGAGGAAAACATTTTTCACACAGAGAGTGGTGAATCTCTGGAATTCTCTGCCACAGAAGGTATTTGAGGTCAGTTCATTGGCTATATTTAAGAGGGAGTTAGAAGTGGCCCTTGTGGCTAAAGGGATCAGGAGGTAAGGAGAGAAGGCAGGTACAGGATACTGAGTTGGATGATCAGCCATGATCATATTGAATGGTGGTGCAGGCTAGAAGGGCCGAATGGCCTACTCCTGCACTTAATTTCTATGTTTCAATGTTTCCCTCTCCTGACCCCTCTCCCTCTCCCACCCATCCCTCTCTCCCCCACCCCCTTCCCTCTCTACCTCTCTGTCCCTCTTCCACCAGTCCCTCTACCCCTCCCTCCCCACTCTTCCACTTCTCTCCCCTTACCCCACCCCTCTCCCTCCCTCACCCCTCTCTCTTCCCCTCCCTGTCCCACCCCTTCCCCTACCCCTCTGTCCCTCTTCCACCACTCTCCCGTCCCTCTTCCACCACTCCCGCTACCCCTCCCTCCCTCCCTCCCCACTCTTCCACTTCTCTCCCCTTCTCTCCTCCCCCTCTCCCTCTCCTCACCCCTCTTCCACCCCTCTCTCCCCCACCCCTTCCCGCTCTACCCCACCCCCTTCCCTCTCTCTCCCGCCCCCTTCCCCTCTGTCCCTCTTCCACCACTCCCCCTACCCCTCCCTCTCCCACTTCTCTTCCCTTACCCCACCCCTCTCCCTCCCTCACCCCCCTCCCTTCCCCTCTCTCCCCCACCCCTTCTCCTACCCCTCTGTCCCTCTTCCACCACTCCCCCTGTCCCTCTTCCACCACTCCTGCTACCCCTCTCCCCCTCCCTCCCTCCCGCCCTCCCTCCCTCCCCTCTCTTCCACTTCTCTCTCCCCCCACCCCTCTCCCCTCCAATCCCACTCTCCCCCTCCCTCCACACTCTTCCCCCTCTCCCTCCTCATTCCCTTACCGTGCACAGTCTCTGTCTTTAAGAAGGAACTACAGATGCTGGAAAATCGAAGGTAGACATTAAAAAAGCTGGATAAACTCAGCGGGTGCGGCAGCATCTATGGAGCGAATTGAATGGTCAACGTTTTTGGTCGAAACCCGGAAGAAGGGTTTCGGCCAAAAACGTTGCCCTTTTCCTTCAGTCCATAGATGCTGCTGCACCCGCTGAGTTTATCCAGCTTTTTTGTTGTTGTACCAGCCTCTCTCTCTCTCTCTGCCCTTTTCTCTTCTCTCGACTCATGCACGCCCGCTCCAACCCCTCCCCCCCCCCTTCACCTCTTCTCCCCCCCTCCCCCTCTCCCTCTCCACCCTCCTCCTCCCCTTCCTCACAAAATATTTTTTGTGGGGGCGGGTCCTCAGTGTGTGTGACTGTTTGTGGAGGCGGCCACGCGCTCTCCATTCAAGAAGACGCTCATCTGTTTGTGGAGGCGCGTGCTTAGTATGTGACCAAAGATCTTATAGCGGAGCTCTCCGCTACAAGATCTTTGTGTGAGACGACACACGCTCCCTCCCCCCCCCCATTTGGTGCAGGAGGCGCGCGCAGCATCTGAACGCTCAGCGAATATTCGAATTCTTCACTAACCGTCATTCTGACTTTGCTTGTGAAGTGAAAAGTCCTGAATTGCATTTGTCTGATGCAGGAAGATTGTTCCCGATGTTGGGGAAGTCCAGGACAAGCGGATCACAGTTTAAGGATAAAGGGGAAATCCTTTAGTACTGAGATGAGGAAAACATTTTTTACACAGATAGTGGTGAGTCTCTGGAACTCTCTGCCACAGAAGGTAGTTGAGGCCAGTTCATTGGCTGTATTTAAGAGGGAGTTAGATGTGGCCCTTGTGGCTAAAGGGATCAGGGGGTATGGAGAGAAGGCAGGTACAGGATACTGAGTTGGATGATCAGCCATGATCATATTGAATGGTGGTGCAGGCTCGAAGGGCCGAATGGCCTACTCCTGCACTTAATTTCTATGCTTCTATGTTTCCCTCTCCTCACCCCTCTCCCTCTCCCACCCATCCCTCTCTCCCCCACCCCCCTTCCCTCTCTACCACCACCCCCTTCCCCCTACCCCTCTGTCCCTCTTTCACCACTCCCCCTACCCCTCCCTCCTCACTCTTCCACTTCTATCCCCTTACCCCACGCCTCTCCCACCCCCACCCCTCTCTCTTCCCCTACCTTCCCCTCTCTCCCCCACCCCTTCCCCTACCCCTCTGTCCCTCTTCCACCACTCCCCCGTCTCTCTTCCTCCACTCCCGCTACCCCTCTACCCCTCCCTCCCTCCCCACTCTTCCACTTCTCTCCCCCTTCTCTCCTCCCCCTCTCCTTACCCCTCTCCCTCTCCCATCCCTCTCTCCCCCACCCCCTTCCCTCTCTACCCCACCCCCTTCCCTCTCCCCCCCACCCCCTTCCCCCTATCCCTCTGTCCCTCTTCCATCACTCCCCCTACCCCTCCTCTCCTCCTCCCTCCCCACTCTTCCACTTCTCTCCCCCTTCCCATCCACTCTCCTTCCCCACTCTTTCCCCTCTCTCCCCCACCCCTCTCCCCCTCCCTCCCTCCTCCCCATCTTCCCCATCCCCCCTCCCCCTCCCCCACATCTCTCTCCCCATCTCTCACCCCCTACCCCGCTCTCCTTTCCCTCCCAAATCTATCCCGTTTCCTCCTCCTCCTCTCCCCTCCCTCCCCTCTTCTCACCCCCCCCCCCCACAAACGCCGTTGAGGAAACAGACCCAATGGGTCTGCACTTGGTCTAGTTAATATATAAAAGTCTGTGGCTGCCGCCTGCCGTCCGGCTGCCTTTCTGCCTTTTGATTCGTTCCATCGTGTGATGTCACAATGCCCAATACTCGCAGATGTCCAATCGGAATGAATCCATTTACATGGACGGCTGCCGGCCGCCTTTCTTCCTTTGATTCTCTGCAACTCCGAAACCAGACGCGGAATCGCAGACATCTTTTCCATTTCGGTAGAGATTTAACTTTTCTTTCTAAGTATCCGCTCCTCATTACATTTCGTCGTGTTTAAGTACACGTTTTTAATCAAATGCCCAATGTTCACATATGTCCAATCGGAATGGATTCATTTACATATGCCTTTGCAGGAGCACAAGCACTTGGTGAACGTTCCATCGTGTGATGTCACAATGCCCAATGCTCAAAGGCATTCTTTCCATAGAGGGAGTACAGAGAAGGTTCGCCCTCTCCTGACCCCTCTCCCTCTCCCACCCATCCCTCTCTCCCCCACCCCCCTTCCCTCTCTACCCCACCCCCTTCCCTCTCTCCCCCCGCCCCCTTTCCCTACCCCTCTGTCCCTCTTCCACCACTCCCCCTACCCCTCCCTCCCCACTCTTCCACTTCTCTCCCCTTACCCCACCCCTCTCCCTCCCCCACCCCTCTCTCTTCCCCTCCCTTCCCCTCTCTCCCCCACCCCTTCCCCTACCCCTCTGTCCCTCTTCCACCACTCCCCCGTCCCTCTTCCACCACTCCCGCTACCCCTCTACCCCTCCCTCCCTCCCCACTCTTCCACTTCTCTCCCCCTTCTCTCCTCCCCCTCTCCCTCTCCTCACCCCTCTCCCATCCCTCTCTTCCCCAGCCCCCTTCCCTCTCTAACCCCTTCCCCCTCTCCCCCTGCCCCCTTCCCCCTACCCCTCTGTCCCTCTTCCATCACTCCCCCTACCCCTCTCCTCCCCACTCTTCCACTTCTCTCCCCCCTTCCCCCTCCACTCTCCCTCCCCACTCTTTCCCCTCTCTCCCCCTCACCCCTCTCCCCCTCCCTCCCTCCTCCCCTCCCTCCCCATCCCCCCCTCCTCTCTCCCCATCCCCCTCTCTCACCCCCTACCCCGATCTCCTTTCCCTCCCAAATCTGTCCCGTTTCCTCCTCCTCCTCTCCCCTCTCTCCCCACTTCTCACCCCCCCCTCCCCCCACCTGTGTGTTTGGGGGGTGGTTAATGTGAGTGTGATGCCGCAGCCCCCCCCCCCCCAAACGCCGTTGGGGAAACAGACCCAACGGGTCTGCAATTGGTCTAGTACTCTATGTAATTGCAAGTTGTTCTTTTTCGCCCTTCATTCATTTATTTTGCCTTTTGTTCCTTTTTCACTGTCTTTTATTTAAGGGCCTGTCCCACCAGCATGCGTTTGCATGCGTCTAGCACGACCAAACGTGGTTGCTTGAGGCGTACGGCCTCGCGGGGCCGGTCCCACTTCGATCGCCGGAGGCATATGGAGTTGTGCGGGGCTGGTCCCGACATCTCGCGGGGCTCCAAAAATCTTGCACTGTCCGAAAATCCCGCGCGACAACGGCCTGTCGGCCCGCAGCCGCATTAAGGCCGTACACAGCGCCTCGACAGGCATACATAGCGTCTCAACGTCATACGCAGCGTCACCACCCGGCGTGCCATTGCGTGATGACGTCACCGCCCGACACCGTGCGACGTCCAAATTCAGTCGGCCCGCCTCCTGCCCAGCTGATTGGTGAGTATGATGTCGGGGACCAGCCCTGCACAACTCCATACGCCTCCGCGGTTGGAAGTGGGACTGGCCCCGCGAGGCCGTACGGCTCAAGCCACCACGTTTGGTCACGCTAGACGCATGCAATCGCATGCTGGTGGGACAGGCCCTTTATTCTCCATTTCCAACACACTTTGACAACCATGATCTTTCTGAGTTCTTTGTCCCTCTCTATTCTATGTGCCAGCATGTTACACCAAAATAGAAAAGTAAAGAATATTATATTATTGTTTTCTTACCATCTAGAAAGATAAATGGCATTTGGCCTATTGTGTCCATGTTGGCTCCCAGAGCATTCCTTTAAATCCATTCCTCACTTATTTCCAGTATTCTACTCTGTTTCTTGTGCTCGTCAACTTCACCCTTGTTGTCCAGCCATGATAATTTACAGCAGCTGATTAACTTACCAACCAGCATGTTTTAGGATGTGGGAGGAAATTGGTGCACCCCAGGGAAATCCAAAAGCTCACAGGTTGCTGGAACTGTGAGGCAGCACCACTAACCACTGCACAGGTGGTCACACAGAAGCAGAGCTGGAAATATATGTGATAAGTGCGAATAGAGTAAGTAATAATGTGAGCAAGACAGAAACAGTCCTAGAAGGGATCAGTGTAACTACTGAAATTCTGGTGAATTTAGCTGGGTGAGTTAAAGGCATAAATAGCCGAGTAGGAATATCAGGTTGATGTAATAACTGAAACGTGATTCCAAAATAAAGCAGGCTTCTATCCTTAACATTCCTAAATACAGGACATATGAAAAAAATATAAACATCAAAGGAGCAGGGTGGCACTGCCGATTAAGAAAAATATTGTGTCTTTCTCGAGAGAATGTTTCTTTAATAAATCAAAGACTAAACTAGAGTCCCAGGAAAACCACATAGATTCCCGTCGATTGTGGCAGGGTTTGCATGCTATAATAGACCACAAAATGATGTCAAGCAGTACTGCTGCCAATAACATGACCTACCCCAAAGAACTCAAAATGCTCACATTGAACAGAAGGATGTTGGACTTACTTCCTCCGCCCAAAAGCTTTTGATGTATTTGTGCCCAGCTTCCTATCACATATGTCAGATCGACCTTCCTGAGCGTGAACCCGTAAAATGAACTGGTAGAACTGAACTCCCCAGCCGTGTCCTCAGGCCCTGTGTGGACCAGCTGGAAGATGTACTCATGGACATTTTTAGTCTCTTCTTATTCCATTCCGAAGTTCCTGCCTGCTTTAAGAAGACCAGTCATCTTGGTGCCAAAGAAAACAACGTAGCGTATCTTAATTGCTATTGTCCAATAGCTCTGGCAGATACCATAATAAAGTGCTTCAAGCAGCTGGTCATGATACACATTTACTCCTGCCTCCCAGACAGCATTGATCCACTGCAATTTGCTTCCCATAGCAACAGGTCCACGGCAGATACCATCTCCCTGGTCCTACACTCGTCACTGGATCGTCAAGATGACAAGGATAATAATTCAGACTTCTATTAAAGATTATAGCTCTGCCGTGAACAACATAATCCAAATCAACTCCAAACTCCGGGATAGTTTTCTAAACCAACATGTAGAGGAACCAACGAGAGAGCAGGCTATTCTAGACTGGGTATTGAGTAATGAGGAAGGGTTAGTTAGCAGTCTTGTTGTGCGTGGCCCCTTGGGCAAGAGTGACCATAATATGGTTGAGTTCTTCATTAGGATGGAGAGTGACATCGTTAATTCAGAAACAATGGTCCTGAACTTAAAGAAAGGTAACTTTGAGGGTATGAGACGTGAATTGGCCAAGATAGACTAGCGATTGATTCTTAATGGGTTGACGGTGGATATGCAATGGAAGGCATTTAAAGACTGCATGGATGAACTATAATTGTTCATCCCAGTTTGGCAAAAAAATAAATCGGGGAAGGTAGTGCATCCGTGGATAACGAGGGAAATCAGGGATAGTATCAAAACAAAAGATGAAGCGTACAAATTAGCCAGAAAAAGCAGCCTACCAGAGGACTGGGAGAAATTCAGAGACCAGCAGAGGAGGACAAAGGGCTTAATTAGGAAAGGGAAAATAGATTATGAAAGAAAACTGGCAGGGAACATAAAAACTGACTGCAAAAGCTTTTATAGATATGTGAAGAGAAAAAGATTAGTTAAAACAAATGTAGGTCCCTTGCAGTCAGAAACGGGTGAATTGATCATGGGGAACAAGGACATGGCAGACCAATTGAATAACAACTTTGGTTCTGTCTTCACTAAGGAAGACATAAATAATCTGCTGGAAATAGCAGGGGACCGAGGGCCAAATGAGATGGAGGAACTGAGTGAAATCCAGGTTAGCCGGGAAGTGCTGTTAGGTAAATTGAATGGATTAAAGGCCGATAAATCCCCAGGGCCAGATAGGCTGCATCCCAGAGTACTTAAGGAAGTAGCCCCAGAAATAGTGGATGCATTAGTGATAATTTTTCAAAACTCTTTAGATTCTGGAGTAGTTCCTGAGGATTGGAGGGTAGCTAATGTAACACCATTTTTTAAAAAGGGAGGGAGAGAGAAAACGGGGAATTACAGACCAGTTAGTCTAACGTCAGTAGTGGGGAAACTGCTAGAATTAGTTATTAAAGATGGGATAGCAGCACATTTGGAAAGTGGTGAAATCATTGGACAAAGTCAGCATGGATTTATGAAGGGTAAATCATGTCTGACGAATCTTATAGAATTTTTCGAGGATGTAACTAGTAGAGTGGATAAGGGAGAACCAGTGGATGTGTTATATCTGGACTTTCAGAAGGCTTTCGACAAGGTCCCACATAAGAGATTAGTATACAAACTTAAAGCACACGGTATTGGGGGTTCAGTATTGATGTGGATAGAGAATTGGCTGGCAGACAGGAAGCAAAGAGTAGGAGTAAACGGGTCCTTTTCACAATGGCAGGCAGTGACTAGTGGGGTACCGCAAGGCTCAGTTCTGGGACCCCAGCTATTTACGATGTATATTAATGATTTGGACGAGGGAATTGAATGCAACATCTCCAAGTTTGCGGATGACACGAAGCTGGGGGGCAGTGTTAGCTGTGAGGAGGATGCTAGGACGCTGCAAGGTGACTTGGATAGGCTGGGTGAGTGGGCAAATGCATGGCAGATGCAGTATAATGTGGATAAATGTGAGGTTATCCACTTTGGTGGCAAAAACAGGAAAGTAGATTATTATCTGAATGGTGGCCGATTAGGAAAGGGGGAGATGCAACGAGACCTGGGTGTCATGGTACACCAGTCATTAAAAGTAGGCATGCGGGTGCAGCAGGCAGTGAAAAAGGCGAATGGTATGTTAGCATTCATAGCAAAAGGATTTGAGTATAGGAGCAGGGAGGTTCTACTGCAGTTGTACAGGGTCTTGGTGAGACCACACCTGGAGCAATGCGTACAGTTTTGGTCTCCTAATCTGAGGAAAGACATTCTTGCCATAGAGGGAGTACAGAGAAGGTTCACCAGACTGATTCCTGGGATGTCAGGACTTTCATATGAAGAAAGACTGGATAGACTCGGTTTGTACTCGCTAGAATTTAGAAGATTGAGGGGATCTTATAGAAACTTACAAAATTCTTAAGGGGTTGGACAGGCTAGATGCAGGAAGATTGTTCCCGATGTTGGGGAAGTCCAGAATAAGGGGTCACAGTTTAAGGATAAGGGGGAAATCTTTTAGGACCGAGATGAGGAAATCTTTTTTCACACAGAGTGGTGAATCTCTGGAATTCTCTGCCGCAGAAGGTAGTTGAGGCCAGTTCATTGGCTATATTTAAGAGGGAGTTAGATGTGGCCCTTGTGGCTAAAGGGATCAGGGGGTATGGAGAGAAGGCAGGTACAGGATACTGAGTTGGATGATCAGCCATGATCATATTGAATGGCGGTGCAGGCTCGAAGGGCCGAATGGCGTACTCCTGCACCTATTTTCTATGGACCTAGGAACCAGCACCCCTCTCTGCCACTGGATCCTCGGCTTCCTGAACCAGAGACCACAATCACGGAGGATAAGTGACCAACATCCTCCATGATAATTCTCAACACCGGTTCCCCACAAGGAGGCATTCTCAGCATATTATAATCTTTACATACTCTGATCTAACACCATTTTGCAGATGATACCAGCATAGTTGAACAGAGCTTAATGATATGGTGTCAAGATAACAACCTCTTCCTCACTGTCAGCAATACAAAGGAACTAATTATTGACTTCATGAAACGAGTAGTACACGCCCCAATCAACATCAGTGGTGCTGAAGTTGAGATGGTCAAGAGCTTCATGTTCCTCGGTGTAAACATCACCAACAATTTATCCTGGTCCATGCACATTGGAGCTATGGCCAAGAAAGCACACCAACGACTAATTCCTCAGAAAAATTAAGAGGTTCCACGTCTTCAACAAAACTTACAATCTTTTATAGATGCACCTTAAAAAACCATCCTATGCTAGGTCTTCCATACCAAGACATATGAGATTTCGTCATTCCTAAGGGAACTAGGGTTCCCCTCTTCCATCAAAGATGAGTGCTCACAAGGGTTTCCTGAATATCCCGCAGCTTTGCCCTTGCTCCCCCTCCCCCCAGTCGCAACTGGGACAGTCGCCCTTGTCCTCGCATTTCACGCCAACACACCGTCGCATACAGCACATAATCCTCCAACATTTTTGCCACCTCCAACAGGATCCCATTACTAGCCGCATCTTCCCATCCCCAGAGGCCGTTCCCTCTGCAACTCCCTGGTTAACTCATCCCTTCCCACCCAAACCACCCCCTCCCATGTACTTTCCCCTGCAACCGTAGAAGATGCAACACCTATCCTTATACCTCCTCCTTCGGCTCCGTCCAAGGACCCCGAAAGTCTTCGCAGGTGAGGCAGAGGTTCACTTGCACGTCCTCCAACCTCATCTACTGTATTCGTTGTTCCAGGTGCGGACTCCTATATATCGGCGAGACGAAGCTCAGGCTCAGCGATCATTTCGTTGAACACCTCTGCTCAGTCTGCCTAAATCTACCTGATCTCCCGGTTGCTAAACACTTTAACCCCCCTCCCCTCCTATTCTCATACTGTCCTGGGCCTCCTCCACTGTCAGAGCCAGCACAAATTGGAGGAGCAGCACCTCATATTTTGTTTGGTGTTAAAAATCTGAAACAACCAGAAAACATGTTGGAATCACTCAAGACTCAGGCAACATCTGTGGGAAGAGAAACATAGACCTTTCCCTAGTGCCTCTTTCATGTCAGAGGCTCTTTATTACAATATTAATTTTCTGTTTCATTTTCCACAGATGCTGCCTCACCCACTGAGTGTTTCCAGTAATTTCTGTTGTTATTTATAAATTGTCTGAATATATTTTGTGAACGTCAAGTCTGGTAAGCACATGCATGTTTTTGTTCTATATATGTTTAATTGTTTATCTTCACTGGGTGGCGCCAACAATGGCTGCCTCGCCAACAGTCTGTCTGTCCCTTCCTTCTTTCTTGTTTTTTTAGTATGTGTCAAATGTATGTTTTAGTGTTCTATAGCTTGTTTTATGTGGGAGGGGGTTGGGGGAAACTTTTTTAAATCTCTTACCTCGATGATGATGCAATTCTTTTCAGTATCATATCTTAGTCAAGGATATTACCAGCAAAAACCTTGGGCAATCTATTGCTGCACATTTAGTCTCATCGAATATTGGTGAATTATCTAAATACTACTACTAAACCTTTTCATAATTTTTGGAGATTTTTTTGCATTGTATGGTAACAAATAGCTGGAAACAACCCTAACATATAACTTTGCAGTAAAGAACAGTGTTGGTGTGGGAAAACTAAAGTTGTGAAAAGTTTATTGGCAATCCTCTCCTTCACTAATTGAAACTACTAATAAATTGGTTGATACACGAAATGCGCTGCTAGGGGTGGTGGTGGAAGCAGAAATTATAATGTTTAAGATAGGCACGTGGATATGCAGGGAATGGAGGTATATGATTACATGCAGGCAGAGATTAGTTTAACTTGGTATCATGTTTGACACAGACATCGTGGGCTGAAGATCCTGTTCCTGTGCTGTACTGTTCTAACATCTGCTGACTGAGGGAGACATTTATAAAAAGGTCCTTATAAAGTTTTTCCAAACAAATTTGCACAAAGAAATAATCCAACTCAAGAATCAAATGCTGCATATGACAAGATTCCTTTCTCTGGTATTTTCTTTATCTAATTTTTATTTTATTATAAAAATGTGGGAATAAATTGAGAAGCTACCCAGATACATCTGTTATAAATTAGATTATTAGGAGACACCTCAAATATTGTGATGTGTATTGTGTGGATGCCAGCCTTTCAGACTAACAGATTCACCAGTTTGAGCACCCTAATGAGTTCAGCATAGTGTTCATTGCCTGCTGTTTTGCTTCAAAACCAGGTTTAAGCCAAGAAGGAAATCTGTGAGAGGGTGGAGAAGCAAAGTTTCAATGAATGTCGCACTACCTAATTTGTTGGGTGTAACAAGTTCCATAAAGTCTCCCAGCTATTTTTTTCAATTAATTGCATCATTCAACATATATACCCTCTTTAAATGGAAAGTGCAAGGCTGATTTGTATGCAAACTCCTGTTATAATCTTTTAATTCCTGAGTGCGGTTCTGTTTAACTCTATATTAATGTGCATTAAACTGAAAAAGATTTATCCATTGCTTTTACCATTGAAAACATACTGTTGAGTTCTCATAAAATAAATACTTTCATTTGCATAGTGATAAAGAGAATTACTTCAGTGATTAAAGGCTGAAAGGTTTTCTTAAATTTAGATAAACTGGGTCTAATATGTGAAAGCTCATTCCTTTCTCTGGCTCATACTAAGGAACCTACGCATGCAATGTGTTCCCTGCCTAATATTGAGAGGAAACACTCTGCTGAAAGAGGCCTAACAAACTAATCCAAGTACAGAACTCTAAAAAAGTGACTATCGCCAATCTTTCAGAAAGAGGCTAACAAGCTTACCAAGAAAGACAGACATATTTCTAAATGTTCTTTCATGATTTCAGGATGCCCTAAAAACAAACAAATAAATATTATTAAAGTGCTGTCACTGATGTACTGCAGGAAACAAAACCAATGATTTGTGCACAGCAAGTATCTATTGGTGGCAATTAAATCAATGATGAGATCATCTGTTTTAGGTACTGCTCTAGGGATACATACTGCTCAGAGATTAGTTTAACTTGGCATAATGTTCAACACTGACATAGGGATACATGGTGCTCAGTACATGAGAGAGAACTGCCTTCGGCATTGAGTGCTAACTTTACCTGAGCGGATAGAATGGGAATTTAGAGTAACATATCCTTAGAAAGACAACACATCCAACAATACAGTATTTTAGCAGTATATTACCTACGTGGATTATGTGGTCAAGATCCCGGCGACGATTTGAATCCTCTGAGTCAGAAGCGAGAGCGCTGCCAACTGAGCCACAGCTGGCAGCAGATGAAGAAAATCATTAGGGTACTTTGATGCTTCCTCAGCTTGAGAGAAACTTGTTTGTCTCAGAGCCTTTAAGGATATTTTTATGAACTCCATTAGTTTAATCCAGTCAGCATAATAAATTGAAATACAATCCTGTATTACTTTAATATGTAACTATGTACAGAGTTGCTCGAACTGCATCAATGAGAGCTAGGTTTGATCGTAAGGATGTTACAGTGGATCCGAGAGCAGTGAAATATGACATCACAATGCAGGTGGACCTTAGATTTATCTTTAGGACATTGAGATGCATGAAAAGAGGAGCAAAGCTTAATTTAAAACCAATGGAAATAAACATGAGGAAGGGTTGTAAAAAAGCAGCTAGAGATAGCAATGCTATTCCCTCCCACGTCAAAACTTACCTTCAGCTAACTAACAAAACCTAAACGTTTATTATAATGTCCAAAAAGATAAGACCTACATAGTGTGTAGGAGACGCTGTTCAGAAGGAGAAGGAAGGATGCTGCATAGAGAGATATTTGTAGAACACATGATGCAAAAGGCCAAACTATCTTCTATTCCCAGCTCTTGAAACCATTATCCTGGTGGCTACCTTAAGTTAAAAGCCAGTCTAAAGAAAAACTTTGAAACAAAAATACTATCTTTCACAACATTATACCACTAACAGTAGATATTTCACTTGTGGTCTGATTTTAATCATGCATTTCCTTTCAGCATCCATTGCTAATATATATCCAAATGCATTGAGAGGGGCAAATTTAATGGGGTTGAGCAGGAGAGTGGTGGGTGCCTAGAACCTGCTGCAATAGTAGCGGTGGAGGCAGATATGAGAACGGCATTTAGGAGGCTTTTAGATTTGCACATCGAAATGCAGGGAATGGAAGGATGTGGATCACGTGCAGGAAGGGGAGATTATTGCGGGCCAAAGGGCCTGTCCTCGTGCTCTACTGTTCTATGTATTACTAGACTAAGTGGGACCTGTTGGGTCCCATGTTCACACGTGAGGGCTGGTCCCCCAACACAATATTCCACCTCTCCACCAATTCCAATATTGGTGGCCAGTGGGGGGGGGGCTTTTTGGAGTGCTAGTATGGGTATTGTGGGCTGATGGGACTGGTTTCCAGGGGGCTAGTATGGACATTGTGGGCCAAATGGATTCTAGGGGTGACAGCTCAGTACTCAAGCCTGATGTGCTGGCAGCTCACTCACGGCTGGTGGGCGAGCAGTTGACTCACGGCTATTCCTTGAAATTCCATTTCAAGCAGGGTGCAAGGCCACCAAATTCAAATCCAGTTTCCTACCATTTCAAGCAGGGTGCAAGGCCATCAAATTCAAGTGCAGTTTCTTACCACTTCAAGCAGGGTGCAAGGCCACCAAATTCAATTGCAGTTTCATAACACTTCAAGCAGGGTGCAAGGCCACCAAATTCCAGTGCAGTTTCCTACCACTTCAAGCAGGATGCAAGGCCACCACATTCAAATGCAGTTTCATACCGTTTCAAGTACGGTGAAACCACCATAAAATCACACAAAACACCACATAAACACCATACTCACAGTTCAGTAGACATTCAGTGTGTTCAGTTGATTCACAGCTCAGACAGAGTCGTGACCTCTCCCTCCCCATCTTGCAGAGACTGGGCCACACCCACCCTTCCGGGTTTTATAATCCACCCCCCCCTCCCTCCGGAAGGGGCGTGGCCTTCATGGTGTGATTGACAGGAGAGATTCTCAACATTTTTTTTAACACTAATAACACTTTTATTATTCATTGATGGGAAGAATCCTCTGCACCTGATGAACGGAGGGGGGCTGAGTAAGATGGCCAAAAATCACAGCCGTAAGTGGTAGTGATTCATCTAAAATCAATATACAGTGCAAACTGAAAGTTGTGCAGTTACCACCACCAACAACCATTTGCAGTGCAGCATTTCAAAGCAGTTACCACCACTAACAACTATTTGCAGTGCAGCATTTCAAAGCAACCACATTTTCATTTTCAAACCACATTAAGGGCACTCACAGTTGAGTAGACATGTGTTCAGTGTTATTTACAGTTCAGTGAGACGTGACCCTCTTGCTTCCTACATCTTGCAATGACTGAGTGAGGCACAACACTTCAGGGTTTTATAGTCCCTCCCCCCTGCAGGGGCAGCAGAGAGAATGTCAACATTTTTAAAACATTAATAACTCTTTTATTGTTCATCGATGGGAAAATTCCTCTTGTCCTGCACAGCGGAGGAGGACTCTGAGTAAGATGGCCAAAAATCACAGCCGTAAGTAGCAGCGTTTTTTCAAAAATCATGAAACAGAAAAACAGGAAGTGGTCAAGATCTTACTTTTAGTAATATAGATAGATAAGACAGAGAATGAGATGTAGAAAGTGAAAGTGGATTACATGACAAAATTAACTAATCCAGGTTAGATTGGGTAGACGCACAGTCTCGTGCCCAGAATAAAGGAATCGAGAACCAGAGGACATAGGTTTAAGGTGAAGGGGGAAAAATTTAATAAGAATCTGAGGGGTAACTTTTTCACACAGAGGGCCAAATGCAGGCAGGTGGGACTAGTGTAGATAGGACATGTTAGTTACTGTGGGAGATTTGGGCCAAAGGGCCTGTTTTCAAGCTGTATGACTCTAGGTTACGCCGTTATATTGTAGATTAATCCATACTTTTTAAAAACATTGCCGAGATTTACAGCAGTTTGTGAAGCAGAGAGGCAAAACTACTTTCAGATTGACAGCATTTCCACAGTCTACGTTCAGCACCTGATATATGATCAGCACACAGTTAATACCTGAAAAGCCTTTTGGGGAAAGCTTGGATAGGCTGCGTTTGTATCCACTGGAATTTCAAAGAGTAACACCAGACATTTAAGATGAGGATCTAGATGTGGAGAGGATGCTTTTTATTGTGGGAATATAGAGAACTAAGGATCATTATTTAAGAAAAAAAGTATTTGTCTATTTAAGATTTGAATGTCCCATGACCCATATGTAAAACATTACGCTGATGCAGCGTAATGTTTTACATATGGGTCATTCAAACTCTCTTCAAATAGTAGTGAAACAGAATTTCAATTTTTTTTTAAGGCAGAAGTAGATAGATTCTTATTAAACAAGGAAGTAAATCACCTTCCCATTCCCACACTGACCTTTCCGTCCTACGTCTCCTCCATTGTCAGAGGGAGGCTAAACGCAAATTGGAGGAACAACATCTCATAATTTGCTTGGGAAGTTTACACCCAAGGGTATGAATATTGATTTCTATAATTTCAAGCAACCCCTGCATTCCTTCTCTCTCCATCCCTCCCCCACCCAGGTCATACCAGCTTTTTGTTCTCACCTAGCAAACAGCTAACAATGCCCTGTTTCCTTTATCATTGTTACTTTTTTGAATATCTTTCATTCATTTGTTCTATATCTCACTGCATCATCATCTATATCTCTCGTTTCCCTTTCCCATGACTTTCAGTCTGAAGAATGGTCTCGACCCAAAGCGTCACCCATTCCTTCTCTCCACAGATGCTGCCTGTCTCGCTGAGTTACTCCAGCATTTTGTGTCTATCTTAGGTAAAATGGTACCTTCGATGGACAGTAATGTAGAGTTGAGGTTACAATTAGATGCTACTGTCTTATTTAATGGTAAAGTAGATATGAGTGAGCAGCCTTCAGCTCGTATATTGTATGTTCATTAGGCATTTGCAAAATTGATGTTAAAGTGCTACCATTGATGGACTAGTATATTAAAACATAGCAAGTTTACATAGACAGGTTTCATAGTAAATATTACATCAGAAATTATGATGGAGAAAAGGTGAATAAAAAATGTGTAAAGTTATAATATTTTTTAATGACTTTGATATAAGTGTTTTAAAAGAACTCAATTCTGACCAGAATATATATGAACACATTTCCATAGTGCAAAATAGAATAGAATGGCAGTCTTGATTCTGAAAGATTGTCACCTTTCATATTAAAAAAGACAGAGTGTTGGAGTAATTCAGCAGTCAGGCAATATCTCTGGGTCATCTTTCATATCAATACAGGGGATGGGAATCGACTCTACAGTGTCAGAAAATGTCAAGAAGGAAGCTGATTATCTTTGTGCAGTTCAATGCAGAATCAATGCTGCCCTCTCGTGCTGTTGCTCACATGTACGTGGGATTGAAGGCTAACAAGTGATGTGTAAGATTGATAACATTCCAAATCAGTGGGGTTAGTATCATGGGATCTGAAAGAAATACACAGTATGTAAGCAATGCTTGCCTAGGGTTGACAATGTAGCATTTGATCCAGAGATGGCAGTTGGGGGGGGGGGGGGGGGGAATAATATAGATTCTGAATATCCTCATGTCTGTACAATTTAAGATTGTTTATGATTGACATCTGATAGAGATGTATAAGATCATAAGGAGAATAGATAGGGTCGATGCACAGGAATGAGAGACTTGAATATAGAGACTTCCAACCAAACACATTCACCTAAATATCCAAAGGAGAGTCCAGAATAGGGGAATCAAGAAACAGAGGACAGAAAAAAATAAAGAAACAAAAAAAAAAATCACACAGGGTGGTGGGTGTATGGAACGAGCTGCCAGAGTAGGTAGTTGAGGGAGGTACTATAATTAAAAGACATTTGGCATGGGTAGCAAAGGTTTAGAGGGATAATGGATCAAGCACAGGCAAGTGGGATTAGTGTAGATGGAGCATCGTGGTCGGCATAGGCAAGTTGGGCTGATGGGCTTGTTTCTGTGATGTTTGGTGGACTGTGGGGTGGGAGGACCCGTTGCTCCTCCTGTGCAGACTTTCGTGTTCGGCTTCTAGGTCTGCACAAGTACTTGAGAGTCTTCAAGGTACAACAGAAGTCTTTATTACATTACTTCAATGCTGGCAGCAAGACAACTCAAAATGGCTGCACACACAGAATCTACAGACAGCATCAAAGATTATAGAGCAGAGCAAGATAGACCACTCCTCCGAAATCCAATGAACTGACGTGTAGTACGTAACGGAACGTCACGGCCGCCATTTGTTTATGCCAAACGCAACATCTTTGGTAGCGGGGACGGACTCCACAGTTATACAATCTGCTCTTATACCAGGTCGCAGGGAAAAGCAAAGATAGTAGAGGCTCCTCTAGTATCTTTGGGAGAAGAGGACGTTTCCTCCACTCCTGAGTTGATCCAGGACTGATTCTCAGTTCCCCCGATACCAGATGAAGGCGACCGGCGCTCCCGAGGCAGCGGGCAATGCTCCTCTGGTATCTTTGGTGTAATCCATTCCAAAGATTGATCTGCTCTATCATCTTTGGTGTAATCGGTGTTGTAAGGAACAGTGTTTTATATAGCATCGATCACTTCACATATTTAGTTAATATTATTGTAAATTTTATTAATATTATTGTAAATTGCAGCTCAATAAAATGGCGTCATGTCATACCCGTGTCTTACTACGCTTTTTTCGCAGAGTGGCACATCTTGCTCTGCTCTATAATCTTTGGACAGCATAACTATATACAAGACATCTGCCTTTGTCCTGTGCAGCGCCACCTGCTGCATGGGAGGAGCAACGGGTCCTCCCACCCCACAGAGTCCACCAAACATCACAGTTTCTGTGCTGTATTACTCTCTGAGTGATATTACAGATTGACCTCAATTTCCCATTTTCCGAGTAATGCATTGGGAATATAGAACATAGCACAGGACAGGCCGTTCTGTGTCAGTGTCGAACATGATGCCATGATAAATTAATCTCATCTGCCTGCACATGATTCATAGCTAAAAGCCCCTCAAAAGCCACTTTTGTGCCGGCTTCCACCACCACCACCACCCCTGAGAGCACTCCAGACACCTCCCCTCCCCTCTGTGTAAATAAAAACTTACCCTGCACATCTGCTTTATTAATTTTAACATTAATTGTAAAACCAACCCTTTAATTCCAAAAAAACAACGATCTGATTTATGGGAATCGCAAAGCAATCTCCCTTTCTTTTCTAGGTAGACACAAAATTTTGGAGTAACTCAGCGGCACAGGCAGCATCTCTGGAGAGAAGGAATGGGTGACGTTTCAGGTCTAGACCCTTCTTCAGACTGATCAGACAGACCCTTTCTTTCCTGTTAGAATGCAAGTCAGTTAGGGTTGCGCCTTCTCTAAACTTTTGGCAAGGAAACCGTCAGCCAATGCATTAAACAGGGGGAAAAAAACTGTATATGTTTCCAAAGTGTGCTCCATACCTTCAAAACTCGGAGGTGAATGAACCTGGGAGAGAAACGGCCAGCAAAATAACATTTGAGACTGACTAAATAAACGTAAGTTTCTAAAATATTTTTATCAAGTTGATGCAGTCTGAGGCTTGGTGACCCAGCTGCCTATTAGCATGGGATCTGTTCACCGTCCAGCTGCTGAGAGCTGCTGAAGTTGAGCCAGGAGGCCCCACCTGTCTGGGTTTCATTTCTCATAGCTGAATTATCTAACGGCCTTTAAGTCAGGGCACGGATGTGTCGGGCCGTGAAGCAAATTCTTTGTCTAACTTTTTGGACAAAGACAGCGTGATCTGTCTGTAAAGTATTTGCGAGCACGGAGCCATCCGACTGAAGCAGGAGCTAACAACATTTTCAAGGAAAGATCTTTTAATGTCCAGCAGAACATGCTCCCTTAAGGCTCCTCGAAGAATTTGGCACAGTGACAGTGCTGGATTTGACAGGCTGTGTGGAATAAGCTATGTAACTTGGCGTCAATAGGCCTCCAAAGACTATTCAAAAACAACTGGGGGTTCTTTAATGTGTGTGAAACACTGAAACTTTTCGGTGAATGAAATAAGATGCCTTCCCTTTACCCATAACCAGCTTTGCATGAAATTCTACTCCCGGTTCTGAATTAATTAAAGTAATTGTGGATTTTTTTTTCGTGGAGCGCGAACTGTATTTTCTGATATAAACTTGATGTGAACCCTTGAAACATTCCTCCGAATTTGTATTACCAATCCAATTTGTTACATTCCAAGTGGGTACAATCTGCAACAGAACCTTACGAAGAGCGACCGTGTATAAACAATTCATTGGGAAATAGCAATGCGCTCAGAAAGTCACGACATCGAACGATTCGAACAAGTCATGATTTTACAAAACAAAGACAAAATACGTTTATGTGTTCCAGCTCTTTACCCTGAATGCTGAGACAGCCTCCCAACAACTTTTAACCAATTACATGGACAGCAGCTGAACGGTGTCTTTGATTTCTTTGTTAAAACTGTAACTCTTGTTCATGCAATGTCAGGTGCTTCTTAACACCGCTTTGCTCAAAATGTGTTCACTAATATCCTTTAATGAAGGAAACCTGTCGTTCTTATCCTGCCCAGCTCATGTGCGAACTTGGTCTCAAACTAATACTGTTGACCCAGAACTGCCCTCTAAAAATTGCCTATATAGTCTGAATAATATCGGAATCTATTCAAAGAAACCAGGGAACAGCAGGATCGATAAATCCCAGGAATGAGTAAGTAGTGATATCTTATTTCAGGACCAATAAACAAACTAATTCTGAAGTCCGAAGAAGGTTCTCGACTCTCCAGAGATGCTGCCTGTCCTGCTGAGTTTCTCCAGCTTTTTGTGTCTATCTTCGGTTTAAACCAGCATCTACAGTTCTTTCTTATGTAAACTAATTAGCCTGATTTTGTGAATGAAAGTTTTGTGAATTGAGTCCAATTTTAAATGCTTAGCGCATTCAACAACGTAAAACTCTTTAAAGTTTTACTTTTATATTTTTCTTACAACATAGGAGAAAACCATTTTACCCCTTCAGCCTCTGTCAACTATTCCAGCATCTCATCAATCCCATTCAGTTTTCCTTGCGACCTAACCTCTTTCCCATCATCTCCTCCTCCTCCCAATCCTCTTTACCACCCAACTACACGAATTGCATTTTGCAGAAGCCAGTTCATCTCTCAGCACAATCTTGGGATCTGGGAGAAGCTAGAACACATGGGGGAAACTCATATGATCTTGGGGAGAATTTCCAAACTGCAGAGACAGCACCTGAAGTCACATATTATGTGGAACACTGGAGCTGCATGGCAGTGGCTCATAAAAGAAAAGAGAAATAAAGCTAATAATACTAAAATTTTAATAATTAGTGAAATGAGTCATTACAGCTTTGCCCCATTTCCTCCAAATATTCCGGCCCTGCTCCACATCTTCTCTTATTTCCCATGAACTACAGCATTTTGTTCATTTCTGGAGGTTTAGTTTTGCCTTCTTTCTTCTCAACTCTGAATGCTTGTGCCCTGCCCCATTAACCCTGCCTAAGGGTTATCCTAAGGGTCTGCATTCTATCAAATGGACAACATTCTTCCCCCATTTTGTCCAAAATGCTGTATTTGTAACAGACTTCAATGACCCCAGAACACAAATTAGTATTTTCGTTTGTTCTTTACTCCATGGTCAACTTACTCACTATTAATTCTTCACCTACTTTCTGCTGGAAGTGACCTTCCGGACCAGAAGCACAAAACAAACATAGGTGGGACTATGTTAATTAAGCTGTTTCAAAGCATAACTCCTTGAATATATATTTTAAAATTACATTTTGCATGAAACTCCAAAGGTCAATAGAATGCAACTTTGTGAACAAAGAACACATGGAGATGTCTGATGTACAGAGCTCCATCAAAATTGTACTGGTTATATTTTTACATGGTTATATGTACTGGTTTTAACACATAAAAATGTACTGGTTATATTTTGATAAGTCAACACTGTAATAATGTCATCCTCGGCACAGAGAACTTGAAGAAGAAGAAATGTTATTCTTCATTCTAAGGAAAAGGTCCTTTGTTCATTACGCAACATAATTAAAGTAATGGAGCCAATAGAGTGCCAAATTGTGCAGGTGATTTAGACTTTAATGAAAGACCAGCTGGCAGGGGATTGCCCATTTTCCTTTCACAGGCCTTGGGCCAGCAATGAGTAATTCCTGCAGACACCAGATGCTAATGTGGAATTTCTGTTCATTTTCCTCTCTGTAGATAAACATTTGGCAACTCAATACAGAGAAGACATGGATGCTGCGTTCCTTGTTAAGACGTTTAGCAATGCAGGATGAAATGCCCAATACTCAAACCCTAGTTCGCAGCCTGCAAGGCGTTTAATGATGAATGCTTGTGTCATTCCTGCTGCTGTTATATTAGATAAAGCAACTCGTGTAACCAAGCAGATGGAATTAGGTATTTAATTACTTACATTAAATGTTGTCTAATGTAAAAGTTGTCGAGGACAAATGCACAGAAAATGATATTTAAATTGGAGAATTTTATGTAAACAAAATGTCTGAATTCCAATAGACAAAAGTTAGGATTTCTCTTGAGCTCGGCAGTGAAAAGAATATTGGGATCCTTTAATATATTTGGCTTGGTGGGTAGATCTGAGACAGGATACAAAGAAAACTGGTAATATTTCCTAGTTACATGATGAACATAGAGGTGGACCAGAGCACTTGCATATTGTTTTCTGTAAGGCTATATAATTATTTGCCATGCCAAAGAAAATAATTCCCAAAGCATCATCCCACCACTACAGTACACATATGAATTATCTTCAAGTTCTGCATTTCATTCTAAGCGTAAAGAAATGCAGAAAAAAATATCACTTGTTACATTCTTGATTTTTGTTGTAAAAACGCAATCAAATCAGATTTTTCACTTGCCCTCAATTGAGTCTTGGATCGATGCAAAAGGAAATAAGTAGCTGGAAGGAGTTGCCCACATAATCTACAAATATGCCAATTACCTGGTTTTGTCTTTCTGAGAATGCTTCCCAGATTTATGATACGTACTGGTAAAAAGGACAAGGGCAACTTGTACATATGAATTATGTAGAAGGAACTGCAGATACTGATTGAAACCGAAGATAGACACAAAAAAACTGGAGTAACTCAGCGGGTCAGACAGCATCTCTGGAGAAAAAGAATAGGTGACATTTCGAGTCGAGAGAAGAAGGATCTCAACCCCAAACGTCACCTATTCCTTTTCCCCAGAGATATTGTCTGACCCGCTGAGTTACTCCAGCTTTTTGTGTCTATATTTGTGTACGTATGAGCATCGCCACTTTATTAGGAAATACTTGATTGTTACTGCAGATTGCACCTTGGGATTACTAACACCAGGAGTGTAATAGTTTAAATTGGCATCACACCCCCATCTTTTACAAAAGAAACAAGGATGGGTGACAAATGTTGAACCTCCCAGTAATATGCTCATCCAATCAAAAATAATATAAAAAAATAAGCAAAATATTTGACTCTGACTCTCCTTTGAATTCCAGTAAATCTACATATTAGTATCCCCAATAAACTCTGCAAGATTATGGTACAACCTGTTGTAAAAAAGCCATCTGGCTCAATAACATCATTTCGGGAGGAAAATCCATCTTTCCCCATCTGGCCCACATGTGTCTCTTAACAGCTATAGTTATGTTAAGAAGTCACTAATTTTCTCAGTGAGAACTTGATGCTGGCGCCCAACCTGTCAATCAAAAAATACTCACTGATTCTTGGATTTTTAATCATCCCACCATTGGAGGAAGGTTAAGAAAAGACACAAAATGCTGGAGCAACTCACTGGGTCAGGCAGCATCTGTGGAGAAAATGGATAGGTGATATTTCAGGTCAGGAGGCTGTTCTTTGAACTGATTTGGCTCTAACTTCAAAAATTAACCTTAACCTCCCTGTCATTCTATTTATTCCTTCCTTTGATCCTTATTTGCAAAAATATCTTCCATTGTGGCTCAATGTCAAGTTTTATTTGATAGTGTTCCTGCAAAATACCATGGAATGATTTATTATTTGAAGGGCACATATTTTGTGCAAGCTCTTCTTCCATTTATGGAAATCAATTTATTTAAATATGCATATGATCAAAAAAGGTGAAAATTTCAAAAACATATCTTCCAATAATAAACAAAGTGATGTTGCGTCATACATGTGTCTCTTAATGTCTTACAAAACAATGTGCAGTATCCAACGTATATTGTCAGATTCTTTGCAAGGAAGGCGACCAGGGAATCATACCATTTGTCATTTGTTGTGGCAGGGCTCCTCCTGTTGTTCAAGTAAGGAAATGCATTGCACACAGGCCAACCCATCCAGAGAATGAAATATCACAGCATGAAACTGGTAATCAGTCGCAAATCCAATGGAGAAAATTGCAAATGCAAATTTATAAAGTGTGATGTATTAATAACATATGTAGCTTAGTGACTGACTGTTTATTACAACAAGTTAATTGAAGCAATTTCCCCCTGTCACTTCTTTTAAAAGGCAAGTGATTATCATCAATAAAATCCTTAACATACTTAACACAAGTCTAACATCTGAAGTGAAATTTTGATTTATTTAATTCTCTTAACTTTATTGTTATAATTATAATTGATAGAGTTTTAATCCTGTTTTGAGTTGATTCTCCAAAAAAAATTGCTGCTGCCAATGAAAAATCTGAATTGTTAATGGTTCAGCGTTTTCTCACTATTTGGTTGACAGAAGTACTAGGTTTTAACATTTTGACATACAACACACCAAGAGCTGTTTCCCTGTGATATACAAATTCTGTCTGCCAGCTGAATTATAGAACGGAAGATCAGAGATGAAAAGCCTTCAGTTGATAGAAACTGACAGCATAGTCTGCTGTTGCCGGAATAGTTGATGACAGGAGTATTGTAGACTTGCTGACAACTGTTTGCACTTTTGGCAATTTAGTGTAATCTCCTGAAACAGTATGCTGCGAATCAGTAAAAAAAAACAATAGGTAAGAGCAAATAGAGAGCGCAGAACACTTTGTGAATGTCAGCAGTGGCAGAATGAATGGCATTCTTACTTTGTGTCTCCATCCTGCTCCAGAAAGTACAAACAGTAGGTGGATACTCAAGGGCCTGTCCCACTTACGCGACCTTGGCTCGCAAATTATGCGACCTCATGGTCGCTTGAGGCGTACGGGCACCGTATGGCCGTGCAGGGCCAGTCCCACTTAGAAGCGCGGAGAGGTATGGAGTTGTGCGGGGCTGGTCCCAACATCGCGCGGGGCACCAAAATCTTCACACGCCAACGGCCTGTCGGCCCACGTACGCATGCAGGCGCATTGCGGTCGTACGCAGCGTCTTGACGTCGTACGCAGCATCTTGACGGCGTATGCAGCGTCTTGACGGCGTACGCCTAGCGCGTGGCGTTGCATGATGACGTCACCGCCCGACGCCGTGCCACGCCCAAATTCAGTCGGCCCGCCTCCTGCCCAGCTGATTTGTAAGCATGAGGGTTGCTGCTAACAGAAGTCTCTGTTGCTGTTGCAGCAATGCAGTTTGCATCTCTTCCATGATGATCATGGAATAGCTGCCAGCAACCCCCCTTCATATGCGTAAATGACGTCGCACGCGAACTTCACGCAAACTCCGCTTCCGGTTGGTCGCGCCAAACGCACGCAATCACATGCAAGTGGGACAGGCCCTTCACTGTTCAATGCACACATGGAGGTGAAGGCCAAAGATCATCTTTGGTGACGGCTACCCTCTGCTACAATGTAAGTGATCACTGAAAATGCTGGATAAATTGCAGGTGATTTCTCTTGTGGCCTTGGCCAATCATTTACGTCTCAACCAATATCTCAACTAATTTTTGTTTCATTGCTTTTTGTTGCATCTTTCTGTGCACAAATTGACTACTATATCTCTGACATTCCAGCAGTGATTTCACTGAAAAACGATTTAATTGTTCATTGAATACATTAGGGCATCCTGTAACGTCTCCTGAAGAATGAGTTTCTTCCTACATATTTGTAATTTTCCCTAGTTTTGTACTAGCTCTTGTACAAATCAACTAAAGCACAAGCAGTTTTTGGTTGGTGATTTGTATATAGATTTCCAAAGGAATTTGCCAAGGACTCGCATACATGACATGTTAAAATTAAACCCCATAAGTTTAAAGTGACAGAGGTATAATGTTTCTAATGTCGCTAAAGTATTGCACATAGTTATGAATTGGCATCAGTACCACTTCTGAGCTGTGTGGCAGATGCAATTTGGCGAAGCATGATGTGGCTAATTTTGTACAAACTACCAAGTTTATACAAGATAAATCTAAATTTTAAAGCAGGTGCAGGAACAGTGGCACAGCGGTAGAGTTGCTGCCTTACAATGCCTGAGGCCCGGGTTTGATCATGACTACGGGTGCTGTCTGTATGGAGTGTGTCCGTTCTCCCTGTGACCACGTGGGTGTTCTCCGGGTGCTCCGGTTTCCTCCCACATTCCAAAGACGTGCAGGGTTATCGGTTAATTGGTTTCTGTAAATCGTCCCTAGTGTGTAGGATAGAACTAGTGTGCAGGTGAACGTTGGTAGGCACGGATTCAGTGGGCCGAAGGGCCTGTTTCCACACTGTATCTCTAATCTAAACAGCAGTTCTTGGTGGTGGTAAGACAGTTAAGAAGGGTATTTACGAGAAAAAAACATACATAGAAAACTTTAGCTTTATTGATAGTGACAGAGTACAAAGGAAAGTTACACTCTCAGTTTTTTGAAAACACTTTGAGACATCTGCTGAAGTATTCTGCTCAGTTTTTGGAAGCATGCTTTTGGAAGGGTGCGAAGACCATGGAGAAGGCACAAAATTATTTATTAGATGAAGAGGGCAGAAGCTAAAATAGTTCTCTGGAGAGGGGAGAAGGTTCAGAGATTTGTTCAAAACCATAAAGTGTTTTAATCAAATGATGAGATGTTGCCAGAAGAGTTGGTAAACAGACCACACAATTCAAGAAGAAAAGAACCAGAAGTGATATCAGCCAATTAATATACCAACTAGCATATCTTTGGAATTTGGGAGGAAGCGGGAGCATCCAGAGGGAAGCCTTGTAGACACAGAGAGACCGTGCAAACACCACTGGGACAACCGTCAAGATCAGGATTGAAGCCGGTCTCTGTCACCTGTAAGCAGTGACTCTACCGGCGGCACCACCAACATAAATTCAAAGTGGACCAAATGGCCTCATTTGTCTAATATGAATCTCTGTGATTGCATTCTCCCAAGGGATCTTTAAGTAGAGTGATCTTAATATCTTTATGATGCAAATGTTTTCACTGTTAATTTGGTTTGAATGAGCTGCCAATACAATCAGCCAATAATTGCCATCAATCTGTGATTGAGTTTCAAAATACAGTCCAATCAGTTAAAAAAAGGAAAATAGCAGATTCAGCGATGGCTATCATTGAGCATTTCCTCTGTCCTAGACAGAATACATACCGATTGTCTAACTAGTGCGGACACAGTATTATTTTATGTTGGGAGTACAGAATGTTCTGAAGGAGATTATTACATCACAAATGAGCACAAGCTAAAATAATTTAATGAGGGACAGCAAATAATTAAAGGTAATTGTTTGAAAGTTAATAAAGTCAAAGCATGCAAGAGAAATACTGCAAATTTTTCACATTGTTTCAAATGACAGCTTCCTGCTCGATGGTAGCATGGACGAATCTGAGTTATTAATGTGCTTTTCACATCTAGCAGTAGCATATTTCAACATTTCATTGCATTTGTTCTTAGGATGTGGCCATTGTTGCAATATTGAAAATACTGCCACCATGCTGTGCACCGCAAGCTTTTGAATGTAGCAACATGCTGATGACAAATTAATATGTATTCGTAATATTGATAAAGAGAAGAATTTCCCTACTTTACTTCAATCAGTGCTCATAAAGGGTCGTAATCCTCCTGAGCAGACAAATGAACATGCCTTACATAACTGTGAAAGACTTCACATTGTCCCGCAGTCATTTTGTGGCAATTATTTATTTATCATGGCAATGTAAAATGTTCTGTCACGATATTGTAACCAGTCCTCTTCAAAATAACACCTTTTTTTCCATGCTAATGTTGCTTTAATAAAGTAATCTAACAAAGGTTTCATGTAGATTAAGGAGCTACTTTAGGGGATAAAAGCTTATGGCCTGCAGGAAAGGATCATAAAAGGTCAGTGTGTAAGATGGAACTACAGATGCTGGTTTATACCGAAGATAGACACAAAATGCTGAGTAACTTAGCGGGAGAGGCAGTATCTCTGGAGTGAAGGAATGAGTGACATTTTGGGTCGAGACCTTTCTTCAGACTGCAAGTCAGGGGAGAGGGAAACTGGAGATATGGATAGGTACAAGGAGGACGTCTTTGAAGAAGGATCTCTTGTGTCTATCTTTAACAAAGAGGTCTGTGTTGTTCTTTCAGGAATACATCATGGAGTTACAGCTTGTAAGACACATAGGAGGAGCTTTATGTCATAATGTACCTCCACAGAAGACTTCAACAGAGGGGCAATCATACTTAAGACATTAAATGGGATTTAAATGTGTAATTCATATTTCAAAGCGTTTCAACCAATACATTTCTTGAGAATGCTGTTGCTGTAATGCTGTCAAAAGTTACTCATCCAGGTTCTACAAACAGCAAATGGGATCAATGGTTAATTAATTTGCTTCCAATTAACATAATAATCCTTCCCTGGACTTTAGGAGATCTTCTGCAGTAATTCCATGGATCCTTTCAGGCCCATCTTGTCTTGCATTTCAGCTAAATACCAGCAAACCATGTTGCACTCCCTGGCATGGCTGCTTAGATTGTGTTTGCACTGTGGCAAAGCTTGAACATGCATTCTTCCTCACATACATGGCTGCTACGGACTGAATAATGGCTGGCCTTATCTTACCTTCATGGATAATGTGGTATAGACCACGGACCATTCTACAATTTATGCAGCTCCCCAAGAGCAACAATTTAAATTATTGAACAATTTAAATATGAATGGTATACCATGAAGCTTAGGAACTCAATGCGAAATTATGTGGATAGCAACTAAACATTAGCAGCAACTAAATGAGAATCAAGAACATTTGAAGAGTAATGGGGCTGTCCCACTTGGGCGACCTAATCTGCGAGTTTAGAAGGGTGTCTTCGACCTTCAAACTCGCAGCATGGTCGACACGTGGTCCTAGGAGATCGCTGGAACTCTCCTTCATGCTCGAGGGAAGTTCCCGAATATTCGTGGACTCAGCTAGGTCGCATGTTGAAAGATTTTCCGCGATTAAAATTTGGTCGGCATGGTTCTTTTTGACTCGTAGTGCAGTGGAGTGGGGTCGCTATGTGGTTACAGGCAGTCGAGGGCAGCCGTAGGCAATCTCCTTCGCTAACCGGGCATTTTGATTGGCTCATTGGAGTTTTCAGGACCAAGGAAAACTGACCGGTAGGTAAAATGACTACTAAACTTTATTATACTTCGTAAAAGTGTCTCCCCTCCTTCCTCCCCCCCTTCTCTCCCCTTCTCCCCCCCCTCCGCACTCTCTAAAGGACTTACCATACACTGTGGCAGCCGTTTACCTTCCTCTTCATTACGCAGACAGCGCTCCCCGCTTTCCCTGGCCCCCGCCTTCGCGATGTGTGTGTGTGCGGTCGGTCGATCCAGCTCGTGGTTTCAACACGGATGGTCAATGTAGCTCGAGGCTTTCCAGGCGAGTGCCCTCGAGCTTGTAGGTCGAAGACACTTTTCTTAACTCGCTGAGTCAAGAAAACAATTCTGAGTTATGACTATGACCTCATAAGGTAATAAGGTAACAAGTGATAGGAGCAGAATTAGGCCATTCAGCCCATCAAGTTTACTCTGCCATTCAATCATGGCTATCTGCAGTATCTCTCCCTCCCAACCCCATTCTCCTGCCTTCTCCCCATAACCCCTGACACCCATACAAATCAAGAATCTATCTATCTCTGCCTTAAAAATATCCATTGACTGGGCCTCCACAGCCTTCAGTGGCAAAGAATTCCACAGATCCACCACCTTCTAAAGAAATTATTCCTCATCTCCTTCCTAAAGGAACATCCTTTAATTTTGAGGCTATGACCTCTAGTCCTAGACCCTCCCACTAGTGGAAACACCTCTCCACATCCACTCTATCCAAGCCTTCAGTATTCGGTAGGTTTCAATGAGGTCTACCCTCATCCTTCTACACTCCAGCGAATACAAGCCCAGTGCCGTGAAACACTCATCATACAGTATGTTAACCTGATCAGTTAGCGATTGATACTGATTACCTTTTTGCAGCTTCTTGTGAATTCCTTACATCCAAGAAACAAGTTACATTGAGTGGTGCTTAAACTAATGTTGATGTGAAAGTAGTGTTATGTGATTAAACGCCTTCATAGGTTTGAGGACAAGGAGGAGGTTGAAAGACAAACATCATGTCTGTGGGAATTTCCTATTTCAATTCTGCAAACACATTCTTTTGATGTCTGGGAAAGTTATATACATTTTGCATTTTCTCATATTTAAAATTTGATGCTAAGGTGGTTTCCAGCCAGGATTCTGCTGCCAAATGGCCAACTCATAATTCAATCCTTTCCATTTCACATGCTATTTACGCATACATTTGCCAATATTAAGCAGTCGTCCACAATATTCAGCATTAGAATGTGTGACTCACAGAGAGATGGTATGAGTCTGAGTTCTCTGGCCACCCGTCCCATCAGCTTGTGCACCTCTGCTGAGTATCTTGCATCAGTCTGAATGAGGCTTCCAAATGGAACAACTTTGAAGGACTGTGGGGAAAGTGGAAAAATTGACATTGAAGCCGCTTATTATCAATCTTGCCTTCTGTTAATGAATCACTGGTAACTAATACTGCACAGAATGTAGAAACAAGTAAATGCAGATGCTGGTTTACCACAAAAAGACAAAATGCTGGAGTAACTCAACGGGTCAGGCAGCATCTCTGGAGAATGCTGAGTTACTCCAACACTTTGTGCCTTTTTAAAACAATACTGCCCAGAGTTATCTGTGAGGTGAGGAATCACATTAACCTTATCTCAGTCCATGGTATTACATACTTACACGGAATCCACGACTACTCGGACCACTTGGTCCACATCAGCATTTATGCTCCAGCCATGCATTCTAACGTGGAGTTTCATCTAACTCAGCTGTTCTATTCCTTTGCTCAATTACCTTTCTAGCTTCCTGTTAAATGCACCTGCACTATTTTCCTCAACTGTACCAAATATTAATGACTTCCCAAATTTTACCACAATTTAGATTTTTTTTTAAATGCCTGGATTTGTCGTTGCTTTGATTGTCACATATCCAGTGAACATAGTGATTTCCTATCCCAATGGACACAGTGCTTTCTAGGTTCAAAGAACACAGCCTTTCTAGAGCCAGTGTACAAAGGATTTTCTATACTTAGTAGATATAAGGTTTCTAGACTCAATGAACATTGGGTTTCCAGAATCAAAGACAAGGGATTTCTGCACTCATTAGACACAAACATTTCCAGACTCAATAAATACTGGGTCTTCAATCTCCTTAGACATGACCACACAGATTTTTTTTCAGAGGATGTCTTCAGGCTAAATGTTCACAGAGCCTTCTTGACTCGGACAAGGGTTTTCCCGGCTCAAAGGACATGAGGATTCCAAAGTTAATGGATTTCAGGCTTAATGGAAACATGAGTTTCAAGATTGTAATGGGCAGAGGATTTTCTACATTAATTGGTAACATGGCTTTCCAGTTTCAATGGACTCAATTTACATAGTCAATGCATATGGTTTCCAGACATTTATTGCATGTGGTTTCCAGACATTTATTGAACCAACGATCAGCAGGCTTGCTGGACAGGGATTTCCAAAACCAATGGACACAGGACTTTCTGGACTCAATGAGCATGGTGGTTAGCCAACACAACACAGAAGTGGCCATCCAGGCTCACAGGTTTCCAAACTCTCTGAATAGGGCCTTTTTCAGTCTGAATGGATATGAATTCAACACCTATCCACACTCGGTGAACAGAAGGTGTAGTGGAGACAGAACGAGCATGGTGATTCCAGGTTCAATGTAGTGAGGTATTTTCCAAAATGAATGGACATAGGGATTTACAGACTCAATGGACCAGACGTTTCCAGAGTTGAAGGATGTTGGGCTTTCTCATTTAAACATACAAAATCTAACAGGGTGCAATAGGGTGAATGTAGGGAATGAGTAGAATATTGATTATGACCTTGGTGAATGATGAAACAGGCTCAATATGCCTACTCCTGATCCTAATTTTTAATGTTCTTTTGTTGTGGACTCAATGGGTAGGATGAGTTTTCTAGCCTCTGGACATGGGGCTTTCCATGTTCAATGGATAATAGATTTCAAACTTAATAGTCGTGACGTTTTCAAAGCCAATGAATGCCGGAGTTCCTAGATCAATAAGATATGTTTTTGAGACTCATTGAACATGGGACTTTGCAGTTTCAATGTACGTAGCTTTCATGACCCAATGGACCAAAGATGGCCACACCCAATGGCTAAGGCTGTTTCCAGACACAGTGGACGTGGGATTTCCAGACCCAATGCATACATATATTTTTGGGCCTAATCTACACAGCTACAAAGCTTTTCATACTCATGCACTTTGGTGAGGCAATGACACATTAGTTTCCAAACTCAACTGTACAAGAGGATTGCCTAATTCAATGGTATGAGTTGATCCAGACCCACTAGGGACAGTTACAAGACCTAATGGACATGGGGATTCCTATTCTCAATGCTTTCCAGACTAAATGGATGGAGGTTTTTCCACATTCAGTCTAACCAGACCCAGTGGTCACATGATTAGCTAGACCCGAGACAAGCACTTGAATCTCCAATACATTGAAAGCTGTGGACCTAATGTGGGTAAATGATCTAGTGTAGATCGGTACAATAAAGGCATGGATGTGCTCAGCTAAAAGGCCGATTTCTGTGCTGGATGATTTGATGACTCACAGCTTTCCAGGCCAAATTGTATGATCAGTTCTTACATGACATTTATTTTCTTTATATAATTTTGTTGGTTCACATGCTTGATCAATGGTGTTTTATCATTAATGTTTTATTATTATTAATGTTTAGTGTTTTCTGAGTCATTCGTAACTATCACTGTATGTCATGTTGTTTACTTGTGGGCGGAGCACCAAGGCAAATTCCTTGTATGTGAATACTTGGCCAATACTTGACTTACTTAATCTGCTGTTGCCTTACCCATTGTTTTTTTTAAAAACAATTAAAAATACTGCAGATGCTGGAAATCTAAAATAAAAAGCAGAAAATGTTGGAAATACTCAGCAGGTCAGGCCACATCTGTGGGAATAGTAACAGAGTTAATATTTCAAGTTGAAATCAAGGAGGTTTTGCCCTAAAACGTGAACTTTGCTAATCTTCCCACAGACACATGCTGACCTGCTGAATATTTCCAGCATTTTTTTGTTCTTTAATTCTCAGGTTAGAACACTCTGTACTTGTATTGTCAACAAGGATTCATGGTTTTAGTATTAAGAAAGTCTTATAATGTGATTCTCACTGAAATATTTTTGATTCCCGTTTGCTTGTTATTCTAGCTTCAAACCTTGCCCTTTCTGTAGCCATTCAGCACAACCAATCTCATCCAACCTCTTACAGAATTGCTAAATCTTTAATTAAAAACATGATAAACCACTTCTCTGGGTACATTTTTGCTTCCATAAATTTTCAATCACAAGTACATATTTAATGTAGAATAGGAATTTCTGCAGTTCAGTGTTAGTTTCCAAAAAATGCATGCTGCAAATTATAACAGCATGAAGCCTGTCCCAGTGAATCTTTATTTTCTTGCATGTGAGCCACACATTAATCCACTAACAATCTCAGTCATGCTACTCTGAGAATCAATGTGAACATATTAAGGGCAGAATTGCATTTAGTAGAAACTGTCCTTTCTTTCAGGTGTCACCCATACCTCAGTAACCACAGCTTGGCTCTGGATGAGAAGGATGTGGACAGGTTCTAGTCGAGAAACTCAATCAAATAATCTCAGTGTACCATTGAAAGGATTCCTGTAAGGTTGTCGGTTCTATTTTTCAGATGTTATTAAAATGAAAACCCAGATTTTTAATGCCCATCGAGTTGCCTTGAAGGCTTTAATTGTTAACCACAGTGTAAAACTGGGGTCCCAGGCAGGACAGACCAAATAGAGAAGTTCCCTTCAGGACATGAACCAGTTTTGTTTTAATTAAATTCTGGCAGATTTTATGATACAGCCATGTTTATTAAATTCTTTTCCTTTCAGTGGATGCACAATTACTGAGTGCCTAACCATCAACATTCGTGTGATTACCACTGGTCAGAAACTTAACTGGGCTGACCAAATATGGCTACAAGAACAGATCCGAGGTTGAGGAGCCTGCAGCAGGTAAGTCATTTGTTGACATCCCAAAGCATTTCCATGTCCATAAGGCACTAGTCAAGAGTGTGAATGAATACTCTTCACTTGCTTACACAAGTGCAATGTCAGCAAAATATAAAATTCAACACCATCCAGACAAAGTAAGCTACTTATTTGGTATCCTATTCACCAGTCTAAACGTGTATTCCCTCTATCATCAGCACCAGGTAGTTGCAGTGCACACCATCTAAAATTGCCTGGTTTACTTCAACCACACATCCCAAATTTGAGACCTTTCCCACATGGAAACCACACCACCTCTAGGTTCCCCATCAAGTCCTGCACAGACTTGACTTGGAAATATATTGTTATTCCTTGATTGTCACAGAGTCTAAATCCTGGAACTCCTTCTATGCTATGTTGGTATCTTGTCCAAAGTAATTGCAATGGTTCCTGAAGATGGATCACAAAGGTGATTAGCGATGAGATATTAATGATAACCTTGCCAGTGGCTCAAGCATTAATAGCTAAAAATAGGTCACAAATTACAAATAAGGGGATCATAATTCATCTCCATGGGGGTACTGAAATCATTAAATTACTCTCCTACATTTAATCCAGACAGCTGGACATTTCTTTTGAACCACAGAATGTTGACTCATTCTCTTTACTAGAATATTATTTTCAATAACCGAAGTGTCAGATGTTTGAATGGTGACATAAGCTAACCAATGGACCTGATGATGCCCATTTCCAATTTTCTTTCCCAAACACGCTGATCGACACGTCAAATTGCATCCTCTTGGGCTTTAATCCTAAATTCCAGCAATAAAGTGTCTGCAACTGAAAATTCCACCTTTGTACTTAGAGGCTGATGTTGTTACTGTGGTGTTTCTTCCCAGTAATGAAGAGACACTGAGACTTTTCAAAGGTATGTGCTGCACCCAGCAACCAAATGGGTAACACACCAAGGCGTTATTGCTCTCAGGCATCTTATAGCTGGCAATGTAGGATGTTACATTGTGCCTGTCTATTTATGGCACTGTAAGTAACTCAAATTCTCAGCACTTTTAATCTGGAATACAGTAGCAGAATTGTAGAACCATTGAAATTAATATAATATAAATAAGTAATGCAGCCTTTGTATCTTATCTCCTATTCTTATTGGACGTAGACGTCATTGATTTATTCTTAAGTACCCCCAACCTAGATAGTCTGCTAAACATTTCATTATGTAGGTAAAAGCCAATCAAGTTGATGAGTCTGGAATTTTGCACAGGAATTGGTTTCAACAGCTCAAAGGGACACGTGTAGCTTCCCCACCAATCACTAATAACAAATGCACTTGTTCAAGATGTGGGCACTTATACATCGGCGAGACCAAACTGGGCGATCGATTTGCTGAATACCATCACTCAGTCCGCCTGAATCTACCTGATTTCCCGGTTGCTAAACACTTTAATTCTCCTGGCCATTCCCACATTGACCTTTCTGTCCTAGGTCTCCTCCATTGTCGGAGTGAGGTTAAACACAAATTGAAGGAGCAGCATCTCATATTTCGCCTGGGCAGCTTACAGCCCAGTGGTATGAATATTGATTTCTCTAACTTCAAGTGACCCCGGCATTCCCTCTCTCTCTATCCCTCCCCCACTCAAGTTGCACCAGCTTCTCGTTTTCACATAACATACAGCCAACAATGGACACTTCTTCCCACCCTACTTCCTGTAAGGACTCTATCCCCTACTCCCAATTCCTCCGTCTACGCCGCATCTGCACCCAGGATGAGGTGTTCCAAACCAGGGCATCGGAGATGTCCTCATTCTTTAGGGGATAGGGGCTCCCCTCTTCGACTATAGATGAGGCTCTCACCAGGGTCTCTTCTATACCCCGTAACTCTGCTCTCACTCCCCATCCCCCCACTCATAACAAGGGCAGAATCCCTCTTGTCCTCACCTTCCACGCCCAGGAATTTGAAGTTATTGACCCTCTCCACCATCGTCCTGTTGATATAAACAGGATTGTGGGTCCTCATCCTTCTCCTACTAAAGTCCACAATCAGTTCCTTGGTTTTACTGATGTTGAGAGCCAGGTTGTTGTGCTGGCACCATTTGGTCAGTCGGTCGATCTATACTCTGACTCGTCCCCACATCTGTGATTCGTCCAACCACAGTGGTGTCATCGGCGAACTTGATGATGGAGTTCACACTAGGACCGGCTACGCAGTCATGGGTATAGAGTGAGTAAAGCAGGGGGCTGAGCACGCAGCCTTGAGGTGCTCCCGTACTAATTGTTACTGAGGATGAAGTGGTTCCTCCAATTCAAACAGACTGTGGGCTGTGGATGAGGAAGTCAAGGATCCAATTGCAGAGGGATGCGCAGAAGCCCAGTTCCGTGAACTTGGTAACCAGCTTGGAAGGGATGATGGTATTAAACTTGAGGTATGATCTTTCTGTCACATGCCGTTCCAGTGCAAATTGTGCAAAGGAAATCAGTTTAATCCTGAGCCAAGTCATGTTTCGGGGATAGATGGGGGTAATGTAATAGGGAGAGAGTGTGGGCATGCTTCAATGACAGCCTCACCAACAATCTGACCTTTTTGTCTTTTCTTGTTATTTTTAATGTGTTTTAAAAGTCTGTGTTAATGTTCACTGGTTTGTTTTATGTGGGGGGTGGGCAGGGGGGTAGTCAGGGGAAACTTTTTTTCAATCTCTTACCTTGCTGGAGATAAAATTGTTTTCTGGGTCTATTTTTGGTCACTCTGCGGCCTAACAACGTGGAGTTGGAGGCCTTGCTCGGGACTGACTTTGAGCCCCACCGCGGGGTGTGGACTTACCATTGGAGCCGATTCCTTGCCCGGGATCGACGCTCCAACAGTGGCCTGCGGACTTTAACATCAAGGAGCTCGCAGTCTCGGGAAAGACGAGTCGGGAGGCTCCAACGATGCAGAAGGCTCGATTAGCCCCGACCCGTGGTAGATCGCCCGGCGCGGGGGAGCTGAGATTCCCTCCCCCCCCCCCCGATGCAGGAGCTTGATCGCCCCAACGAGGATGCTTGCCGCTGGCTACAGGAGTAAGATTGTCCCGTCAACGGAAGGTTAGAGGCCCCCCGACCACAGGAGGACAAAGAAAGGAAGAGATTGAACTTTTTTTCGCCTTCCATCACAGTGAGTCACTGTGGTGGATGTTTATGTGAAAATGTATTTTGTGTCTGTTACTTTTTATTAGTATCACTGTATAGCAAATCAAATTCCTCGTATGTTGCAAAACATACTGGCTAATAAAGTATGAGTACGGGATCACAAATATAAGTGGTGTGAGAATCGGCTACTAGTGATGGTTACCATGATGGTGAAGAGGCAGAATCCTGGCATCACATCACTCCAGTCCTCAAACAACTTCACTGGCTTCCCATCTCCCACCGGATCACCTACAAAATCCTGGTCCTCACCTACAAAGCCCTCCACCATCTGGCCCCCCCATATCTCACTGACCTCCTCTCCCCCTACCAACCCTCACGGTCCCTCAGATCCACATCAGCCGGTCTCCCCTCCATCCACAAATCCAACCTCCGCAGGTTTGGGGACAGAGCCTTCTCCAGGGCAGCTCCCAGGCTCTGGAACTCCCTCCCCCAACTGATCCGCAATTCCGTGTCCCTCACCATCTTCCAGTCCCGCCTCAAGACCCATCTCTTCACCTCTGCCTATCCTTAGCCCCACGTCCCCCTCCCTTTTCATCTGTGCTTGAATTGCCTCATATTGTGTTTTGAATTGAATTCTGTCTTTAATTTGTGTACTAGTCATGTCTCTACTATTTATTTCATTCCCCTTACATGTTTTTCCTCTACCTGCTAAATTTATGTAAGGTGTCCTTGAGACTCTTGAAAGGCGGCCATAAATAAAATGTATTATTATTATTATTAGAGATCAAGCAATGAGATGCTTAAGAAAGAACTGCAGATGCTGGAAAAATCAAAGGTCAACAAAAATGCTGGAGAAACAGCAGGTGAGGCAGCATCTATGGAGCGAAGGAATAGGTGATGTTTTGGATCATGACCCTTCTTCAGACTGATATGGGGGTGGGGGGGGCGGGAAGAAGAAAGGAAAAGGCGGAGACAGTGGGCTGTGGGAGAGCTGGGAAGGGGAGGGGAAAGAGGGAGAAAGCAAGGACTACCTGAAATTGGAGGTCAATGTTCATACCGCTGGGATGTAAACTACCCATTCAAGTCGAGACCCTTCTTCGGACTGATGTAGGGGTGGGGGCGGAAAGAAGAAAGGAAGATGCGGAGACAGTGGGCTGTGGATGATGCTGGGAAGCAGTGAGGTGTGAAGGCTGGTAAGTCAAACTGCTGCAAGCACATATCAGAGGGAAGGGAATTGATGATCTGTGAATAGGCATTGACTGGACAAAGGGGGCAAGTTTGAGAAGATGGATTCAGCAGTGCCAGGGGGAAGGTGAAGAAATAGATTGGTAAGCTTCAAACAGGGCTGCCAACTCTCACGCTTTGAGCGTGAGACTCACGCCCTCAAGCAAACTCTCACGCCCTCACGCTGATCACACATTTCTCACGCTCAGTGGTGAGAAATTTTGTGATCAACGAAAATTTCAAAACTCGGATAAACTGCATGGTCCGCGGGTGTTGGAGAGCAGGGGCTGCGGGAGGGATGGGAGCAGAACCAGCAGCGGGCGGATAGATGCATGGAGCTGGGACTGTCGGCGCTGCGAGTCGCTCGCTGCAGCTCTGGCCATGGAGCACTACGGACAGTGCGAGTGTCCCGGGCCGCGGAGGCGTCGGAAGCTCCGCTGCCGCGAGAGTCTCTGTGCCGAAGGGACAGACTCAAAGGGAGGTGGAGAGAGAGAGAGAGAGGGGAAGGAGACAGTGGGGGGAGAGAGAGGGTACAGACAGGGCCGTGAATGGAGAGAGAGAGAAGAGGGAGAGGGGGGGAGAGAGAGGTAGGGGAGAGAGAGGGGGGAGAGTGAGGTAGGAGAGGGGGGGAAGAGAGAGAGAGGGAAGAGAGAGAGGGGTGAGAGGGAAGGAAGAGGGAAAAGAGAGGGAAGAGAGATGGAAGAGAGAGGGAAGAGAGAGGGAAGAGAGAGGGGGTGGAGAGGGTAGGAGAGAATGGGAGAGAGAGGGGGAAGAGAGAGGGGTGGTAAAAGAGAGAATGAGAGGGGGAAAGAGAGAGAGAGAGATGGGGGGGCAAAGAGAAAGAGGAGATAGAGACAGGAGAAAGAGAGGGGAGAGAGAGTTAGGGGAAAGAGAGGGGAGAAGAGAGGGGGAAAGAGAAGGGAGAGAGCGGAGAGAGCGGAGAGGGGGGAGAGAGAGGGGACGAGAGAGAGGGGGAGAGTAAGGTGGGAGGGAGAGAGGGGGAAGAGAGAGAGGGGGAAGAGAGAGAGGGGAGAGGAGGAGAGAAGGGAGGAGAGAGGGGAGGAGAGAAGGGGAGAAGGAGTGGGGAGAGAGAGGGGGAGAGAGAGGAGGAGAGAGAGGGGGAGAGGGAGAGGGGGGGAGAGGGGGGGAGAGAGGGGGGGGGAGAGGGGGAGGGGGGGAGAGGGAGAGAGGGAGGGAGAGAGAGAGGGGAGAGAGGGGGGAGAGAGGGGGGAGAGGGGGGAGAGAGAGGGGAGAGGGAGGGGGGAGAGGGGGGAGAGAGGGGGGAGAGAGAGGGGGGAGAGAGAGGGGGGAGAGAGAGGGGGGGGTAGAGAGAGGGGGAGAGAGAAAGGGTGGGAGAGGGAGAGAGGGGGATAGAGAGGCAGGGCTGCCAACTCCCATGCATTGAGCGTGAGAATCACGCATTTCACCAAATTCTCACGCTGATCATAACTTTCTCTCGCTCTGTTGTGAGAAATTCTGTGATCAACGAAAATTTCAAAACTCATATCAACTGCATGGGCCGCGAGTGTTGGAAGCGGAAGCAGCGGCGGGGACAGATGCAGACGGGGAGCGGGGCTGGAGAGTGTTTTCCGGGCCGGCGAGTCGCTCACTGCAGCTCCGGCCATGGAGCAGCCTCAGTGCAAGAGTCCCGGGCCGTCGGAGGCGTCGAAGCGTTGCGCCGCTGCCGTGAGAGTCTCTGTGCCGAATTCGCCCAGGTGACCGGCATGGATCAGGCTGCGGCTCGGTGCATCCTGGAGGACAACCAGTGGCTGCTGGAAGTAAGTATCAAGCACTGGGTAGATACGGTGGAAGATAGTGGACTTCAAATGGGGGTGGTTAGTGAAAGCATCCTGCTTGCCTGCTAGATTTTCACTTACTGTAACTGCAGGAAAAATGTTCCCGATGTTGGGGGCGTTCAGAACCATGGGTCACAGTTTAAGAATAAAGGGGGGGGGGCAGTTAGGACTGAGATGAGAACAAACTTTCTTCATGCAGAGAGTTGTGAATCTGTGGAATTCACTGCCACAGAAGGCAGTGCAGGCCAATTCACTGGATGTTTTCAAGAGAGAGTTACATTTAGTTCTTGGGGCTAACGACATCAAGGGATATGAGGAAAAAACAGGAAAGAGGTACTGATTTTAGATGAATAGCCATGATCATATTGAATGGCAGTGCTGGCTCGAAGGGCCGATGGCCTATTCCTGCACCTATTTTCTATGTTTCAATGCTTGAGTATATGGCAATAAAACTCGATCACTTGACTTTGAAGCATTCATGCATGGTGGAGGTATAATGTAGTCATAGAGTGATACAGTGTGAAAACAGGCCCTTCGGTGCAACTTGCCCACACCCGCCAACATGTCCCAGCTACGCCACCTGCTTTTGGTCCATACCTCCAAACCTGTCCTATCCATGTATCAGTCTAACTTTTTCCTAAATGTTGGGATGGTCCCTGCCTCAACTACCTCCTCTGGCAGCTTGTTCCATACACCCATCACCCTTTGTGTGGTTACCCCTTAAAAAGTTACCTCTTAAAAATACTTAATACAAAAAACATTGAAATCATACTTCTACAGTGCACTAAAACATGATTTTAATACATCAAATTTCAAAAAGTTCCTACCCTGGGAGTGGAGACACCCTTCTTCCACACCCTCTCCCCACTTGGTTGCTCCACTCCCTCACCAGGTACCCCCAAGGCCAGTGATCAGTGATCGCACAGCCTCCCCCCTTTCAAAAACGCTCCAATCCAATTTAAAGCATATATATTGCATTCAAGTGTAAGTTAAAAGACTCGCTACAGTATGCACCATATTGCACAATTTCAAGCTGAAAAATGTAAATGTTCCGTACCAATGGGAGGGGGACACAATGGGTTTGCTTGCCAGGCTGGGAGCTGCTCAGGGAGGTTATCACTAGATTGTGTGGAATAGGCCTAACAAGCACTGAGCCTGAGCCTATAAATGCTGTGAGGGGATGTAGAGGGGACACCCAGAGGGGACAACTACACCTGCTTTATATATCATTCAACATCATCATGCATGATCAGGAGCCCCCTTCTGTAATACCACAGGCACCTAGAGGAACATAGAACAAAAGGTACGGACTTTGGGATATTTGTGGTATTCTTTGTTTAATTTCTGTTGCAAATCAAAAGCCGTGATGCATCCCAATAAAATTTGCAATAAAGCGCATTATATCGGGGTGCATCACAGCATGGTTTGGGAATAGTTCCATCCAAAACTTCAAGAAATTGCAAAGAATTATAGACGTGGCCCCGACCATCACGCAAACCAACCTCCCTTCCATTGACCCCATCTACACTTCACGCTGCCTCAGCAAGACCACTAGCATAATCAAGGACGAGTCTCACCCCGGACATTCAGGCAAGAGGTATGGAAGTATGAAAACACACCCCTCCAGGTTCAGGGGCAGTTTCTTCCTAGCTGTTATCAGGCAACTGAACCATTCTATCACCAATTACAGACAAGAAAGGGAAACAAGTAGAGTAGCTATGGAAACTATGAGATTCAAAGAAGAGGAAGTACTGACACTTTTGAGAAATATAAAAGTGGATAAGTCTCCAGGTCCGGACAGGATATTCCCTAGGACATTGAGGGAAGTTAGTGTAGAAATAGCAGGGGCTATGACAGAAATATTTCAAATGTCATTAGAAACGGGAATAGTGCCGGAGGATTGGCGTACTGCGCATGTTGTTCCATTGTTTAAAAAGGGGTCTAAGAGTAAACCTAGCAATTATAGACCTGTTAGTTTTACGTCAGTGGTGGGCAAATTAATGGAAAGGATACTTAGAGATAATATATATAAGCATCTGGATAAACAGGGTCTGATTAGGAACAGTCAACATGGATTTGTGCCTGGAAGGTCATGTTTGACTAATCTTCTTGAATTTTTTGAAGAGGTTACTCGGGAAATTGATGAGGGTAAAGCAGTGGATGTTGTATATATGGACTTCAGTAAGGCCTTTGACAAGGTTCCTCATGGAAGGTTGGTTAAGAAGGTTCAATGGTTGGGTATTAATGGTGGAGTAGCAAGATGGATTCAACAGTGGATTAATGGGAGATGCCAGAGAGTAATGGTGGATGGTTGTTTGTCAGGTTGGAGGCCAGTGACTAGTGGGGTGCCACAGGGATCTGTGTTGGGTCCACTGTTGTTTGTCATGTACATCAATGATCTGGATGATGGTGTGGTAAATTGGATTAGTGAGTATGCAGATGATACTAAGATAGGTGGGGTTGTGGATAATGAAGTAGATTTTCAAAGTCTACAGAGAGATTTATGCCAGTTGGAAGAGTGGACTGAAAGATGGCAGATGGAGTTTAATGCTGATAAGTGTGAGGTGCTACATCTTGGCAGGACAAATCAAAATAGGACGTACATGGTAAATGGTAGGGAATTGAAGAATGCAGGTGAACAGAGGGATCTGGGAATAACTGTGCACAGTTCCCTGAAAGTGGAATCTCATGTAGATAGGGTGGTAAAGAAAGCTTTTGGTGTGCTGGCCTTTATAAATCAGTGCATTGAGTATAGAAGTTGGGATGTAATGTTAAAATTGTACAAGGCATTGGTGAGGCCAATTCTGGAGTATGGGGTACAATTTTGGTCGCCTAATTATAGGAAGGATGTCAACAAAATAGAGAGAGTACAGAGGAGATTTACTAGAATGTTGCCTGGGTTTCAGCACCTAAGTTACAGAGAAAGGTTGAACAAGTTAGGGCTTTATTCTTTGGAGCGCAGAAGGTTAAGGGGGGACTTGATAGAGGTCTTTAAAATGATGAGAGGGATAGACAGAGTTGACGTGGATAAGCTTTTCCCACTGAGAGTAGGGAAGATTCAAACAAGGGGACATGACTTGAGAATTAAGGGACAGAAGTTTAGGAGTAACATGAGGGGGAACTTCTTTACTCAGAGAGTGGTGGCTGTGTGGAATGAGCTTCCAGGGAAGGTGGTGGAGGCAGGTTCGTTTTTATCATTTAAAAATAAATTGGATAGTTATATGGACGGGAAAGGAATGGAGGGTTATGGTCTGAGCGCAGGTATATGGGACTAGGGGAGAATACGTGTTCGGCACGGACTAAAAGGGTCGAGATGGCCTGTTTCCGTGCTGTAAATTGTTATATGGTTATATGGTTAATTAGAGAGTGGTCCTGATCTATCTTCTACCCCATTGGAGACCCTTGAATTATCTTTAATCGGACTTTACTGGAACTTTAACTTGCACTAAAAGCTATTCCTGTTATACTGTACATGTGAACGGCCTGATTGTAATCATGTACAGTATTTTTGCTGACTGGTTTGCCTGCTACAAAAGCTTTGCACTGTACCTCGATGCACATGACAATAAACTATTTTGATAATTTGAATAAGCTATATATAACTAAAACTCCCATCTTGTATATATATTTGTTTGTATGTATATATATTTGTTTGTATGTATATTCCCGAAATACAGCCAAAACGATACATGATAGCGCAACAATTTTAGGCCCACCGTACTCACTATTCGCCTGGGGTGTGCAGTAGCAAGTTTCGTTCGATTTGACAAAGTCATTCTCTTAATAAACTTTAATTTAAATTGTCTTTTTATCTTATAGTTCTGTGTTTACTTGACTGGCGTCACAAAGGGCACCCAACGGGTCCTCAGACGTGCCTGCGCAGTTGGGCAAGGGTTGCCTTTTTGTCGATTTTCAGACCGCCATTTTTATCTCATACTTACATGTGTTCTTGACTCGCCTCACAACGGGGACCCAACGGGTCCACGGGTAAGTTTCCGACAATTTTACAAAGTAATTCGCGGGTCGTCTATTCGATTTATAAACTTTAATTTACTTTCTACCATCAATGGCGCAAGTTTGAACGTGGCAGTCATGCCTGCGCAGTGCGCTCCCACTTGCCGGGCCTGTCAGCCGCGCCTGCGCAGTTGGGGGAGCGTGTGCGCAGTTGGGCAAGGGTTGTCGGGTGTACTTCACTGCTGTCACAACGGGGACAGGCCCACCTTAATCACCATTTGCCTGGGGTGTGCAGTAGTAAGTTTCGTTCGATTTGACAAAGTAATTCCGTATAAAAGCTTAAATTAACTTTCTCCCGCAAACGGCACTGCGCTCCCACTTGCCGTCCTCGTCAGCCGCGCCTGCGCAGTTGGGGGAGGGTTGCCGGGCCTGCTGCCATTTTCTGATCGCCATTTTGACTGGCGTCACAATGGGGACCCAATGGTCTGCGGGTCGTCTAGTTATATATGAACCCCTGTACTACTTCAAGGAACTTTCTTTGATTTTCAGCAAGTAATCCAGTCAAGATAGTCATTTGGCAGCATTTCTGCAATAAGGATTCCATACTGACCACAGTCCACTTCACTCTTTCAGAGAAGATAACTTTAATACATTTCCTCCAATTATTGTGCTGTGCATAATTTACTACAGATGCACCATAGACGGCATCCTATCCAGATGCATCACAGCTTGGTTTGGCAACAGCTTTGTCCAAGACCACAAGAAATTGGAGAGTTGTGGATGTAGCCCAGTCCATGACGCATACCAGCCCCCTCCCCCACCACTCCCCCCCCCCCCCCTCATCTAATCCATCAACATTGCACACTGCATCAGGAAAGCAGCCAACATAATCAAGGACCACTCATAGATCGAGTCATTCTCTCTTCTCCTCACTCCCATTGGACAAGATACAAAAGCTGGAAAGAAAGTGTGGCCAGATTTGAGAAACAGCTTCTTCCCTGTCCTTATCTGACTTAAAATGACCTCTCATGTTGATTATGAGGTAATAGCATACAAAACAAAAATTTTCACTATATTTCGATGTACGTGACAATAAAAAATAGCAAACGCTTTTTTCTTAAAACATATGTTGTCTGTTGAGTGTTTATGACATTTTCTGTTTTTACTTCAGAGTTCCAGCATCTACAAGACTGTTCCCATATTACAGATCTGATTGAAGCACCATGCCATTTTTAAGCAAGTTTACATAGTCAAGTGGGATGCACTCTTTGTGGGGTGGATGATATTCTAAATGTCTGTCCTGGTGAGCATTTCACCAATTGGAAATGCATTAATTACAAAATTAATGAAAATCAAAAAATTAAGGACATGGGGAAGGAAAATGATGTCCAGAAATGTCTGAATGTATGATTCAGAAAGTTTAGCAATAATAAGAGAGAAGATTATGACAATGAGGATTGAGGAAGATGATGCAATTCTAAGTACAAGGAATATATCAGATAGTTGTGGGACCAACTCTATCTAAGAACAGTGATGGAGTTATTTTCTCTTCTCCACTGTCCTTATTTTTACTTACCTCAATTACATTGGAACCAGATTAGGCCATTCAACTTCTCCAGAATTCAACTTCTCCTGGTGTTAGAAATATTTTTCCCACAAACAACAGCAACAGTAATTAAGATATAACTGAATGTTTATGCTCAAATAAATCAATAGCTTTACTTTCACCATGGTGAGAGAAAGATCAACAACGATGGGCACAGAGCGTCCACACCAAGGCTGGCGCTATTCAGACTGGCAATACACACATCTTTATACTAATACAACAGCCATAAGCACATGGTTAATAACAAAGAGGCTTCAGTTAAACATAATGGGTCCCCTCAGTTACATTGGGAAATCCTTCAAACTAACATTAAAGAGATATGGGAGTATAGAGATACACGGCCCAGCTACATAGGCAAGAAAGCACTATTGTATTCATTGCAACCTCCAGACAGAACACTGATATGGCAAAGAAACTAGATGCTAGGGAAAGGCCGTTATCTCTGTTCCCTTTAGTTAGTGAAGGTCATGTTCACAAGCTTCTGCAGACTTCTGTAGTCAATCTTTAAATTTAACCAGCATTCTATTCACAAAATGGAGGTTGCAGCTAACATGAATAAATAGCTAAATAAGATGGCGAATAACCGCACTAACATTAACAACGAGGTTAAGCATTTTTAAAGGTACAGTCCCCAATAGCTATAGGAACTAATGTTTCTATCACCTGGCATTCTTCCAGTCTCTATAACACCTTTACACAAGTTAAAATGCATTGACCCTAAAGGAAATGCAAGCAAACTAATACAATATTTTCTCATGTCTTAGCACGTTAAGATCCAGTATCATTCTGCTTAAAATGCAGAACATAATTTACTGCGGTTTGGTGCCCAGATGTGAATATAATGTAATGCACAGTGATGCAGCGGTAGAGTTGCTTCTTTACAGCAATAGAGACCTGGGTTTGATCCTGACTATGGGTGCTAGTCTGTACGTTCTCCCCGTGACCTGCGTGGGTTTTCTTCGGGTCTCCGGTTTCCTTCCACACTCCAAACGTGCAGGTTTGTAGGTTTATTGGCTTGGTATAAATGTAAATTGTTCCTAGTCTGTGTAGGATAGTGTTAGTGTTCGGGGATTGCTGGTCCTCACGGACTCGGTGGGCCGAAGGACCTGTTTCTGCGCTGTATCTCAAAACTAAATTATAAACTAAGATAGACCCTTTGAGATAAATCATAACATCCTCTTTGATCATACTTTGTATCTGTGGTCTACCTGTTAGTAATCTATGTTCTGCACCTGGACATCTAAATCCCTTGCTTCTCCACATACCCTCAGCTGTCACACAGATTCATATTTGGCTTCTTGGAGACACACAGCTAAACATTGTTTTTCTTTCATCCACCACAATATTTTCCACTCACTTAATCGATCTACACTTCTAATCTACACAACCCCGCTTACCATACTGGCCCTGTTCCTAAAGGGGTCGTTGCTGGGGCCACTACTCTTCACATTGTATTTTAATGATTTGGATGAAGGAATTGAAGGCTTTGTGACCAAATTCGCAGATGATATGAAGATATGAAGATGGATGGAGGGGCAGGTAGTGTAGACAAAGCAGGGGCTCTGCAGAAGGACTTGGACAGGTGGGAGAGTGGGCAGAGAAGTGTCAGATGGAATAGAGCGTAGCAAAATGTGGAGTCATGGATTTTGGCAGTAGGAAAAGCCATAGACTATTTTCTAAATGGGGAGAGAATTCAGAAATCGGAGGTGCAAAGGCACTTGGGAGTGCTGGTGCAGGATTTCCAAAACATTAATTGCATGTCGAATCGGTAGTAAGGAAGGCAAATGCAATGATGCATTTTGTTTGAGAGACGGCTAGAATACAAAAACAGAGATGTAACGCTGAGGCTTTATAAGGCACTGGTCAGATTGCATTTGAAGTATTGTGAGGAGTTTTGGCCCCCAAATCAGGAATGATTGGGTTAACACATGGTGAGCGTTTGAAGGCACTGGACCTGTACTTGCTAGAGTTAAGAAGCATGAGGACCTCATTGAAAGTTACCAAATAGTGAAATAGAGTGAATGTGGAGAGGATGTTTCCACTAGTGGGAGAGTCTAGGACCAGAGGCCATAGCCTCAGAATGACGTACCTTTAGGAAGGAGATGAGAAGGAATGTCTTTAGCCAGCGGGTGATGAATCTGTGGAATTCATTGCTACAGACAGCTGTGGAGGCCGTCAATGGATATTTTTAAGGTGGAGATTGACAGACTCCTGATTAGTTAGTGTGTCAGGGGTTATGGGGAGAAGGCAGGAGAATGGGGTTGAGAGGGAAAGATAGACCAGCCATGATTGAATGGTGGAATAGACTTGATGGGCTGAATGGCCTAATTCTGCTCCTGGAACTTATGAACATGAGTTCACTACTTCCCCCTTATCTATTTCAACCAGTTCCATCCTCAAAGAGATCCAGTGGATTCATCGAAAAGTTATCTTTCATAAATCCATGCTGGTTCTGTTCAGTCCCATTAATATTTTTTCAAGATCAAAACACAAAGTATTGAGTTTTGGAGGAACTCAACGGGTCAGGTAATATCAGTGGAGAAATAACTAAAAGGTCCGCACCTGAAACACCACTAATTCCATCTCTCCAGAAGTGCTGCCTGTCCACAGTGATTTGTGTATCTGCCATGCTGCTCATTCATCTCCCGAGATTCTCCCTGTAATTCTTTTACTCCTCTTACCATTTCTCTCTTTGCGGTCACCCAAGTACAAAGTAATATCTGTTTTAAGTGTTGAATAGTCATGAGGGCACATCATTGACAACAATGCTGAATACAAGATTCAACTGTCAGCTCCTTATGCCAGTTTACCCACTGAACAAAAAGCTGATGCATTTTGTGGTGGTTCTCATTCTTCTCCCAAGACTCTTTGTTCCTCCCCATGTTTTCCCCATGTTTCTTGCTCCAGCACCATCAGTGGATCAGAAGGTCCCTATCATCAGAAAGTACCAAAAGATAATTGCTGAAACCCTAACTGCTTCTTATATACTCTAATGATTTATCTAAGGAGTTGTATTCATTAAATTAAAAATAATGTTAAAAAAGTCCAGTTCCTTGTTCCTCTCTTCTCTCCCTGGGTTCTCTGTTCCCCTCTCCGGGTTCTCCAAGCCCCTAGCAAGGCTAGTAGTTGGCATTGGAGAAACACAAAGAATGAGCACTGGAGAATGGGTGGGGATTACAGATTCAAGACCACAGAGGAATTAGAACAATGGGATTCATATTGTTAAAGACAAAATATTTTCCGCTGGACCAGTCTCAAGAAACTGGTGTTCTATTATAGTTTAACTGTTTAATTAAAATTGCAATTAATATGTTTTTAAATGATTTTGAATGTTTAGGAACATGTTTTTCTGAGCTGCTTTTCATTTTTTCCATGTAGTGGGTGGGGCTCACTTGCCCACCCCAGGGGCAATGCTCAACTCCAAGATGCATTTGTATTAAAGGTCAGCTGTAAGCAACGGGCAGCTCATTATTCACTGCAAATTCCACACCCAAAGTCTCATCTGAACAGCTGCAACATCATCCATGTTGCACACACACAACCCTGCACTAGAATATCAACCAGGATTTTGTGCTCAGCTCTTGGAGTGGAGTTCGAACACATTGACTCAGAAACAGGACTACATCTCACAGCTAACTGGGCCCTTAGAAAGTCATTGGCTCTCTTTACACTGTGCAGTAATAACTCCTATCTGGGCTTAGAGGGTTGCCCATTCAGCTGCTTATTCATTACAGACTGCCCTGTGAAATACCTTGAGATGTCATCAGGATGGAAGCAAGTGAAGGCTTGTCATGTAGTGTGGCCCGATTCAACTCTGCTGTGTTAAAACTGAAGATGGTTTGATTTACTTGAAGGGATGTCCATCTAATTGGAAATCAGCAAGACATAAACAAGAATGTGCAACAAAGCAAGATATTAGCACAAAACAATGAGAAAAAGAAACAAATCCACAGAAGTGGAAGAGTGTCTGTAGTGTTTCGTTGTCAAAGTAGGATTAGGGTTGTGTCTGTCGGTTCAAGAACCTAACAGCGCTGCTTCAAGTAAGAATTTCATTGTTCTAGCTGGGACATATGACAATAAAACATTCTTGACTATCTCTTGAATCTCTCTAGTGTAGAACATTGAAATGTACAGCACAGGAACAAGCCTTTTGGCCCACAATGTCCGTGCCAAATATGATTTGTAGCTAATCTGACCTCATCTGCCTGCACATGATCCATATCCCTCTATTCCCAGCACTTCCATGTGCCTATCTAAAAGCCTCTTAAATGCCACTATCGTCTCTGCCTCCACTGTCACCCCAAGCAGTGGATCCCAGGACCCGAATGTACTCTGGAAATAAAATTGACCCACACATCTCCGTTAAACGTTCTCTATCTCTTTTGGACATTTCCACCCTGGGAAAAAAGGTTCTGACTGACTACTCTATGTTCACTGACTGTCACTATGCCTCTCATCATTTTATATGCTTCTATCAAGTCTCCCCCAACCTTTAACGTTCCAGAGAAAACAATCCTTGTCTATGCAACCTCTCCCTTTAGCGGAAACCCTCCAATCTAGGCAGGCACGGAAATCGCTATCAAAATACAGAGGGGACTGGGGGACTGGGGGGACACAATTTCTTGGCGGTCGCGCACGCATGCACACACACACACACACACACACACACACACACACACACACACACACACACACACACACACACACACACACACACACACACACACACACACACACACCCTCCCCCACACACACACACACACACACACACACACACACACACACACACACACACACACACACACACACACACACACACACACACACACACACACACACACACACACACACACAGACACACACACACACGCGCGAGGCTTCGGAGGCTCAATCCAGAGCTAAATGCAGCTCAACTCGGCCAGTCTCGCCAGATTAACCTCCAGCCCTGCCTGTACTGACGGAATACCAGCACTGCCTCTCTGCGTTGGCTGTAAACCTGGGCCATATTTCCCGCAAGTCCAGGCAGGGCTGTAGGCTAACCTGGCGGGACAGGTAGAGTTGAGCTGGGTTTAGCGCTGCTTCTCCGCGCTGGCTGTGGGCCTGGGGACACAGCTCCCGTCTGACTCCTGACGTCTCTGGCCACCCCCGGGCGTGGGGCGGCCACTCGGATGGGGATGGGGATGGTCCAATGGCAGTTCAGCAGCGATTGCAGCGCCGGATGAGGTGCAGGTCTGTGTCCAGAGCTGCCAAGAGTTTTTTGGCACCTTTCAAAACGGGGGGGGGAGCATGTCCCTTGGCCCCCCCGGGATTTCCGCCCCTGAATCTAGGCAACATTCTGGTAAACCTCTGCATCCTCTGCATCCTCTCCAAAGCTTCCATATCTTTCCAGTCATAGGGTGACCAGAACTGCATGCAATACTCTAAATGCGGCCTAACCAAAATCCTGTGGAGCTGCGTCATAACTTCCTGACTTATATTTAACGGCCCTAGCAATGAAGGTAAGCATTCTTCACCACCCTATCTATTTGTGCTGCCACATTTAGTGAGCTATGAACTTGGACTCCAAGATCTATCTGCATGTCAATGGTGTTAAGGGTCTTGCCATTAACTACACACTCTCTCCTTACATTCGACCTCCCAAAGTGCAGCACATCACACTTGCTCAGGTTAAATTCCTAATGTCATTTATCTGCTCATTTCTGCAGCTGATCTATATCCCACTGTATCTTCTGACACAATTTCTCCTCCGATTTTGGTATTGTCAGCAAACTTACTCACCAACCCATCCATATTTATATCCAGATCATTTATATATACCACAAACAGCAAAGGTCCCAACTGGTCACAGACCTCCAGCCTGAATATCTACCATTCACCACATCCCCTCCAGTGCCCTAGCGTGGTCTTTAAGGATCTGCACCTCCTGCAGATAGAATCCTCAGGGACACTGGCCATTTCCTGAGATCCCAAATCTCATAGACTGAGCACTCCACTGCACCAGCTTCCATTCCACTACAACAGGACCAAGCTGCATTCAGAGACAAACAGAAAGTGACAAATTAAACCTTATCCTACAATCGTCCTCGCAGAAGACTCCTCATGTTGAAGCCTCTTGAGCCAGTCTCAATGTCTCACCTTTACTCTGTCCACTGCCATTATGGCCACTCTAACTCTGGCCGTTTCACTAAGACTTACCTTTCTTTTATTGCCAGCTGTTAAATAACCAATTAGCCAACCTGTGAGACTTGCTCCAGTTCTGTAGGGAAATTCCTCACAGCTGAGACCACCAACTGTGAGACTTGCCTTTTGCTTTTGCAGGGATATCCCAACAGCCAAAACCACCAATTGTGACTTTTGCCTTTTTAACTTTCTACAGTTCTTGCACGGAAATGCCGATAGCTGTTGAAGGAAAGCAGTTCTTCCTGAACCTGGTGGTGTACTGCCTGATGGAAGCACTGAAAAAAAGGACATGGTGAGGATCTTTGATGATATTTGCTGCACAAGAGAAACTGAATCGAAGGTCAGATCTAAAAAGTTGGATGCCAATTGAAAATGTTATAACTGAAATGTTGGGCCCTGTTCCCCCAACGCAATATTCCACCACTCACCCATAGCCCCCAACTTCGCAGGCGCGGATGACGTTTTTAAAGTTTAAAATGGCAATAACATGTGAACGTATCTCACTCTCCCTCTTCAGTCCCCTATTCCCCTCCTCCATTATCCTCCCTTTTCCCACCCTCCACCAACCCTCCTCTATTTCCTCCCCTCATCCCCACCCTCCCCTCCTCTCTCTTCCCTCCCCCCTCCTCCATTACCTCGGCATCTCTCTTCCTCCCCCTCCTCTTCACCCTCTCTCTTCTTTCCCCTCTCCTCCCCCCCTCCCCCATTCCCTCCCTCACGCATTTCCCACACATTTCCTTCATTTCCAGTAGATCTGATCTCACCCCAAACCTCCCAAACAGGACAAAGACACGGTAGCCTTTCACCCCAACAGCCTCTGTATTGAACACCAAACCTCGCCATTTCTGCCAGCTCCAACGGGATCCCCTCTCTTCTCTGCGCACCTTTCTGCTTGGGTAACTTATAACCCAATGGCACGAACATTGACCGTATCAATTTCAGGTAACTCACATCGCCCCCTGTGTATTCATTCGTCACACACTCACGTGTCCACCTAATTATCTTCTCCCACTCTCTTCCTCCCACACATCTCCAACTGTCCATCATATTCCCCATCCTAAGAAAGACACAAAATGCTGGAGTAACTCAGCAGGTCAGACAGCATCTCTGGTGAAAAGGAGAAGGTGACGTTTCGGGCCTCGACCCAAAACGTTGCCTATTTTCTCCAGAGATGTTGTCTGACCTTCTGAGTTAATCCAGCATTTTGTGTCTATCTTCAGTTTAAACCAGCATCTGCAGTTCCTTCCCACACATGTTCACCATCCTGTTTCGAAAATAGGCACAAAAAGCTGGAGTAACTCAATGGGACAGGCAGCATCTCTGGATAGAAGGAATGGGTGACGTTTCGGGTCTTCTGACCATCCTGTTCCCATCATCATTGCCCAGTCTCTATCCCACAAACCCTCTTCCCTTTCCATTTTACTTCGGAGTCACGTGAGTGACTACGTGAAGAACCCGCTCAGCACGCATGCGTGGCATTACGCTACACGCATTGCGAAACATCAGACGCGGTGGAAGGACGGGTCAGGGAGGACCGCGAAGCAGCTTCCCCCGCGGCGGCAATTTCAAAAAGCCGCTATTGCAGGTAAGATTTCTTACTCTGTCGTCTTTTTGCCCACTACAGGAGAAGGCAAAAAGTAAACGGGGGCTGCGACCAAACAGGGGCAAACCTGGAGCCTAAGCTTGCAACAAGCATTGACTACATGTCACTGAACCAGCTACAGGAACAGGCTGTGCTGGATACAACAGAGACATTTAACACCAGGAGACTGCATTTCCCTGAATGTGCCAATTGTAAACAGCTGCATCTGGAAGCACATCGGCCACGGGCAGAAGATGGATTTGAAGTTTAAAAAAGTCCTGAAGTTACTAAACTTCAGGAATAACCGCCTTTGCCCGTACGGTGGCACCACGGCCATGTCCCAAGGCCAACAGGACACGCAGGCACTGCTATGCAACACTCAGGAACCAACCACCAGCACAGCAACGGAAGAACTTCAGGAAGAAGTAGTCCTGCCACTGGTAACAATGGAGGTAGGGGGTCTGGTTCCCCAAATAATATGGGAAGCATGGAAGTTGGGGGGAAGACTGTACTAGGTTTTAAATGCATGGAGCATGCTAACATCCGATACTTACGTCTTAAGCAGTATCCAGGGATATGCCATAGAGTTTGTACACCAAAAACAGCCCTCCAGTTCAACACAAACGAAACCGAAAATTTGTGCTCTCTGATAGGTAAAAAACAGAAGCACAAGTTGAACTGGAGCGACTTTACATAAAGGTGTAATTCAGACAACACAACACGAACCATTAGAATTCGTGTCCAATATATGTACTAAAACCAAAAAAGATGATGGTTGTCACATCATCATAGATCTGACAAATTGAATATATTTGTACAATATATTCACTTCAAAATGGAAACCTTTGTTACTGCTAAACAACTAATTTCCAAAGGGTACTTCATGGCTAGCATCGATTTAAAAGATGCATACTATTCAGTACCCATACGAGGTGACCACAGACGTTACTTAAAATTTAACTGGATGGAACAACTCTGGCAATATAAAGTGCTGCCAAATGGGCAAACATCAGCCAAGGCTGTACACAAAAATTTAAAAACCAGGCCTAGCGTTTCTACGCAAACGCAAACGTATGGTTATGGCATATTTGGATGACATACTCATGTGGGCATAACTTTGGAATTGGCCATACTAACTGTAACAGCCACAAAAACAGTTGTTGGGGAAAACTGGGATTTATCATCCATCCAATTAAATCTAAACTAACACCGTCCACTACTATGGACTACTTGGGATTCACCATTGATTCAGTTCACAACGGTGACACTACCCAAGGGAAAGGCCAGAGAAATAATAGAGGTTCTAGCAACCTCATTGACATCACAAATCCATCCATCAGATTGGTAGCCAAAATAATTGGTAAAATGGTAGCTTAGCCACACAATTTGCATTACATTACCAAAAATTACAGAGAGCTAAAAATCAAGCTCTAAAAATCAATGCAGGTCACTTTAACAGACCTATGAGACTACCAATTCAAGCCTAAACGGAGCTAAAATGGTGGATCGATAACATCTGGCTTTGTTCCAAACCTATCATTGTCAGTAACCCTTCGATGGTACTACAAACGGATGCCAGTGCACTGGGGTGGGGAGTCACCATTACCATCACCAGCTGTGGAGATAGATGGACAGTGCAGGAGGCATCCTTCCTACTGACACTGGGTATAAATTACTTGGAAATGTTGGGTACAGTTCATGGACTTACACACCACCAGCATGTTAGATTACAAATAGACAATACCACTGTGGTAGCATACATCAACCACATGGGCGGCAACAAATCGATACCATGTGACAATCCCGCTAATTCAATTTGGCAATGGTGCATCCAGAGAAATATTTGGATATCAGCCACTTACCCACCACGGAGACTAAGTTTAGTGGCAGACACCAGGTCATGCAAATTTAATGAAAACACCGAATGCATGTTAAACAAAACAGTGTTTGCTGAAATCACAGCAAATACGGGAAACCGGATATCGATTTTGTCGCATTTAGAAGATATCTAACTATGTTTTATGGGAACCAGACCCTGGGGCAACGGCAACAGATGCATTTTCGTTGCATTGGGGGAAATGGTTCATTTACGCATTCCCTCCCTCCTGCCTCATCAGTCGGGTATGAAGCAAAATACAACAAGACTCTGCGTCTGGTATTTGGGAGTACCCGATTGGCCTACTCAACCATGGTTCTCAGTGGTGCAAAACATGGTATTCGAACCATGTATTACAATCCCACACAAACCAGATCTACTACTACATCCCGTGACGGGATAGCCATCCAAGCCATAAAGCTGGAACCTGCTAATTTGTAGAGGTTTTTTAAAAACACCGCTTCTACAACTGGGACTCACGGACCGAACAGCAAACATCATCTCGGAGGCCCAAAGAGAGTCAACCAAGAAGCAATATCTGGTCTACATCAGAAAGTGGGAAACGTACTACCATAAGAACAAAACCACCAACAGAAATATCAACATCCCATCTGTTCTGGAATATCTGGCAGGCCTCCACTATGATGAGGGGCTCAGCTACAGTGCTATCAACAGCGCCAGAAGTGCCCTGTCGACATACCTACGGCAAGGGACAGAGCGTTACACGGTAGGGACTCACCCTCTGGTAACCAAGCTCATGAGGGGAATGTTTAACACAAACCCCCAAAAAACCAGGTACTCCCATGTATGGGATGTAAGCATTGTCCTGAAAGTACTCAGGAACTGGTCACCAGCATCTACCCTGTCCCCATACAGACTAACGTTTTAAAAAACAGTCATGGTAATGGCACTGGTCACGGCACAGAGGGTTCAGTCACTGCACAGACTGGACAACATGACCTCCTCACCTGACGATATTACGTTCCATATTTACGAACTAGTAAAACAGAACAGACAGGGATCAGCAGGCCTCAATATCCAATGTAGGTCATACCCTGCAGATGACCGCCTCTGTATAGTTAAACATCTATCACTATACATGGTGAAACTAAAAACCTGAGAGGCATGAGAATGGACTGCTGATCAGCCATAAGAAACCTCACAAAAAAGTGACGGTCCAAACGACCTCGAGATGGCTGAAAAAGGTACTGACGCGGGCTGGGGTGGATACTAATGTGTTCAAATCTCATTCCACCAGGGCCGCAGCTACATCAGCGGCAGTACGACTGGATCTGCCCATGGACCAAGTCCTCGAAGCAGCAGGATGGTCAGGGGATAGAACTTCCAGTTATTTTATAACAAACCAGTTAGAGAGACTGAAACATTTGCAGAAAGAAATTTAAATTCTGTAAATTAATTAAAACCCATAAATAGGGTTATATTTGTGTTAATACATTTTATGATTTCAATAACGAATCATGTGCAATTGTGTTAACACTATTCCTCCCACAGTCAAGGCAGACGTGTGCATGGACGTTTCTACGGCATGAGATCACAGAGCTTTGAAGTCTTCACGTAGTCACTCGCGTGACTCCGAAGTAAAATAGTAAGATTAAACGAGAACTTACCAGTTTGAAGTTTGATCTGTATTTTATGAGGAGTTACGATGAGGGATTACGTGCCCTCCGCTCCCACCCAGGTCATATATACTTAACTGGTACCTCTTCTCTAATCTTACTATGTTTAGTCATTACAGTTATCTGTGATCTCACACCGCTGCTTTGAAGAATGACACGCATGCGTGCTGAGCGGGTTCTTCACGTAATCCCTCATCGTAACTCCTCATAAAATACAGATCAAACTTCAAACTGGTAAATTCTCGTTTAATCTTACTATTAATCCCCATATAGCTATCTACTGGCTGTTGTTCCTCTTCCCTCTCAGTCTTGATGCAGTCTCGACACAAAAGGTCGATTTACACCTTTTGCCTCAACAGATGTTGGTTGACCCTGTGTTCTTTCAGCGTTGTGGTTTTTACTGCAATATCAAAAGTACATTTAACAGGGTATTGTTCGTAAATCATTATATGTTGAAAAAAATGAGTAAAGGAAAAGTAAACATTTCTACATTTTACGGGATAAAACAGATTGCTTGACACAATAAATGCTACTTTAAAAAATGCTATTAAGATTGCAATCTTGTAGTGTAATGTTCAGAAAACAGCGTTGTCGTATAATGACATGATGTTTCTGATTCAGTGCACCCTGTTGAAGTAATCTATTGCAATGTCACGCAGATCCTGGCATTTTAACTGCACAGCTGTGATCTCAGGAACAAGCCCTTAAAGGAGCACCCACGCAACACAAGCACCAATCTTGCAACTGTTGGAGACTGCTGCTTCTTCTCCAAGGGCCTGAGCAATGATTGGAAACAGAGATTGTGTTCAGTTCTGGGCACCAAGTTATAGGAAAGATGTTGTCAAGCTGGAAATGGTACAGAGAAGATTTATGAGGATGTTGCCAGGACTAGAGGGTCTGAGCTATAGAGAGAGGTTGAGCAGGCTGGGACCCTATTCCTTGGAGCAGATGTGTATAAAATCATGAGAGGAATAGATCAGGTTGATGCACAGAGTATCCAGAGTACAAATCGAGGACAAGAGGACATAGGTTTAAGGTGAAGGGGAAAAGATTTAATAGGAATCTGAGAGGTAACTTTTTCACGCGAAGGGTAGTGGATGTGTGGAACAAGCTGGCAGTGGAGTAAGTTGGGGCTGGGACTATCCCAACATTTAAGAAACAGTTAGACAAGTACATGGATAGTACATGGATAGGACCGGTTTAGAGATATATGGACCAAATGTGGGCAGGTGGGACGAGTGTAGCTGGGGCATGTTGTGGGAAATGTAGGGATAAAGAACAGTGAGTGAGTGTGGGCAAGTTGGGTCGATGGGTCTGTTTCCACACTGTATCACTCTGACTCTATGGTGAAGAACTTCATCCAAAGGAGGGATATTCTTTGTGCCAGGAGGCCTCAGCAATCCGGGAGGACCATGGCCAAGTGCTCCCTGCAGGTGATTGGTGGGGGGTATCCGTTAAGAGTAATATTCCCAGGATTGCACCTCACTTGTAATACCATGTCCTTACGGGAGATGACGGCGAGTCTTCAGCTTTTAGTTCTGCTTCATAACTGTAGTCTTCAGCTCCATCCACACTATGTTAACACCTTTTCTTATAGCATTTCTTATAACATTCACTGATGCTCACTCCTTCTTTCACTCAAACGACCGCCCCACCACTGTACCATCATTCCCAAACCTCCCCATGCAGCAAACTCCCAACATGACATAGTTCAGTGGTGACGGCATAGAATGATTAGGAGATAGCAAGCCGGAGTGACTGTGACCCTGATCTGCAAAGGGAAAGGAGCTTGAGTTTATGTGTGAGGATATATTTGGGGATCATAGGGATTGACTTGCTGAAATCTAGCCTGAAAGCACAGCTCCTCAAGTGAAAACCAGCTACAAGCACGTCCCTACAAACTCTGGGTAGATAAAGTCTTCAGTTATGAGCCCTTCTATGCTGAAGATAGACACAAAAAGCTGGAGTAACTCAGCGGGAAGAGCAGCCTCTGGAGAGAAGGGATGGGTGACGTTTCGGGTCCAGACCCTTCTTCGGACTAGTTAGAGAATAGGGAAATGAGAGATAAACAGTAGACGATGATGTTGGGAAATAAAGAACAGTGAATGAAAGATTTGCAAAAAAGTAATGATGATAAAGGAAACAGGCCATTGTTAGCTGTTTGTTGGGTGAAAACGAGAAGCTGGTGCGACTTTGGTGGCGGAGGGATAGAGAGAGGGAATGCCTTCTGTCTCATCATTCCCGTGCTCCCTGTAGAGTTAGTGAGGTTGCAACGTACTGTCGAGCAGCCTGGTGAAGTGTGTTTACTTCTTTAAATAACGTGGTTGCAAAGAATGACCCCTGGTTTGTGGCTGTATGATTCATGGAAGTCCGCCCTGGCAGAATTCACAGATCACTATCTGAAAATTTGAGAGAATAACATTTGTTCTCACAGAATTTAAGCATGGAAAGCAAATAAATAAAAACATTTTTTTCTCCGTTGCATTTCATGGCCCGTGCACAGATGATGCAACTTTATGTAATGGAAAGTCGCGTTTTGGATCGTTTTCTTGGAATGCAACTGACCCATAAAGCAGGGATTGCCTGTGAACAGTGACATAAGAAACTACAGATGCTGGAATTTTGAGCAAAACACAAAGTGCTGGAAGCACTCAACAGTTTAAGCAGCATCTGTGGAGGGAATGGACTGAAGAGGTTTTGGGTTGGGACTTTTCCGACCTGAAATTTTGCCTGTCCAATCCATCCTCCACAGATGCTGTCTCCTTGCTATGTCTTATCTCCACTGAACTGATTCTACATCTGGTCTTCCGAACCTAATGTCATTCCTCCTCACTTCAATGATTTCATCCTTTGTTATTAAAGCATTCCGCCTCCGCTCTTTTCTCAAATGTCAAATATCTTTTAATTTGGAGTAATTTTGCTAGTGGTGGCGCCATCGAGTGTGGCAGCCTCGCCAGCAGCTATCTGTCCTTTCATCCTTTTTGTTATTTTTAGTCTGTCTAAAAGTTTGTGGGGAAAGGTGGGTGTGGGTATGGGGGTGTGTTGGGTAGGGTGGTGTGGGGAAGGTGGGTGGGGGAAGGGAAGGTGTGGGGAAGGGGAGGTGTGGGGAATGGCAGGTGTAGGGAAAGGGGGAGTGTGGGGATGGGGGAAGGGGGTGTGTGGGGAGGGGGTGGTGGTCGCAGCAGACGCAGCTCGCACTGTGCTCACCCCGCACCTTCAGCTTTTGGCCTCACGCAGCAGTTCCCGGTCCCGCTCCGGCTTCACTCAAAGGCTTCCGGTTCAACTCTGCAGCTTCCGGCTGGTCGTGCTGGTCGCCGCAGAAGTAGTCAGCGGGCTGCTCACTCCCCGCAGGCTGCTTAACACACTCCGTCCCTTCAGCTTTTCATTCTCCTCTCTGTGTTATTGACAACGGGTTCGGGAAGGGGCGGTTTTTACAATTTTTAAACCTTCATAACTTTTGTACTATTTTACCGATCGGAACAAAACCTATTTGACTTGCAGCAGTGGAGAATGGTGAGTAAGGTGGCGAAAAATCGTAGCGCTATCGGGGATCATTTTTGTGCAAATTTAATTACAACGCAGACCGGAAGTGGCCAAGATGAGAGTTTTAGTAATAGTATAGATGGGGGACAATTAGACCGAAGGGCATGTTTCATGCTGTATGACTCTCTGAATATTAAGTTCTGCTCTGGTTACTTTGCTACCATAGCACTGTAAAGGAATCAGATCATACCCTTTAATTTTGTCTGTGTTGTCAACTAATATCTATATTACTAAAAGCAAGATCTTGACCGCTTTCGACACTGCGATGTGATTTCCGAGAGAACGCCGCCACTTACGACCGTCATTTTTGGCCACCTCGCTCAGAGCCCCCCTCCGCCTGACTGGACTGGAGGATTTTTCCCATCGATGAAAAATCAGAGAGATATTAAGGTTTTATTAATTTTTTGGCCATTCTCTCTGCTGCCCCCGCTGGCGGCAGGGGCGAGGGACTATAAAACCCGGAAGTGTCGTGGCTCAGACTCTGCCAGACGGAGGAAGTTAGAGGCTTCTGAGCTGCGAATAACACTGAACGCACGTCTACTCCATGGTGAGTCCCGGGGATGTGGTTTTCAGCAAATGTATTTGTTGTTTGCAAAGTGTTTGCCCAATTAGGTTGGCTTTTTAAAGGGCTTTCAGCAAATGTATTTTGTTGGCTTGCAAAGTGTTTTTGTCCAATTGGCTTGCTTGCAACAGTTTTAGGATGGATAAAGCGTGAATAAACATTTTATTAGATCACGACTGTGTTTAATGTCAAAATTGGGGCTCATTCTGTGATTTTCGCTTAGTTCCAAGATGGCGCCGATGTCGTCATTTCCGGTTAGCGGTATGCTGGCGCTGAGTGCGTAATTTCCGGTTCGTGGCAAGAAGCGAGAGGGTGACGTCAAGATGGCGCCGAGTGCAGGCACCGTTGAATAATTCAAGAGAGCTGACTGCTCTGTCTATGGTGAGTACGTTTGTTGGATGTTATTTAAAGCACATTTTTGCTTCAGCAGCAGCACCCTCTATAGGAGGCTTTAAACATTTGTTTTACGCGCTGTATATTCAACATGTTCTGAAGTTACTTGGCATTTTAGTATTGGGTGAGTGTGTGTGAGTGAATGAATCTGTGTGTGTGTGTGTGTGTGTGTGAATGAGTCTGTGTATATGAGTCTGTATATGTGTGTGTGTGTGTGCGTGTATGTGAATGAGTCTGTGTGTGTCTGTGTGTGTGTGTGTGAATGAGTGTGTGTGTGTGAATGAGTGTGTGTGTGTGAATGTATGTGAATGAGTCTGTGTGTGTGTGTGAATGAGTCTGTGTGTGTGTGTGTGAATTAGTCTGTGTGTGTGACTGTGTGTGTGTGTGTGTGTGAATGTGTCTGTGTGTGAGTGAGTGTGTGTGTATGAGAGTCTGTGTGTAAGTGTCTGTGTGAGGTGGGGGGTGTGTGTGATCAACAAATAACAAATAGTACGAACTAGCACAACATAAAGCCCCCCCCCCCCCCCCCACTGGCCAGCAATATTGGAATTGGTGGAGAGGTGGAATATTGCGTAGGGGTGACCAGCCCTCCCGTGTGATGCTGGGACCCAACGGGTCCCACTTAGTCTAGTATATCAAGTCAAGTCAAGTCAAGTCAAGTTTATTTGTCACATACACATACGAGATGTGCAGTGAAATGAAAGTGGCAATGCTCGCGGACTTTTGTGCAAAAGACAAACAACCAAACAAACTATAAACACAATCATAACACACATATTCTTTTACATAATAAATAATGGAAGGAAAAACGTTCAGTAGAGTTAGTCCCTGGTGAGATAGGCGTTTACAGTCCGAATGGCCTCTGGGAAGAAACTCAAACTTATTGTTATGAATGCCATTTGAATTCAGATAAAGAGTCTTGATTTTCATTTTTGTCATTTTCCTTACTTTGTCTCTATACTTTATACTCTATAGACCTGTGTGCTTTGCCCCTTCTTAATGTCCTCTAGTTGTCATTATCTCTGTCACAGCAGTACATTATTGTCCTTTCCATTCTTTTTGCCTTCCTTATACCCCCTGATGCAAATCTCTATCTTCTATCTCCAACTTAGCTTTTCTCCCTTGATTCTATCCTCAAGTTTCCAGCTCCTGACAAACTAATTTAAATCCTCCCAGCCAACACTAGGCACCCCCCACCCCCTCCCCCTTTCTCTGTGTGGATATTGATCCTAATGTTGAGGTCTGGTTTGTAGACGTTACACCTTCCACAGAAACAGTCTCAGTTTCTCAGGGAAATAACACCCTCCTTCCTACCCTCTCCACAGCCAGTCATTCAACTGCTCTATCTTCCTATGGGTATTTTCATTCTCATGTGATACTGATAGTAATTTGACAATTACCACCTTTGAGATCCTGCTTTTTTACCTCTTCCCGAGCTTCCTAAAATCTGCCTGTAGGATATCATTCCTCTCTGTGTATGTGTTTGGTACACATGGATCATGAGCATTGGATGTCCGCCCTCCCCCTTCAGGATGCCCTGCAGTGATTCAGTGACATCCTTGACTCTGACGCCAGGGAAGCAACAAACCATCCTGGAGTAACATCTGTGATCAAAAATGCCTGATTGTTTAAATCCTTGATCACTATTGCTCTCTCACTCTTCTTCCTCCCTTCCTGTGCAGCTGAGATACTCATGCTCCTGATACTGGCTGCACTCTGCATATCCGCTGCAGAGTGGAGCAGCAGGTAAGGCTGCTGCCTCACAGCGCCAGAGCCCCGGGTTCAATCCTGACCTCAGGTGCTGTCTGTGTGGAGTTTGCATGGTCTCCTTGTGAATGTGTGGGTTTTCTCCCACATCTCAGCGACGTACAAGTTTGTAGGTTAATTGGCCTTTGTAAATTCCCCGTAGTAAGAAGGGGTGGATGTGAAAGTTGATAACGTAGAACTCGTATCTTCAGGTGATAAATGCTTGGCGCCGAATCGGTGTTTCCACGCCTTATCTCTAAAACTAAAACCATAACTAACCTCTTCTGCTGAACCATTATGTTTTTGTGGGAGATGAACACAGGGTCTGCTTGGACTATTTGATTGCTTCTCCTTGTCTGCACATATTAAAAGGTATTTGTAATGACATGAATGCAGTCTCTAAATGCTTGCACTACAGTGAATACTGTGATGTGTACAAATCGCTATGCCAGCCCTACCTGCTCCAGTTTGCTGAAGGAAAAGTGGTGGAAAAGTCTGTCCATAAGTACTGTATGTTAGGCTGCTGCCCTTGTGGTATGCTCAGATATAAAGATCCTGTGAATACTGCAGTACTGATGCTGAAAATTCTAATGTACATGGAACATCCAGTGTATAGAGGGCAGCTTAATGATAATTATTAAAAATGTTTACACATGCCACATGCACATGTTGGAGCATCTCACCATGAATCAGAACATTATTTTGATTCTGTGCCTGTTTGGATCAAGTAGTATCATTTTGGTAGTGCCTGATACACAGTGAACAGAAAACTGAGGTGGTGCAGATATCATGAGCCGAGTGAGATGCTGCTGAAGTTAAGAAGCCGATAGTGTCTGTGATCTGGACCTCCATGACCAACCATGTATTTAAGGTCATAGAAGATCAAGATCTCAGTGAGGACAAGGAATGCATTTTGGGGGTTGGCCCTCTAAATAGTTGGGTTTCTGGGAAATGTGCTTAGCTTAGAATGGTATGCCTATAAATAAATAGGAATTGCTGTTTAATATAATTTGAAGAAGGGTCTCGACCCGAAACGTCACCTATTCCTTTGCTTCATAGATGCTGCCTCACCCGCTGAGTTTCTACAGCATTTTTGTCTACCTTCGATTTTCCAGCATCTGCAGTTCCTTCTTAAACAATAGGAATTGCTCAGTAAGCAATCACACTGCAGGCACATTCTAAACGTTGTATGTTGTCTGCTAACATAATTTTGGGGAATGCCGGGTAAAAGCATAATTCTTCTGATAAAGAAAGGTGGAATTTGGAACACTAGCTCTGCAATACAGCTCGTGTTCACTGGAATTTAGAAGGATGAGAGGGCATCTTATGGGAACATATAAAGTTCTTAAGTGATTGGACAGGCTAGATGCAGGAAAAATGTTCCCGATGTTGGGAGGAGTCCAGAACCCAGGGGTCACAGTTTAAGAATGAGGGGTAAGCCATTTAGGACTGAGATGAGGAAAAACCTTTTCACTTGGAGAGTTGTGAATCTGTGGAATTCTCTGGCACAGAAGGCAGTGGAGGCCAATTCACTGGATGTATTCAAGAGAGAGTTAGATATAGCTCTTGGGGCTAACGGAATCAAGGAATATGGGGAGAAAGCAGGAACAGGGTACTGATTTTGGATGATCAGCCACGATCATATTGAATGGCGGTGCTGGTTGGTAGGGCTAAATGGCCTACTCCAGCACCTATTTTCTATGTTTCTATGTTAATATTACACTACCTCTAGTTAACCTGGCTTCTGTTTGAATAAGAGTAATTCAAAATAGATTCTATTTTTTCTCCATGTGGTATTGTTCTCACTTGATAGAATTGTGTTGTGAATCAGTTTCTAGTTCTGAATTATCTTTGTAAATCTAGCTTTCATTAAACCATTTAGCAATTTTGCTCTGGCTTTTCAAATTAAAGTCAATTAAATGGTTTCCCATCTAAAGTGTTGATGCTCATATCATTAGACATTAAGTGTCAACTTGGCATCATTAATTTGTTCCACGTGAATTTGCTGTGCTCCAAAACAGAACACATTGCCTGCAGATCACTTGTTTTTCTAGCACATATCACACAATTATTGATCCAACTCAAAGAAAGTGACAGTAGACAAAAGTGCTGGAGAAACTCAGCGGGTGCGGCAGCATCTATGGAGCGAAGGAAATAGGTAATGTTTCGGGCCGAAACCCTTCTTCAGACTGAAGAAAGTGACCCCAGGAATCATTTTCAGGAGCCTGTGGGAATCTATTCACTGTTTATATTTGTTTTTCTACATCAGTGGCACACCTAATGATGAACTAATTGCACAAAGCCCTTTTCCATCTGTACGTCATAATTTGGAGCTAATGGCTGAAACTATAACTCATGTTCCACCCTCTCCCTTGAGCCTCACATCCGCCATGTCATTAAAACCTCCTTCTTTCATCTCCGCAACATCGCCAAACTCAGACCCTCTCTCACACCTCCCGCTGCTGAAAGACTCATCCATGCCTTCATCCCCTCCCGACTGGACTATTGCAACTCACTTCTCCTTGGCATCAGCTCCACCTACATCAACCGACTCCAACTGGTCCAGAACGCAGCCGCCCGACTCATCACCCACACCAAATCCTGGCATCACATCACTCCAGTCCTCAAACAACTTCATTGGCTTCCCATCTCCCACCGGATCACCTACAAAATCCTGATCCTCACCTACAAAGCCCTCCACCATCTGGCCCCCCCATATCTCACTGACCTCCTCTCCCCCTACCAACCCTCACGGTCCCTCAGATCCACATCAGCCGCTCTCCTCTCCACCCACAAGTCCAACCTCCGCAGTTTTGGGGACAGAGCCTTCTCCAGGGCAGCTCCCAGGCTCTGGAACTCCCTCCCCCAACTGATCCGCAATTCCGTGTCCCTCACCATCTTCCAGTCCCGCCTCAAGACCCATCTCTTCACCTCTGCCTATCCTTAGCCCCACGTCCCCCTCCCTTTTCATCTGTGCATGAATTGCCTCATATTGTGTTTTGAATTGAATTCTGTCTTTAATTTGTGTACTAGTCATGTCTCTACTATTTATTTCATTCCCCTTACATGTTTTTCCTCTACCTGCTACATTTTTGTAAGGTGTCCTTGAGACTCTTGAAAGGCACCCATAAATAAAATGTATTATTATTATTATTATGTTGAACAATCACATTCAAATCTGAGGGGATCTTGTGAATAAGTTTAATTAAAAGTAATATTTAAATACATTTTTCAAAACAATGAAGTTGAAAAAGCACATGACAGACAAATTGTACTGCTGACATCAAGAGATTTGACTTAGCAGTCTCAGAACTCACACACATCTTCCAAAATACAGTATGCACCAACCTGCTTTGTGCTGAGGAGATGTTTAATGAGTAGGTGCATCAGAGTGATACTGAGGTCAGAACTCCATTACTGGACAGTTACGGCAATGACTAGTTATATAGGTGAGTTAGTGACCAAGTACTGGACATGTCCATCTATGTAATCTCTATTGCCACAGAGTGTTCAGAAACAGCACGTTCTATCTAGATGGAAAATGAACCACAGCTGTTGGAAACCTGAAATAAAAACTGTATATCTGGAAACACTCAGTAGATCAGGCAGCGTCTATGGAGACAGAAACAGTTAGCATTTCAGGTGGCAAGTTCAATGTCATATATGATAAAGAGAGAAAACTGATGTTTATATTGCAGAGAAAGGATAAGAACGGGATGGATATACTTCTTCAAAAGGAAATACTTTTGAAGAAAGGTCTCGACCCGAAATGTCACCCATGCCTTCTCTCCAGAGACACTGCCTGACCCGCAGAGTTACTTCAGCATTTTGTGTCTATCTTCAGTTTAAACCAGCATCTGCAGTTCCTTCCTACACAAAGGGAATACTTTTGATAGTCCAAAATTAGGGTGCCTTGGTGAAGCCACCTGGTTGACAGGTTAAGAAAATGGAAAAAACACAGAAACTGTGTAATTCAAAGCTGTCAACACCTAAATGAAAACTCAGCGGGTGCAGCAGCATCTATGGAGCGAAGGAAATAGGCGACGTTTCGGGCCGAAACCCTTCTTCAGACTGATGGGGGGTGGGGGAAAGAAAGAAGGAAAAGGGGAGGAGGAGGAGCCCGAGGGCGGGCGGATGGGAGGGTGGGAGGAGACAGCTAGATTGTTAGCCAAATTGGGAGAATTCTATGTTAATGCCCTTGCTGTCTCCTCCCCTTCCTTAACCCTCTAGCTGTCTCCTCCCCCCCTCCCATCCGCCCGCCCCCGGGCTCCTCCTCCTCCTCCTCCCCTTTTCCTTCTTTCTTTCCCCCACCCCCCATCAGTCTGAAGAAGGGTTTCGGCCCGAAACGTCGCCTATTTCCTTCGCTCCATAGATGCTGCTGCACCCGCTGAGTTTCCCCAGCAATTTTGTGTACCTTCGATATTCCAGCATCTGCAGTTCCCTTTTGAACACCTAAATGAAGATAAGCAGCGAAACTGGAAGCACAGGTGCTGAACAAGGTAAACAATCTGGAATGAAATCGCAGAGAGGAGCAGAGTTTCATGGTTGCCATTCCTTAAAAACAAGTTGCAAAGAATGCAACAGTCATTTTTGTCTTAGACAGCTGCAGCTCATTGATGTCAGTATATTGGACAATTATTGCCATCTCATTAAAGCCTAGGTATTCATGGAGGTGAAGCTAATCTGCTCATCTAACAGGAAGCTTTTCATTCGGCAGTGGCTCCAAACCTCAGCAGCTGAGCCAAAGCTTGAATTTGCACATTCAACTCCAAGACATAATTGGCTCATTCACTGAAGCATGTGAGAGAATGGGCTTTATGTTCATCTGCAAGATGCTGGTCCTGTACCAACCTGCCCCACTGCACCACACTGACTTCTGGTAATAAAAGTTCATGGAGTTGTACTGGAAAATGTGACGACATCACCATATCTCAGGAAGCACCTCATGGTGTGGTGTAGGCAAGTATTAACTGGTGGCAACATTCACCACTGCCTCTAATGCACCAGCACAGATTTTGTTCTATTGAGGAAAAGAGTGTTTGAAGATTAAGAACTCAGACCTTGCTCAAAACCTGTGAACCACCATGCCGTAGTGATCTTACATGCTGCTTTGACTTGCACCTACAGCAAGTATTGCAAACCACTGTCCCTGAAAAACCATCCAAATTCACAGGAAGCATAAGTGAGGCAATATCGGTGTCCACATCCACAACACTGGTGTGACCCTGGTTACACTAAGTTGGCTACTTTCAGCGCGTCACATGATCAACATTCCCAATACCCAGCTCCTGAAACAGATGCTCTATTCTGGGCTTTGTCTGGGGAAGGGGGTACCACGCAGATGGACAAAAAGTTTCCAGGGTGTGTTCAAAGTCTTGAAGAAGTACAACATTCCCACTGAAAAGCCTCTCCTTTAAAAACGACGACGCCCTCTTGTGATAGAGCCTTCCAGTCTGCTCTGCCAGCCACCTATTTCAGCCAAACGTTGCCAGCAGTAGAGCAATTACGAGAGATGATTGAGTGAACATGACATTATGCTGTCTGAGATAATCGTGTTGAATAGTTATGAATTAAATGTGATGGGAGCAATGAGGTAGGGGACAGGATGTTGCTGAATCAGTGGGTGAGTAAGTAGTCTGGTTTAATAGGAAGAATCATGGTTAACATATGTGTTTGACACAGATCCAGAAATTGGATCCAGAGAGGGTGTGTAGCATATGTAGATTGCCAACAATATGGCTTCTTCGAACAGCTCATAGTCGAGCTCACTAGGATCAACGTAATTCTGGATTTTGTGTTGTATAATGAACAAGACATGATTAGGGAGCTTAATGAATGTATACTTTATTGTCACAGTGAAATTCTTTGCTTGCATACGTTGCCAAGTTATGCAATAGTCGCCCATGAAGGGCACTTACAAAATTACCCGCCAGTTCCCCCCTCCCTCATGGGGGTCCCCCACGCCTTTGTGAAGGAACCCCTGGGAGGCAGCGATCATAATATGATATCGTTCAACCTGCAGTTTCAGTGGAAGAAGCTGAAATTGCAGGTAATTAGAGGCACGAGGGAGGAGCTGGCTAAAGGGACCCTAACAGGAATGATGGTGGAGCAGCAATGGCAGGAGTTTCTGGGAGTAATTCAGAAGACGCGGGAGACAATAGAAGGCAATTACAAATTGCAATAGATGAAATATGAAGTTAAGCCAGCCAATAATATAAAGGAGGATACCAAAAGTATTTTCAGATTTAAAGAGTAAAATAGAGGCAAGAGTGGACATTGGACCGCTGGAAAATGATGCCAGAGAAACAGTAATGGGGGCGCAAAGAATATGGCAGATGAACTGAATAAAAATGTTTTGTCAGTCTTCACAATGGAAGACACTTGCAATGTGCCAGAAATTCAAGTCAGGGGCAGTCACTGTTGCTGAGGAGGGCGGTCACGGTGAATGCAACACCAGAGATCCGGGTTCGATCCCGACTACAGGCTGTCTGTACGGAATTTGTGCGTTCTCCCCGTGACCTGCGTGGGTTTTCTCCGAGATTTTCGGTTTCCTCCCACACTCCAAAGACGTACAGGTTTGTAAGTTAATTGGCTTGGTGTATATGTAAAAATTGTCCCGAGTGGGTGTAGGATAGTGTTAATGTGCGGGGATTGCTGGTTGGCGCGGACCCGGTGGGCCCAAGGGCCTGTTTCTGCGCTGTATCTCTAAAACAAAAAACTAAGGAGGTGCTTGGGAAGCTGAAAGATCTGAATATAGATGAATCACCTGGACCAGATGGACTAGGGTTCTGAAAGAGGAAGCTGTTGAGATTATATCTTGAGGTTCCAGAACACTGGAATATTGCAAATGTAACTCCAATGTTTATATTGGGAGAAAGGCAAAAGAAAGGAAATTATAGCCCAGTGAATCTGACTTCTATGGTCGGTTAAATTTTTGTCCATTATTAAGGGTGAGGTTTCAGGGCACTTGTAAGCACATGATTAAACTAAGCCGATCTGCATGGTTTTGTTAAGGGGAGATCTTGCCTAACAAAACTGTTGGAATTTTTTGAGGAAATGACAAACTGGATAGACAATGGAGAATCAGTGGATGGTGTTTACTTGGATTTTCAGAAGGCCTTTGTTAATGTGCCACATGTGAGGCTACTAAACAAGATAGGAGCCCATGGTATTGGAGCGAAGAGGTTTTTCAACCCGACAGATAGATAGACGAGGTTTCTCAACCCGAAACATCACCTATTCTGTTTCTCCAGAGATGCTGTCTGACCCGCCGAGTTACTCCAGCTTTTTGTGTCTATCTTCGGTTTTAACCAGCATGTGCATTTCCTTCCTACACACTAGCAATGGATAGAGGATTAGATGATTGGCAGAAGATAAAGAGTGTATTTTTTTCGAGTTTTTTCTTTTCTAGTTGGCTGCCAGTGACTAGTGATGTTTCGCAGAAGTCCGCTCATTTTCACGTTATATGTTAATGATCTGGATGGCTTTGTGGCCACGTTTGTGGATGATGCAATGCTGGTGAAGAATTTCCAAAAGGTTAATTTGCAGGTTACGTTGATGGTAAGGAAGGCAAATGAAATGATGGAATGCTGAGGCTTTGTAAAGAGCTATTGAGGCCACATTTAGAATATTGTGAGCAATTTTTGGCCTCATACTTCAGAAAGGGTGTGCTGCTATTGAGGAGGGAACAGTGGAGGTTTACGAGAATGATCCCGGGGATAATTGGGTTAACATATGAGGAGCATATAAAGACTCTAGGCCTGTATTCATTGGAGTTTAGAAGGATGAAGGGGAAACTCATTGAAACCTAGTGAATAATAAAAGCCCTAGATAGAATGGAAGTGGAAATGATGTTTTCCAGAACCAGAGGGCACATCCTCAGAATAAAAGAACATGACTTTAGAATGAAGATGAGGAAGAATGTCTTTAGCTAGAGGCTGGTGAATCTGTGGACTTCATTGCCACAGTCGGCTATGGAAGTCAAGACTGGATATTTTAAACGTGGAGATTGATAGGTTCTTGATTAGTAAGGCTGCCAAAGGTTACGGTGAAAAATCAGGAGAATGGGTTTGAGAAGGAAAAATAAATCAGCCATGATTAAATGGTGGCATAGACTCAATGGGCTGAATGGCCTGATTCTACTCCTACATCTTACAGTCTGAAAAGCAACTTGTGTATGTGATGTCCCAATAAAAAGCACCATGGAGTGGAGAGAGAGAGAGAGGGAGTACATTGTTCCTGATATAGGTTGTTGGCAGGAGAAACAGGAAGAGGAATTGATAGGGATGCAAGAAGAAAAATGGGGTAGGTGTAGATGGATGATGATTGATGTTGATGTGGATGCAATGCGCCAAAGGGCCTGTTCCCCTCTGTATGAATCTAGTACCTTCTGAGCTTGTCACAACTCTGCCTGGTGAGCCGCCTCTAGCCTCTTCAACACCACCCTCCCAGCTTTGTCCTGGGCAAGCACCACCCAGCTACAGCCTTGGTGATGGTGCTTTGTGCAGCCTCTAGCTGCAAATGTCTCCACTGTGTGTAGGGGACCCTCTGTCTGAGCTCACTGTTGGGAGTAAGTTAGGAACTTCAGATGCTGGTTTAAACTGAAGATATACACAAAACACTGGAGTAACTCAGCGGGACAGGCAGCATCTCTGGAGAGAAGGGATGGGTGACGTTTAGGGTTGAGACCCTTCTTTAGACCAGATTTACTTTTGGTGATTGCTTATCCACCTCTCCAGGAATTGAAACATTGTTGTGGAGACATACAGCCTAAAATCAGAACATTTGGCCTAGTGTATCCACATCGACCATCAACCACCCATTTGCACTAATCCCATAAAAATAAAGATACTTTCCAAGCACCTGACTGTCCCATCTTTGTGCAGGGTTTTCCTGCAGACACTCTACTTCATGCTAAGAACTGACATACACCTAATAACTGAATACCCTTTCTAGAGCTGCACACTAACTGAATGCCTTCTTTGTACCTTCCCTGGTAGCTCAACATCCTTCTCTCCACTAACCAGTGTCCTTCTGAAGTAAGCAGACCAAAATAACACACTGTTCAAGATACAGCATGACTCCTGTAGGGTTGAAATCTAAAGCTTTTGTTATGCATCCTAATATTTTGTTTATTTTCTTAATAGCCTAGGAACATACTGTGGTTTTAATGATTAAAGCCCCTTGTTCCAAAACATCTGCCTGTGGTTTAATGTACTCTGGCAAAGGGCAGAGAGATTGCATTTATGACCAATAATTTTGTTTGATCTATGAGTAATGTCATTATTTACCACAGATTTAGTGGAACATTTTAATCCCAACATTTTCAGCATTGTTTTCTGAAGTTAAATCACGAACAGTACACTGCTCGGAATACTCTCCTGACAATTCATTCTTATAAAGTTTTCAATGAGAAATTATTTTTACATCTGATTGCTTTTCCTCACGCCGGTCACTAGCTGGAGTTTTGCTGTTACACCTGACCCAGATGGTTGGAGGAGAGATGAGGTTGTCTACGTTTGCTCCAGGGTGCTGTGAAACACCTCCACGGGGCCAGCATGTGACAGTGGTGTAGGTGCCTCTTGGTCCAGGGTCATTAAATGCCCTCTCCCAACTTCAACCCGTGCAGAGCAGAGTTTACCAGGAAAATTAGTTGGGGAAACATTGAAAATAGGTGCAGGAGGAGGCCATTCGGCCCTTCGAGCCAGCACCGTCATTCATTGTGATCATGGCTGATCGTCCCCAATATACAAACATAGAAAATAGGTGCAGGAGGAGGCCATTCGGCCCTTCGAGGAGTGAGACTGTTCAGTGGGGAGGGTGACATAGACCCAATTGGAAAATGGTCTCCTATGCTGTAAGGAAATCTAATAATATATGGTGATGACCCCAGCAATAGTCTCCACCATGCCTGCTGCCACGCAATCAACAGCAAATGCAGAAATAAAATAACACTGAATTGGCCTTATAGTCTATATGGCTTTAGGCAGAAACCTTTCTCAGGAAAAATGACCTGGATTAGCACCTGAAAAATCATCACTTTGAAAGCAATTGACTAAGAGCAGGAAACATGTTGTCTGAAGCAGGGACCCAACCCAAAACACCTATCCATTTTCTGCAGAGATGCTGTCTGACTCACTTAAGGGCCTATCCCACTTGGGCGTCATTTGCGCGTAATTTACGCGACATCATTTACGCGTCATGACGCACGACACGCGCATGATGCGTGGTGACATAGGTAGTAATGTGCGGTCGCGCGTGGCGCCCCAGGATTTTGGGATGTACAAAATCTTCGCACGCCATCTGCGTGACTCCCAAGTGGAACTTTGTCTTTTTTTATACACCAGTTCAATTCGGTTTATTGTCACGTGTACCGAGGTACAGTGAAAAGTTTTTTGCTGCGTGCTAACCAGTCAGCAGAAAGACAATACATGATTGTAATTAATCCATTTACAATGTCTAGATACAGTACATCCTCAGTTCCTTATTTATCCTTTAAATAAGGAGCTATATTGCTCCACTTTTAGTCAGCATGGATAATAAAATGAATTGGCTCCAGTTCTTTAAATCTTTATGGTCTATTTTATTACAGGGCATTAACAGCCTGACAGAACTCAGAGTTTCCCACGCGGTACTGAATCTCTCTCCAAACATCCACACCCCTGCACCAAACCCATTATGCTTTTGAATTATTACTGAGGAATATGTAACTCATGTCAAAATGTGTAGGAAGGAACTGCAGATGCTGGTTTACACCAAAGATAGACACAAAATGCTGGAGTAACTCAGCGGGACAGGCAGCATCTCTGGAGAGAAAGAATGGGTGATGTTTCGGGTCTTTTTCAGACTGAGAGTCGGGGGAAAGGGAAACGAGAGATATAGACGGTGATGTAGAGAGATTTTGAACAAATGAATCAAAGATATGCAAAAAAGTTACGATGATAAAGGCAACAGGCCATTGTCAGCTGTTAGCTAGATGAGAAATGGAAGCTGGTGCAACTTGGGTGGGGGACGGATGGAGAGAGGGAATGCAGGGGTTGCTATCATGTCTTTCATGCCAAAATGTTGCTTTGCACAGACCGAATTTTGGTGAGTTTCGCCCTTGAGGAAGTTTATTTTCTTTAGACCTGCTGAGTGCACTTCTGCAAACACAGCTCTCGCGGCTTGTAGGGGAACAGTTATTGAACTGTTTTGTTGTTTATTATGGTATCTACTGAGTATTATGTTTATGGTGCTGCATGTAGGGGTGGAAGATTGCAACCTTCACGTGGTTGTTTCGTCCCTGTTTCGACTAATGCAATCAACTCGACGTGCACAAACAGAAGATCAAATAGAACAAGTTGTCCTACAACTTTAGGCTGTGCATGTCACACAAAAGAAGAAGAAGAAGAGAAGGTGCTGCATGTAAGAATTTTATTGTTCCATTTTTGGACGTATGACAATAAAACACTGTTGACACTCTTGCATACCACATGGATTACACACTTCGTTATGACTTGTGCAGTACTCATATGTCTAGTGTACACATGATCCATCATCAACAGTTGGCCCTGAACTCCTTCATCAGCAGTCATCTCTGGTACAAAGACTGAAAACATCTGTTTCCTTCCAATTTCCCTACTTTTAAAACAATGGTACATTCAGGCATGCTCAGGATCAAAGTCCATCTTTGAATTGTGTAGAAACCTTTTGAGGCCCAAACTTAATTTTAAACTTTAAAATTTAAGGAACAGGGAAATCAGGGGTTGGTGACCTGTGTAAATGGTGAAGTGATGCCCACAAATAAGCACATCTCCAGGTCCATAAGTGTCCTTTCTATAATCCAGAACATGGAGATTAAGGAACAAAAGCCATTCAGTCCATTGTTGAGCTGTAGTGCTCACTGGCTGCTCTAATCCACATTCAGTCCGGCTCTTCAATGTAACACTGCACCTGGTGCCAGGATCACATGACACACCTCTGTTTCTCACTGGGCAATCCTATTGTCAGTATACAGTACTGTGAAGGATTGGGGACAGTGTCGGCAATGGACAGGGTGTATTTCATTTTGATTGAATAGATACAGCAGCAACGATGTTTGACTTCTGAACATACTACATGTTTTGCCTTCAGTCTGATCCCACAACATTTTAACTGTTCCCTGATTTGGCCATCAAGTCACTTAATTGTATCAACGATGAGCAAAGAATCGTGTCAATGGTACTCACCTTCCCAAGAATGAATTTAATGGACATTATCTCTTGGTACATATCCTTATGCCCCTGTCCCACTTAGGAAACCTGAACGGAAACCTCTGGAGACTTTGCGCCCCACCCAAGGTTTCCGTGCAGTTCCCAGAGGTTTTTGTCAGTCTCACTAATGGTCGAAAGTGGTTTCCGCTTCTTCTATGTTCCGGCGATTATTTAAAAAAATTCAAAACCGGCCGCGACTAAAAATGGGTTGCCGGAAGTTGCAGGTGGTTGCCGGAGGTGGAAGGTAAGACCTTCCACTACCTGCAACCTCCGGCAACCACCTTCAACTAGCATCGCAACCAGCTTCGACTAAAAATTACCGATTTTTAAAACGGCAACCAATTTTTAGTCACGGCCGGTTTTTAACTTTTTGAAATAATCGCCGGAACATAGAAGAAGCGGAAACCACTTTCGACCATTAGGGAGACTGACAAAAACCTCCAGAAACTGCACGGAAACCTTGGGTGGAGCGCAAAGTCTCCAGAGGTTTCCGTTCAGGTTTCCTAAGTGGGACAGGGGCATTAGGAGCGCTAACAGTTGAGGTAGTGCATAGTATTTTTGGTATGTAGTCTTTCTGGATTTTCTTGGGTCATTGAAGTTAATAGTTGGAAAATTAGTTGTACTGTGATTTTAACATCTCCAGACCCACCCTCATGGCAACCAGACCACTGGTTCTAAAGTGCCAATGGATAATGTTTCTCACAAAATATTTGAAATGTTTGGATAATCGTAAACAATCTAAAAAGTACAAAACTGAACTAAACTGGTCTTGAACTGGAGGTGAAACAAGGAATGGGAAAAAGAAAGATTTCTGAATTAACATCTATTTCATGCTTTGCAGCCAACTCATTGTTGTTAAATTGAAGTTACTTGTAAGATATACACTGAGTGAAATGTCCACGGCATAGTCCCATATATGACAGACAAATTATCTTGTTTCTTGATGTTGGTTGAAAGGCAAATATTGGAGAAATCTACCACCGTTCCTCAATTAATTTTTTTATTTAATTATTAAATTAGTGGGTTAAACAACTGACCCAAGAGATGGCAGTCCCAACAGTATTGTAGTGTGGCACGAACCTAGATTTTGTGCTCTGGAATGGGAAGTGGGCCCATGAATGTTCCAGGGACATTTGCCTCTCAAGCTTGCAAATTTTTGAATGCATTCCCAGCAACAATGTTGATTCTGAGTCAATTAATTATTTCCCAAAACTGCCAGATTATTTTGAAACCGGACTAAAGCCAACTGCCTCCTCCTTTAGTTTCTGAATCAGAGGGTCTTTTGCCAATAGTTTACACGACTGAAACTCACGTTATGCCTCTAAATTACCCCTTCCCTCTTAAGCCCCCCTATAAGCAGAGCCTCAGCTTCACAGCAAATCTGAAATCTATCTCTGGCGTATTTCTCCCCATAGTGAACATTCCAGTGCATTTTTCTTTGAAGAACAGCAGGAGATTTCTTCCGATATTTATCTCCATGTATTTTTACCCTGTCTAAAGCTCTGCCATGATTCGTGAATTCTTCTGTTGCCAACCCCTCTCTCAATGGCCCCATAGATCGACTTGGAAACATTCTGGAGTTAATTGTTAATCTTTGGGACACCACACAGAGCAATTTGGGAGAAGAGTGTTTGAAAATGACATGACACCAATTTGCATTCTCCCATTTTTTCTGAACTAGTTTGAAAAACATATTGGAGATGTGAAAAGGAGGCTACTTCAGTGGGCAAACGAGAAATGTGGCAAATCCTCCAGGAACATGGCCAAGATGCGATGACCACAACTGGACGATTACCCAGCAGAGGCCGAGCCAGAGATGGTGTTGTTGATGAGAAAAATGTGTTGTTTGCTTTCCTTGCTATTCTACCCCATATTTCTGCTTATAAAGCCTAGGTCCTGAATGCATTTTCTAACCTTCTTCTGCTCTTACATGTCACATTCAAAGATCTTAAGGGATTATTAAGGATTGGACATGCTAGATGCAGGAAACATGTTCCCGATGTTGGGGGAGTCCAGAACCAAGGGCCACAGTTTAAGAATAAGGGGTAGGCTATTTAGAACAGAGATGAGGAAAAACTTTTTCACCTAAAGAGTTGTGAGTTTGTGGAATTCTCAGCCTCAGAAGGCAGTAGAGGCCGATTCAGTGGATGCATTTAAAAGTGAGTTAGATAAAGCTCTTAGGGCTAGCGGAATCAAGGGACATGGGGAGAAGGCAGGAACGGGGTACTGATTGTGGATGATCAGCCATGATCACATTGAATGGCCATGCTGGCTCGAAGGGCCGAATGGCCTACTCCTGCACCTATTATCTATGTATCTGTGTATCTGTCTGTGAACAGATATCTATTCATGTCAGCTGAGCACCAGATGTAAGGCCCTTTCGTTGTGGTTCGCACGGTGGCGCAGCGGTAGAGTTGCTGCCTTACAGCACATGCAGCGTTGGAGCTCCAGGTTTGACCACGACTATGGGTGCTGTCTGTACGGAGTTTGTACGTTCTCCCCGTGACTGTGTGAATTTTCACCAAGATCTTCGGTTTCCTCCCACACTCCAAAGACATACAGGTTTGTAGGTTAATTGGCTTGGTGTATGTGTAAATTGTCCCTAGTGTGTGTAGGATAGTGTTAATGTGAAGGGATTGCTGGTCGGCGCGGACTCAGTGGGCCGAAGGGCCTGTTTCCGCGCTGTATCTCTAAAACTAAAAACTAAACCAAAACCTGACCCATTCAACCGGCAGTACAAAGTTAACAATACCTACTTCGTTAGTTCCAGGGTGTCTCAAAGCAGAGACAAGGCAAACTGGGCAAGTGCGAATGACCTTAAAAAACTTTCCACTTGTTCAATTATGAGTAGGGACAGGTTGTCTGGTAAGTGCCAAGAGATGTACGTCTGTGTTGCGCTGTGCCTGAACTATTGTAGAATAGCTAAAAAGTCCCTTCTCTCTGCACCACAGCCATTATTGCCAGCACAATTTCCCACTGCCAAGCTGGTCTTCGGTGATAGCAGCACCACACCCACACACTCCAATGAGACCAATACCCGATCTCAATCGGTGCCAGCCTGCCCATAATTTGCACTTGATCTGAACATGGGCATTTCTGCCAGTTGCTGAATATATCCTTCATAGTTAATGGACTGGCAAAGAGGGAGTTTGCCTTGCAGGAAGTCTGAAAGCAGCTTTAATGGAGGCTGTGAATCACCCTGATTCTGCCCTCACCATTCCAAATTCTGTGAATTTAACCATGCCACAGAGAATTGCTACATGTAAATGTGAACTGGAGCAAAGCTGACAGCTTACAGGAAACACATTATCTCATCCCAGCAGTTAGAGGTAGTTTTTGGAATGATGTGCTGAACAATCAAAGAAATTGATTATAGGCGCAGGGTGGCGCAGTTGATAGAGATGCTGGCTCACCTCCCCAGTGACCTGGGTTGCATCCTGACCTCAGGTGCTATCTATGTGTAGTTTGCACGTCCTCCCTGTGACCACATGGGTTTCCTCTGGATGCTCCAGTTTCCTCCAACATCCCAAAGACGTGCGGGTTTGTTGGTTAATTGTCCTCTGTAAATTGGCCCGAATGTGTAGAGAGTGGATGCAAGAGTGAACTAATATAGAACTAGTATGAATGGGTGATCGATGGTCGGCATGGACTCAGTGGGTTGAAGGGCCTGTGTCTATGCTGTATCTTTCAATCAATTCAACCTAGACGTGAAGAACAGAAGGAGGCCATTCATTCCGCCAAGCCTTCTATTAATCATGGCTGCTCTGGATTTCATGTTTATTTGCTTGCTTTTTCTCAATATAATAATAATAATAATAATAAATGTTATTTAATGGGCGCTTCAGACATCTCAAGGACACCTTACATAGATTAATAGGAATAAAAACATATAATCGGAATAGAACAGGTAAAAAAGACATCACAGAGACACAAATTAAAAACAAAATTCAATCCAAAAAAACAGAAAATCAAAAACACAGTGTGAAGAGAGAGCAGCGGCAGCCAAAGCGCGCCAGCGTCCACTCTCTCTTCACGGCAGCCATCTTGGACACAGACTTACAGGATTACATTAGACAAAAAAAATAATCCCCCCACAGTGGATAGCACTGTGGGGGAAGGCACAATGTCCAGTCCCCACCCCAAGTTCACCCCAAAGTCAGGCCTATTGAGGCCACCGCAATTGCCTCTATGGAGGCCCGATGTTCCTGGCCGTTCTCACCGGGTGGTCTTGCCCCGGCGTCGGGAGAGTCCTCTCGGCGGCTGGGCCACCTTGAACGGCCGCTTCCTGGTTGGAGACCGCGGCTGCCGAAGCCGACAAGGCCGCGCCGGTTTGGAGCTCCCAGGCTCCCGATGTTGAAATCAGCGCCGCCTCTCCGCTCCGCAGACCCGCAGCCCGGAGATGTTGCTCTCGGCGGTCCAGCTCACCAGAGCTCCAGCGCGGCGACCCAGGCAAGGCGTCGCCCGCTCCATTCCGCTCCGCGATAGTGCTCCAGCGCTGTGCCGCCACCGAGGCCGAGGTGCTGGGCGGTCCCCGCCAGGAAACGGCGCTCCAAGCCCGCTGGTAGGCCACGAGGACGGGTCGACGGGCAGCCCGGAGAAAAAGCTGCCACACCGACCAGGTATGGACCTAGAAATAAAGTTTACACCTACCCCCCACATTAAAAAGTCCATATCCCCAACAAACAAAAAACAGGACTCACTAAAAACTATTAAAAAAACGAATTAAAACGGACGGCTGCTGGCTAGCAGCCGTTCACCAAGATGGCTCCTCCTCCTTTTGACATCCTCATCCAACTAAAAACCACATGAGTCTTCAATCTGAAACATTAGCTCTATTAGCCATTTTTCTCTCCACAGATGCTGCCGAACCTTCTGAATGTTTCCTGCATCTTTTTTCTTTTTATTTCAGATTTCAAGCATCTGCAGTATTCTGATTTTCAAGTATACTGATCTTGGTTTTGAAAAGTAATTCTCAAGTAAGCTTCAGTATCTCTTCTATTAACTGTTATAAATACGTTCTCTCCTTATTTTTGGATTATGCAAATTATGAAATATTGTTCTTAATTACAAATTCATGAGAATATTCTCTTCATCTCCTCAGTTGAATCATTGTTGCATTTTAAACATGTATCAGATAAATCACCGATATAACTCACCCACAGAGAGCAGGAGTAAAACTATTTGTTTCACGTTTACTGCCAGAATCATGGAATATCAATCAGACCTGGCCCTGTAACTTGACTAAACCCAGCTTTGTTCGCTAACAAAAAACTTGTAAAATATGACCAGCTCATTATGGTGCATTTGAAATCCAGATGATGTAAGCTATCTTGTATAAAAGCCTGGTTAATAATTTTGAAGATAGACACAAATTGCTGGAGTAACTCAGCAGGACAGGCAGCATCTCTGGAGAGAAGGAATGGGTGACGTTTCGGGTCGAGACCCTTCTTCAGACTGAGCGTTAGGGGAGAGGGAGGCACAGAGATAAAACAATGTACGGTGAGAAAACTGGGCATCAAAGGGGACGAACATCAAGGAAAATGTAGAATAGATCATTGTTGGCCAGGGGAAGGTGACATTGAAGCATACAGAGATAAAACATTTATAAAGGGGACAGTCAGACTGGTCGGAGAACTAGGATGGGGGAGGGATGGAGAGAGAGGGAAAGCAAGGGTTGCTTGAAGTTAGAGAAGTCGATATTCATACCGCTGGGCTATAAGCTGCCCAAGCAAAATACAGTATGAGGTGATGTTCCTCCAATTTGCACTGGGCCTCACTCTGACTGGAGGAGGCCCAGGACAGAAAGGTCAGTATGGGAATGGGAGGCGGAGTTAAAGTGTTTAACAACTGGGAGATAAGTTTAGTTTAGAGATACAGAGCGTAAACTGGCCCTTCGGCCAATCGAGTCTTTGGCGACCAGTGATTCCCAGACATTAATACTACCTACGCACACTCAAGACAATTTACATTTATACCAAGCCAATTAACCTACAAACCTGTATGTCTTTGGAGTGTGGGAGGAAACCGAAGATCTTGGAGAAATCCCACGCAGGTCGTAGGGAGGGCGTACAAACTCCATACAGACCGCACCCGCAGCCAGGAACGAACCTGGGTCTCTGGCGCTGTAAGGCAGCAACTCCACTACTGCACCACCGGGCCGCCCGCTATTTTTATGTTTACTTTCTGATGTCAAACTTGGCCAAAGAGGAGTGGACCCACCTGGTGAGGGCCTTTCCAGCTTGGCTTGTGTGACTGAAGGAAAAGCGTGTTCCCTCCAGGCTAAAGAACCGAACCTCTCACAGCTGGAACCTCCCCGATCATTGGCCCCATTCCTTCATGCCGGCACCAGCAAACGTCTCGTGTACACAACCAATTCTTAGCCCTCCCCTCACCCCTTTATCACCACCTTTCTCTACATCCACTAACCCTCACACCTACTTCCAGCATTTCAATAGTCAATAGACAATAGGCAATAGGTGCAGGAGTGGTCTCTCAGAGTAGTGTTGGGACATAAACCTGGATTGTGTGCTCAAGATTCCAAAGTAGGACTTGAACAAACAAGTTTCTCTTTGCCTCTATGACTCAGGCTAAGGCCCAACAAAGACTGGCACGCAGCATCCCTTCTGGATTTGTGTTTCCTGAGCATCAGGCCCCCAGCTTTCCCTAATGTTATTTACATTTCTATGTGTGTTGTTTTTGAGTCAATGCTGAATGAATGTTTCCAGGCAGTGAGTTGACTGACTGAATCTTTCACGCCCATGTTCTCCAGCCAACCAAACATTGGCATGGAACTGAAAGACATAAAGTCTGACAGCCATAGTGCAGTATGTTATGATCGTATCAGAAATATGGACCTTAAGCATCCAAAGGAAATGTACATGGCAATCTAACAGGTGAACCTCATTTGCCTCTCACACACCTATGGCATTGACAGTGGATGATATTCCCACATTCTGATGCACTAGTGAAGGCATCCTTAATGAATATTATATTAAATCTCGTTTCTCGTTGCATTACTATTGGTGGGACACTTCTATGTACAGCCTTTGAAGCTGCATTTCCTCTGAAACAAAGGTCCACATTTCAGGAGCATCTCAGGGTCTTTTAAACTCTTTATGACCCCTGAGTCCATGGAAGAAGTTAACGATGTGCATATTTGTTCATTCTTTGTAAGGAGGACTTGTTCTATTTTGTGTCAAGGAGAGGTTGCTGAAGGCATTATAGGGCTATTTCCCAGGTCCTCAAATAGTGAAACACTAACTTTACTTAGTCTTTCTAGCAACAGCCGTCCCATAACAATCTAAGTTCTAAGATGGCGGATGTGCGGGAGTGAGCGCCGTCTGTGTATGGCAGCCTGCCCGCAGTCCGTCTCTACACCTTTTTTTATTTTGAGTCCTGTTGGAGAATGTTGGTGGAGGTCTTCTGTGTGGGGGGTGGGGGTGGGGAAGGGGGAAACTTTATTTCTTAGTCACCTACCTGGTCGGAGAGGCAGCATCCCTCCAAGCTGCTTCTTCGCCCCGTCCTCATGGCCTACCATCGAAAATGGAGCGGCGTTTCCTGTCGGAACCGGCCGGGACTACAGCTTCGGCGGCGGTGGCGCAGCGCTGGGATGCCAACACGGAGCGGGCGATTCCTTGCCGGGTCGCCGTGCGGTAGGCTCCGGAGCATTGTGGCTGTCGATCCCAACATCGCGGAGCTGGGGCTGCGGGCGTCCGGCCGCGGGCGGCGCTGGATTTGGAGCGCCGCAGAGCCAGGGATCGAGTTCACCGGGGTCGGAGCTCCGGCCGGCGCGGCCTGAGGACTACGAGTGCCCCGGTCTCCAGGGAGGAGGCAGCCGCTCCAGACTTCTCCAAGCCGCTGAGGAATGTTTCACCCGACGCTGAAGTTCCATCTTCGCGGCAAGAGGGCCCTGAAAATCGTCGGACTGGCTGCACGGCCACAGATGGGCCCCGGCCTCGGGTGTTTCACAGAGGAAGAGGACTTGACTTTCTGGTGCCTTTCCCCACAGTGGAAAGTTTTGATTCTGCTGTGGGGGGACGTTTGTGTTGAACTCTATAATGTGTTGTGTCCATTTTATTCATTTTTTTTTTAACCTTTTTCTATGGTTTGTAATGGAACTTATTATTTAATTTATGTAAAGCACTTTGGTGTCAATGCGAGTTGACTTAAAATGTGCTATATAAATAAAACTTACTTACTAAGTGCAAGACCATTGAAGTGTGAATATTGACAAGTCTTCACTTGCAACCTGGCAACTTTTAGCATTTCTTGTTGTAGCTGAGCTAGTTTCACCTTGTTCTTTCTTTTTAATTGAGGTGAAAATTCTCCCAAATCCTTGTTCTCTGTCATCCTCTCTCCATAGCTCACACTGACCTTTCTATCCTGGGCCTCCTCCATTGTCAGAGTGAGGCCTGAACTATTGTAGCTCATATTTTGCTTGGGCAGCTTCACCCCAGCAGTATGAATATTGACTTCTCAAACCTCAAGTAACCCTTGCCTTCCCTCTCTCTGCACCCATTCTCAGTCCTCCGACTAGTCTCATTGTCCTTGTTAACATTTTGTTTCTGTTTGTTTTGTTGCTACCTTCTTCTAGCTAACCATGATCTATTCCACATTTTCCTTGATCTCCATCCCCTTTGTCTCGTTTTCACACCTTATATTTTCTGATCTTTGTATCTCCCGCTCCCCTGACTCAGTCTGAAGAAGGGTCACAACCCGAAACGTCACCCATTCCTTCTCTCCAGAGATGCTGTCTGTCCCGCTGAGTTACTCCAGCATTTTGTGTGAATCATCACCATCTGCTCCCTGCATACCCCATCGCACTCTTTCCGCAAATACAACCTTCAACTCCCACCCTCATTCCACCTACTTCCCTCCAACTTCCAACACGAAACGATGGATTTCCAGTTTCCTGACAAAACGTCTTCAGCGTGTGTGTGTGAAAGGAAAGAGCTCCAATTGGCATCCAGTGTTGAGTGGTACACCTCAGGGCACAGTACTTGGCCCACACCTATTTTTGCTTTACATAAATGACATCCATGAAAAAGTCGCAAGTACGACCAGACTTTTCGCTGATGATTGTTTGCTGTACCGTCCAATTAAGTCAGCTGATGATGAAGATGCTCTCCAAAAGGATCTCGATACTATGGTTGAGTGGTCACAACAATGGCGCATGCAGTTCAACCCTTCCAAATGTGAAACTATGCGTGTCACCAGAAAGAGGAATCCAGGCGAAACATCTTACAATATACTTGGTGCCACCCTTGAAGAATCCAAACAAACCAAGTATCTTGGCATCAAATTGCAGAATGATCTGCGTTGGAATGGTCAGACTCATCATGCAACGGTGAAAGCAACAGGTGTCCTAAACTTTCTGAGGCGCAACTTTCATCATTGTTCAACTTCTGTCAAGGAGAAGCTATACTTCACCCTCGTTAGACCTCATTTGGACTACGTAGTTGCAGCAGGGACCCATACACAAATAAAAACATTTCTTCCATCGAACGTGTCCAAAGACAGGCAGCTCGATTTGTTACTAACACCAATGAGAGAGAAGCGAGTGTCACCAAACTTCTGAATTCTCTGGGGTGGAACCCTCTCCAAGACAGACGTGAAGCTCACCGTTTGACCTGTTTTTACAAAATGTTAAATGGCCAGCTCGACATGGACTACAAGACCTACACCAAACCCAAACCAGTTAGGAGCAGATGAGGGCATTCGATCCAATTTGTGATCCCAGCTACAAAGACAGATGTGTACAGCAATTCGTTCTTCCCCCGCACAAATAAAGCATGGAATAATCTCCACCCAACTATAGTTACCCAACCAGATGCAACTAAATTTAAAGTAGCTCTTTCTTCCCAATAACCCTTTCTGGCTTAAGCCCTCCCTCCACAACCTCCAGTTTAAATTCCATTTGGAATATTTTGGGGACCAAGAAACCAAGAACCAAGAACAAGAACTTACCACCAACTGCCCCCCCCCCATTCCACCCACACAGGCACAGCCTTGCTCTAACTATCCTCTACACCTTTCCACATCACAACTTCCCAACCTCCCCTCTCTCAGTCCAAAGAACAATAGAGGGGAAAACTAACGGATATCATACTGAAATCATTTGCACGCCAATGTTCTTCAGCATGTTATGAATTCCAAACAATCCTTTTGCAATAAGATTGAAGAGTGGCATCGTTAATTCAGTTCACTCGCAGAATTTTCAAATGGATCAAGATGGTGAAACAAAGAAGTGCAGATGCTGTTTAATACACAAAAGAACACAAAGTGCCGGAGTAACTCAGCAGATCACGCAGCCTCTCTGGAGAAGGTATCGACCCGAAACATGGAAGAAGGGTCTCGACCCGAAACGTCACCTATTTCCTTCGCTCCATAGATGCTGCCTCACCCGTTGAGTTTCTCCAGCATTTTTGTCTACCTTCATCTGCACCTGCAGTTCCTTCTTAAACAATCCAAAACATCACCTCACCTTGTTCTCCAGAGATGCTGCCTGACCCACTGAGTTACTCCAGCATTTTGTGTCCTCTTGTGGATCAAGATGATTGCTGGTGTAAACTCATCATTGCTCCATACAGACTTCAATAACTTAAATCCCATCTATTTTAGATGGGTGGGCTAGTTTAAAATTACCCTCTAAAATTCTCATTATTTTCAATTAACGAATAAAGAAGGGATAAATGCCCTTATATAAAGAATTAATAGCCCCTGTCTGTCTCTATGTATGGACTTTGCTATCTATCCACTGATTCAATGATCAATCTTTATTTATTAATTCTCGAGATTTAGTTTAATTTAGAGATACAGTGCGGAAACAGGCCCTTCGGCTCACAGGGTCTGCACCGACCAACGATCCCCGCACATTAACACTATCCTACACCCACTTGGGACAATTTTTATATTTACCAAGCCAATTAAGCTGCAAACCTGTACGTCTTTGGAGTGTGGGAGGAAACCGAAGATCTCAGAGAACACCCACGCAAATCACGGGGAGAACATACAAACTCCGTACAGACAGCACCCGTAGGCAGGATTGAACCCGGGTCTCCGGCGCTGCATTCGCTGTAAGGCAGCAACTCTACCGCTGCGCCACTGTGACCACCCTCTATGGTAGGGCTGAGGTCCCATTGCCTGGAGTGCGGTGAAGCAAGCAGGTAAGTACAGAGAATGGCTTCATACTTCTGACCAAGATCTATGATCTTTGCTTCTGACGTGCCCTGTAGGGGGTAGAAAGGCTTTGGGAATCAGATAGATCTTTCAAGTAGGAAGCTATTCCTCTAGTAGGAAGCTAAAACCTGAACTTCTTTTAATAGAAACATAGGAGGAGGCCATTCGGCCCTTCGAGCCAGCACTGCCATTCACTGTGATCATGGCTGATCGTCCCCAATCAATAACCCGTGCCTGCCTTCTCCCCATATCCCTTGATTTTACTAGCCCCTAGAGCTCTATCTAACTCTCTCTTAAATCCATCCAGTGATTTGGCCTCCACTGCCCTCTGTGGCAGGGAATTCCACAAAATGCCGGATTCAAGTACAAAATTCAGTACAGTACATTATGGAATACATCCAATAATGTTGTTAATTCTCATCTCAGTAAAGAATAGCTGAAAGTCCATTGCTATTAAACATCATAAAATCATCCTTACTCATAAACCACGATGACTGAAAATAAAAAGGCTTCTTTCAGCTGCTGCACACTTAACGGTTTCAGTTTACAGTTTAAGAATTCATTGATGCTGACAGCTCAGTTCAAACACTTGTGGGAACGCATTCATTACTGAGCAAATGCAGCAAGATGTTATCCAAGTGAGACGGCTGCTTGGTTCTTCCAATGCCCTGAAGCAGTGTGAACTCTACTGACAGTTATGCACTGTGTAGCGATGCATCTTTGTGCTGAAGCCCAGTGTCCTCACCTTTAAATCAGAGGGGCGAGAGATCGGGCTGCACTCCAGAAGTTGAGTTTAAACTCCTAGCTCTTGCTGGAGGATGTGCAGTGTTGTCAGTAGTCCAGTTGTTGGGATGGAACCTTAAAGTGAGAGAACATCAGCGTGAAGATTAAAAAATCCGACAGTGCCTTTGAAGAAGAACAGGAGGATCCTCACCAATCCTCATCCTCGCTCTATCCGGTGGCGCTGTTGAATGGCTGCCTCCGCCTACAGTCTGTTTGTCTTTTTATCTTTTTTATTTTTAGTATGTTTTTGGGGGATGTTTTTAAATATTTTATGTGGGGGAGAGGGGGTAGGGTAAGGGGCCTTTCCTGCCGGGACCGGACCAGAGCTTCAGCAGCGGCAGTGCAGCGCTGGATACATCGTGGAGCGGGCGATGCCTCACCTGGGTTCGCCGTTTGAAGCTCCGTAGTGTTGGGCCTGCTGCATCGACATTGCGGAGCTGTGGTTTGCGGAGCTCCCAACGCGGGCGGTGCTGACCAACATCGCGGAGTCCTGGGGCCCTTTGCCGGGGGCCACCAGCGTTGAATATCCGCCCAGCTCGGCCTGTGGACTTCGGGAGCCGCGGACTCCGGTTGGAGGTGGCCGATTCAGAGTTCCAGGCCGCTGAGGATGTTCTTCCGTTCGACGTCGGGGTTTTATCGAGAAGGCTTGAACATCGGGCTTGATAGTTCTTTCAAAGTGCTTGCAGCATTTGTAAGTGAACCTAAGTACATAAGTTATGGGAGTTAAGAATGATCCATTCTGCCCATCAAGTCTACTCATGGCTGGTCTATCTTTCCCTCTCAACCCCATTGTCCTGCCTTCTTTCCAATACCCTGACACCCACACTAATCAACAATCTGTCAATCTGCACCTTAAAAATATCTAATCACTTGGCCTCCATAGCCATCTGCGTCAATGAATTCCACAGATTCACCGCCATCTGACTAAAGAAATTCCTCCTCATCTCCTTTCTAAAGGTATGTCCCTTTTATTCCGAGGCTGTGCCCTCTGGTCTTAGACTCTCCCACTAGTGAAAACATCCTCACCACATCTACTCTATCCAGGCCTTCCACTATTCGGTACGTTTCAATGAGGTCCCCCCTCTTCTTCCAGCGAGTACAGGCCCAGTGCCCTCACATAACATAGAAACATAGAAATTAGGTGCAGGAGTAGGCCATTCGGCCCTTCGAGCCTGCACCGCCATTCAATATGATCATGGCTGATCATCCAACTCAGTATCCCGCACCTGCCTTCTCTCCATACCCTCTGATCCCCTTAGCCACAAGGGCCACATCTAACTCCCTCTTAAATATAGCCAATGAACTGGCCTCGACTACCCTCTGTGGCAGAGAGTTCCAGAGATTCACCACTCTCTGTGTGAAAAAAGTTCTTCTCATCTCGGTTTTAAAGGATTTCCCCCTTATCCTTAAGCTGTGACCCCTTGTCCTGGACTTCCCCAACATCGGGAACAATCTTCCTGCATCTAGCCTGTCCAACCCCTTAAGAATTTTGTAAGTTTCTATAAGATCCCCTCTCAATCTCCTAAATTCTAGAGAGTATAAACCAAGTCTATCCAGTCTTTCTTCATAAGACAGTCCTGACATCCCAGGAATCAGTCTGGTGAACCTTCTCTGCACTCCCTCTATGGCAATAATGTCCTTCCTCAGATTTGGAGACCAAAACTGTACGCAATACTCCAGGTGTGGTCTCACCAAGACCCTGTACAACTGCAGTAGAACCTCCCTGCTCCTATACTCAAATCCTTTTGCTATGAAAGCTAACATACCATTCGCTTTCTTCACTGCCTGCTGCACCTGCATGCCTACTTTCAATGACTGGTGTACCATGACACCCAGGTCTCGCTGCATCTCCCCTTTTCCTAGTCGGCCACCATTTAGATAATAGTCTGCTTTCCTGTTTTTGCCACCAAAATGGATAACCTCACATTTATCCACATTATACTGCATCAGCCAAACATTTGCCCACTCACCCAGCCTATCCAAGTCACCTTGCAGTCTCCTAGCATCCTCCTCACAGCTAACCCTGCCCCCCAGCTTAGTGTCATCTGCAAACTTGGAGATATTGCCTTCAATTCCCTCATCCAGATCATTAATATATATTGTAAATAGCTGGGGTCCCAGCACTGAGCCTTGCGGTACCCCACTAGTCACTGCCTGCCATTGTGAAAAGGACCCGTTTACTCCTACTCTTTGCTTCCTGTTTGCCAGCCAGTTCTCTATCCACATCAATACTGAACCCCCAATGCCATGTGCTTTAAGTTTGTATACTAATCTCTTATGTGGGACCTTGTCGAAAGCCTTCTGGAAGTCCAGATACACCACATCCACTGGTTCTCCCCTATCCACGCTACTAGTTACATCTTCGAAGAATTCTATAAGATTCGTCAGACATGATTTACCTTTCGTAAATCCATGCTGACTTTGTCCAATGATTTCACCACTTTCCAAATGTGCTGCTATCCCATCTTTAATAACTGACTCTAGCAGTTTCCCCACTACCGATGTTAGACTAACTGGTCTGTAATTCCCCGTTTTCTCTCTCCCTCCCTTCTTAAAAATTGGGGTTACGTTTGCTACCCGCCAATCCTCAGGAACTGCTCCAGAATCTAAAGAGTTTTGAAAGATTATTACTAATGCATCCACTATTTCTGGAGCTACATCCTTAAGTACTCTGGGATGCAGCCTATCTGGCCCTGGGGATTTATCGGCCTTTAATCCATTCAATTTACCCAACACCACTTCCCGGCTAACCTGGATTTCACTCAATTCCTCCAACTCCTTTGACCCACGGTCCCCTGCTATTTCCGGCAGATTATTTATGTCTTCCTTAGTGAAGACGGAACCAAAGTAGTTATTCAATTGGTCCGCCATATCCTTGTTCCCCATGATCGACTCACCTGTTTCTGACTGCAAGGGACCTACATTTGTTTTAACTAATCTCTTTCTTTTCACATATCTATAAAAACTTTTGCAGTCAGTTTTTATGTTCCCTGCCTGTTTTCTTTCATAATCTATTTTTCCTTTCCTAATTAAGCCCTTTGTCCTCCTCTGCTGGTCTCTGAATTTCTCCCAGTCCTCCGGTATGCTGCTTTTTCTGGCTAATTTGTACGCATCATCCTTCGCTTTGATACTATCCCTGATTTCCCTTGTTATCCACGGATGCACTATCTTCCCTGATTTATTCTTTTGCCAAACTGGGATGAACAATTTTTGAAGTTCATCCATGCAGTCTTTAAATGTCTTCCATTGCATATCCACCGTCAGCCCTTTTAGAATTAATTGCCAGTCAATCTTGGCCAATTCACGTCTCATACCCTCAAAGTTACCTTTCTTTAAGTTCAGAACCATTGTTTCTGAATTAACAATGTCACTCTCCATCCTAATGAAGAACTCAACCATATTATGGTCACTTGCCCAAGGGGGCACGTACAACAAGACTGCTAACTAACCCTTCCTCATTACTCAATACCCAGTCTAAAATAGCCTGCTCTCTTGTTGGTTCCTCTACATGTTGATTTAGATAACTATCCCGCATACATTCCAAGAAATCCTCTTCCTCAGCACCCCTGCCAATTTGATTCACCCAATCTATATGTAGATTGAAGTCACCCATTATAACTGTTTTGCCTTTGTCGCACGCATTTCTAATTTCCTGTTTGATACCATCTCCAACTTCACTACTACTGTTAAGTGGCCTGTACACAACACCCACCAGCGTTTTCTGCCCCTTAGTGTTTCGCAGCTCTACCCATACCGATTCCACATCTTCCAAACTAATGTCCTTCCTTTCCATTGCGTTAATCTCCTCTCTAATCAGCAACGCTACCCCACCTCCTTTTCCTTTCTCTCTATCCCTCCTGAATATTGAATATCCCTGGATGTTCAGCTCCCAGCCTTGGTCACCCTGGAGCCATGTCTCCGTGATCCCAACTATATCATAGTCATTAATAGCTATCTGCACATTCAACTCATCCACCTTATTACGAATGCTCCTTGCATTGAGACACAAAGCCTTCAGGCTTGTTTTTACAACACTCTTACCCCTTATGCAATTATGTTGAAAAGTGGCCCTTTCTGATTTTTGCCCTGGTTTTGTCTGCCTGCCACTTTTACTTTTCACCTTGCTACCTATTGCTTCTACCCTATTGCTTCTACCCTCATTTTACACATGATTGTTTTAATACTTATAAGCATTCTTTTCATGCAAATATGAAATTAGACTATTCAGGAAAGAACTGCAGATCCTGGTTTACACCGAAGAGAGACACAAAATGCTGGAGTAACTCAGCGGGACAGGCGGCATCTCTGGAGAGAAGGAATGGGTAATGTTTCGGGTCGAGACCCTCCTTCAGACCCTGGTCGAAACCCTTCTTCAGAATTAGACTATTCTTTTTTAGGACTGAGAGTATTTTAAATTTCCAACTATATATATCTGACCAGATGATGGCGCTGTAGTTCCCCTCCCTATCCTGATGCTGATGAAAATCAAAAGACTGCTTGCTAAAAATCTAAATAAAAAAATAAAAAAGCTGGAATCATTCAGCATGTCAGTCCGCATCTATGGACAAAGAGACAGTTAACTTTTCAGTTTGATGACCCTTCATACATCATTGGAACTAAGAACATATTTGTGAATATGTGACTATTTCCTTTCTTTCATTTGATGGAACATTTGATACAAAGAAATAAAACAAGAATATTACATTTGACGATTCAGGTTTCCTTACCTTATAGAAGTATTTCCATGGCATCGAGGACACTGATGATGCACGAATGATTGTACAATAAAATTCCTTTAATCCGGACTGCTCAAGACCTCAAGTGCTGTCCATGTGGTGAATCTCTGGAATTCTCTCCTGCAGATGGTAGTTGAGGCCAGTTCATTGGCTATATTTAAGAGGGAGTTAGATGTGGCCCTTGTGGCTAAAGGGATCAGGGGGTATGGAGAGAAGGCAGGTACAGGATACTGAGTTGGATGATCAGCCATGATCATATTGAATGGCGGTGCAGGCTCTAAGGGCCAAATGACCTACTCCTGCACCTATTTTCTATGTTTCTATGTGGAGTTTGTATGTTCTCCTTGTGACCACATGGGTTTCGGGTGCTCTGGTTTCTTCCCAAAGACGAGCGAGTTTTCAGGTTAATCGGCCTCTGTAAATGCCCAGAGCATGGGAGTGGATAAGTGGGAGTGGCCGGCATGGATGTGATGGACCTAAGGGCGTGTTTCCACTCTGTATCTCTAAACTAAACTAAATTACCCCACCACACATGTAATTCTATTTTTTTATAGTACCTGTACATGATTTTTTTTAGTGCATGTACTATCCAGTAAACTGTGGATATTTAAAGGGAACATGCAAACTGCCATCTCACTGTGTGGGAAGGAGAGTGACAATTATCATCTGATGAGCCAGATGTTAAATCATCAGGATATACAAATAGTCAGCGAGTGGATTATTAGACTTTCACTGTAATTTCTTTCTAGCCTTTCGTGTTCGTTTTCTAGGTCTGCACAAAACTTGATTTTACTTCGGAGTCACGTGAGTCACTACGTGAAGACCCCGCCAGCACGCATGCGCGACATAGCGTTTCACACAGTGCAACAGCGACGGGCGGGGGAAGAGCTCTCCCGCGGCAGAGTTTAAAACGGGACCTACAGGTAAGTTAAGCTTATTCTGAGGTTGTTTATTTCGAACCCTTGCTGTGTTCTGTGTTTCAGCGAACATGGACAAGGGAAGAAAACTAAAGAAGGTCGCGCCCCGTACAACTGTGGTGGACCAAGAGGGTTCCAGCAGTGGGGGGCGACCGGCGGCACCTGGACTGCACTCGCTGCGGTCCACAGTCACCGACTCAATCACTGCTCAGCCAAGCCCAACTCCGCAAGCTGCTCAGCTCCAACCACCGCAGCGGGTTGGAGGCAAGGCAAAGCAGAAGTCGGTCCGGCCGATAGACTCGGACGAGTCCGGTCAGGAGGACGCGCTGCCCGAGAGCGGCAAAGGTGACCGTTTATCCCGCATGGAGCGGTTGATAGAGCAGATGCTCCAGCGAGACTTGCTCCGGGAGATGGAGCAAGCTCGCCATGGGAGTGCTCGCACACCCACAACAGCACCGTATTCAGCGCTGTCCATCACATCTCCCTCGACAGAGGGGAGCGTTGGGGGCCAGGGCTGGGCTGGCCTGGAAGAGGGGCTCGTGACTGAAGATACCAGCAGTGTGCTAGGGTTGCAGGACCAGGAGGAGCTGCTGGGAGTGGTCAACAGGTTTGCGGTATCACCACGAGCGGGACAGCCGTTGCAGTCGAAACTGGCGGCCAGTATAGACTACCTGTCCTTCCACTCGCTGCAGGAACAGGTAGTCAATGAGACTATGGACAAGTATACATCTCCGGAGAACTGCATCTCGCTAAATGTACCGGCCTTTAACAGCCAAATCTGGGGGTACATTGGGCTGGGCATAAGGACCCAGGAGGTGAAGCTCCAGAAAGTATTAAAAATTCTGACGTCCGCAATAACGTCCTATGCTCGTTCAGTTGATGGGGTCGAAATGACCAATAACCAGCAGGACACACTGGCCCTACTGTGTAACACACAGTATGAAACAAACTGCCTACAGAAGGACGCCATCAGACCTGCCCTCAATCCCAAATTCGCAGGGTTGTGCAAAACTGCAACTGCACAACCACAAATACTGCTGTTTGGGAAAGACTTGTCGAAGCAAGTCAAAGATCTGGATGAAGAGTCGAAAGCCGTTGGGCTTATGAGGGCAGTTCCAGGAACGAATAAAACCACACACCCCAGGCAGCAGCACCCCTATGCATCCACCAGCAGGCGTCAACACCAGGGTGCTGGTGAAAGCATGGGGGCCGCACATCATCCCCGGAGGTCTTTTTTAGGCCAGGGCCCAGAGCGGCCCTCATGGAAGATGTGCCAACCCCACACTCCGGCGCCTCGACCAGTGAAGAAACAGAGGCAGAAGAAATGAACACACTACCGGTAACCATGGAGGTAGGTGGGTCTGGTTTCTTCCAGAACATAAAAGGTGTAGGGCCTGTACTAACAGGGGGAAGGTTACACTTGTTTTTGGAAGCATGGAGGACTATTACACTTGATAAATATATACTACAAAGTATTCAGGAATACAAAATTGATTTCATCCTAAAAAGTATGCCACCAGTTCAACATGTACCTCACAGGGATTTTGTACTCTCACAACAGGAAAAATGCGAGGGACATGCAGAACTGGAGAGGTTACATGCCAAAGGAGTCATAGAGAGAACGGAACTGGACTCGCTGGAATTTGTATTGAATATTTTTACAAAAACCAAGAAAGATCGTGGATGTCGCATCATCATTGACTTAACTATACTGAATACTTTTGTTAGGTATATACATTTCAAAATGGAAACATTTGTTACTGCCAAACAATTAGTTTCCAAAGGATACTTCATGGCATGCATCGATTTAAAAGATGCATACTATTCAGTACCTATTCATAAGGATCATCGTAGATACCTAAAGTTTAACTGGATGGGGCAACAATGGCAGTATAAAGCGTTATCTAATGGTTTAACATCAGCCCCAAGACTGTTTACCAAGATATTAAAACCAGCCTTGGCAATACTAAGAAAACAAAAACATATTGTTATGGCATATCTTGATGATATTTTGATTGTGGGGAAAACCCTGGAATTAGCTAAATCAGCGGTATTAGCTACCAAACATCTGTTTGAAACACTGGGGTTTGTCATACATCCAGATAAATCTAAGTTGACACGATCCACAACTATGGACTATCTGGGATTCACAATTAACTCTATCCACATGTCTGTAACATTGCCAAAGGACAAAGCAGCAGTATTAGTGGAAGCCTGCAACAAATTGATTGTTACTAATCAACCAACTATTCAACAGGTGGCAAAAGTGATTGGGAAATTAGTAGCAGCATTTCCAGCTACTCAACTTGGACCTTTGCATTACCAAAACTTACAAAGGGCAAAGGTGCAAGCGCTAAAACAACATGCAGGTCATTTTGATCGACCTATGCAATTACCAGCCAAAGCAATTTCAGAATTACAATGGTGGAAAGAAAACATTTGGCATATTTCCAGCCCCATCGTTATCAGAAACCCAGCATTCACATTACAAACGGATGCCAGTGCTCAGGGCTGGGGAGCAACTAACATTATATCTAGTACTGGTGGCAGATGGAACATACAAGAATCATCACTACTACAGACACTGGGTATAAATTATTTAGAAATGTTGGGTGCGTTTTATGGGCTAAAAGCTTACTGTTCAGCTATGCACCATTTGCATGTCTGCCTACAAATTGACAATACCACAGTGGTGGCTTATATTAACCATATGGGTGGAATAAAATCGATATTGTGTGACAATCTGGTCAACACAATCTGGCAATGGTGTGTTGACAGACATATTTGGCTATCAGCAACTTACCTACCAGGTAAGCTCAATACAGTGGCAGACACCAGGTCACGAAAATTTAATGACAACACCGAATGGATGTTGAACCACAAAGTATTTGCTGATATTACTATGCGGTATGGTACACCTGATATCGATCTCTTTGCATCCAGACTGAATCACCAGTTACCAACATATGTCGCTTGGGAACCAGACCCTGAGGCAGCAGCGATGAACGCTTTTTTGCTGAATTGGGGAAAATTGTTTTTCTATGCCTTTCCCCCCTTCTGCCTCATCAGTCAGGTCCTACGCAAAATACAAATGGACTCAGCTTCAGGTATTTTGGTAGTACCCGATTGGCCTACACAGCCATGGTTCCCTGTGGTCCTCGACATGATCTCTGAACCACTCATGACCATTTCCAAAAGACCAGATCTATTGGTCCATCCTGTTACGGGCGAAAGTCATCCGTGCCATGACAGGATAAATCTGTTGGCTTGCAGAATTTGAAACGGCCTTTGTTGGATCTGGGATTATCGGACAGGACCATGAACATGATCACGGTGGCCTACCGAGAATCGACTAAGAAGCAGTACCTCTCCAGCATTCGGAAGTGGGAAGCGTACTGCTCGAGGACTGGGGTAGCATACAGATCAGCTACAATTACTAACGTCCTGGAGTTCCTATCCGGCCTTCACTTTGATGAAGGACTGAGTTACAGCACAATAAACAGTGCCAGGAGTGCTCTGTCAGCGTATTTATGGCAGGCACCAGGACAGCAATCCATAGGATCTCACCCTCTGGTTGCCAAACTGATGAGGGGTATCTATAACACCAATCCTCCCAGACCAAGGTACACCCAGATCTGGGACATCAGTGTCATCCTGACATTACTAAGGGGTTGGTCACCAGCTAAGTCCCTGTCCCTGGAACAGCTCACACTAAAAACAGTCATGCTGATGGCCTTGGTCTCAGCTCAAAGGGTCCAGTCCCTATACAAATTAAGACTGGACAATATGGTAACATCAACTGACAATATAACATTCAGAATCTTGGAGCTGGTCAAACAGAGTAGACCAGGAACTTCGGGACTGAGTTTGGAATTCCAGGCATACCCACCTGACCCCCGTTTGTGTGTCATGACACACCTACTGCTTTATCTTAGGACAACAAAAGCCTTAAGAGGAAGCAAAATGGCATTATGGGTTAGCTTCAAACAGCCTCATGGTCGGGTGTCAGAACAGACCATCTCAAGATGGCTTAGACAGGTTCTGGGGGCTGCTGGAGTGGATACTGACATTTTAAAATCTCACTCCACCAGTGCAGCAGCAACATCGGCGGCCAGAATATGGAGGTACCAATGGACCATATTCTGGCAACAGCAGGATGGTCTACGGAAAGGACTTTCCAAATATTTTATAATAAGCCGATTGCCAAACCTGCATTGTTTGCAGAAAGAATTTTAAGTTCTGCAAATATATAATTTAGCGCGCGGGAGCATTATTTTCTTTGTTTAAAAAATAAATCGTTATTGTTTTAAAATTGATTCATGTTTAATTACGATAACATACTTCCTCCCTTGGATGACTTCAGCTGTGAGTGAAGCATGGATTGTTCCACGGCTTGAAATCACAGATCTTTAAAATCTTCACGTAGTCAATCACGTGACTCCAAAGTAAAATAGTAAGATTAAACGAGAACTTACCAGTTTGAAGTTTGACCTTTATTTTATGAGGAGTTACGATGAGGGATTACGTGCCCTCCACTCCCACCCTCTATTATAAAGGTCAACTGGTATCCTAGTTCTTCTTATCTTACTGTTTATTTCAATTACTATTACTGTGATACCACACCGCTGCTTTGAAGAATGCCGCGCATGCGTGCTGGCGGGGTCTTCTCGTAATCCCTCATCGTAACTCCTCATAAAATAAAGATCAAACTTCAAACTGGTAAGTTCTCGTTTAATCTTACTATATCCCAAACATTGCCCTGTGTAGCGCCACCTGCTAAACGGGAGGATCAACGGGTCCTCCCACCCCACATAGTCCACCAAACATCACAGGTCTTCTTACACAAGGGATGGTTTTCTTTTCATGAACAGAGAGCAACAAAGGATCATCGGACTGATTCTTGGGACAGCAAGGCTGAGGAAGGAGGAGACAATGGTTAGGTACATATTCATTGGAATGTGGAAGAAATGAGAGGAGAGGATTTCACAGAAAGTTTTGGTTCTACCAGCTGTGCCACTAAAAGTTGGAATTGTCCACCAGAGACGGCATTGGAGGTGAAGTCATTAAATATATTCAAGAAGGTTGTAGACATATTCCATGTGGAAACATATTCCTTAATGCAAAGAGAAAAACATGGGAATGTGGTACTGAAATGGATGTTGAACCATGATTGTGTTGAATGGTGAAGCAGGTCTGAAGAGCTGGATGCCCTACTTATATTCCTAGTTTGTATCCTTCTGTGCATTCTAAAGTGGCATAAATAGCTCTCTACATCAGAATCATTAGGTAAGGAAGAAAAACGTTGAGGTAGAGATCGCTATGATCTTATTGAATAGCAGGGCAAGCATGAGTGGCAGAATGGCCCTCTCCTGCCTAATCACTGTGTTTGTTATGAAGTGTCTTGTTGCCCTATCATGCTAACTGGGTTTTTGTTCTGATTTTCGTCCTCTCTTCTTCCTCGATGGTTGGAATTCCAGCCTCATCTTTCCATTTTATCAGAGTGTAGATCTGTTTTCATGCCTTTTCAATGTTGAGGCCAAAACTGCGCATCCAGGTCACAGATGATATGTTGAAGTAGCAGTTCATCTGACAATGTTATAAGGTATTTCCCTGAGGATGTGCAACATACCACATTGGACTGAGAAAGCATCCAGTGGTAAATTCTGTACTGCATCTTGGTGGAACCAGTCTGTTGAGGGTGAGCGGTCTTGTCCACCAGCTGGGAATTTAGTTTAGTTTAGTTTAGTTTAAAGATACAGGGCAGAAACAGTGGTGCATGCAAAAGGACTCTTAGCTATGGTAGAGGGGAAGCCATGGTTTAAGAAGGAAAAAATCTCAGAGGCACCTGTGCAGAAAATATTGTCAGAACAGCTTTGAAAGAAGCAGCGGAATGGAGGGAATGGTACAATGCATCTACGTTCAATTGTTAATTGAGGTGGTTGACAACAACAGCCTTGGTGGAGGGCTGGGTGGAATAAAACTACTGGATGTAGGAATCTTGCTGGTAATACAGAAACTCTACCAACAGGCAGCCATATCGGACGTCCCTGCTCCCTTCGGAAAGACATTTAGCATGCTGGTTCCCAAGAAGAGCAAGGTGACATGCCTCAACAATTACTGAACAGTGACACTCACACCATTGTGAACAAGGGTCTCGACCCAAAACGTCACCCATTCCTTCTATCCAGAGATGTGGCCTGTCCTACTTTTGTTATTTTGTGTCTATCTTCAGTGTAAACCAGCATCTGTAGTTCCTTCCTACACACGCATTGTGATGAAGTGCTTCGAGAGATTGGTTGTGGTACAAAATCAACTCCTGCCTCACTGTTGACCTGGACCCACTTCAATTTGCTTACTGCCACTCTCAGAATAGGACTGCAGATACCTCTCTGACTGTGAAGATTTCACATTCGGTGTTACAGCCCACTGGAATCCATGGGAAGGCAACACCACCCTCTTTAGAGGAGTAGAATGTAAAGCTGGAGGGAACGATGGAAGGGGAGAGAGGGAGGGGAAAATTGAACTTTTATGTATTCTAATTCTTTCAGTTACAAAACCTGAAAGTGCAGACATATTTCTCCCACCACCTATCACTCTGTTCCTTTCCCCTCCTCTGTACATTTATCTTCCACCCCTTCCATCTTCCCTATTTCTATTTGTTTATGGTGGGATGATGGCCAAGGGAAGAATCCTTCTCTGGGGGCGCTGACCTGGGCGCGGCTGCCCAGCCAGCAGCTGTCCGTCATTTCATCTTTTTTTTATTTTTAGTTAGTTAAAGTGTTTTTTTTTCTGGAGTTCTAGACTTTTTTATGTGGGGGTGGGGGGGGAGGGGGAAACTACCTTTCAGGGTCCCTACCTGGTCGGAGAGGCAGCTTTTCTCCAGGCTGCAGCTGCGACCCGTCCTCGCGGCCCACCAGCGGGCCTGGAGCGGCGTTTCCTGTCGGGGACCGCCCAGAACCACGGCTTCGGCAGCGGCACAACGCTGGAGCGCTATCGTGGAGCGGGCGATGCCTTGCCTGGGTCGCCGCGCTGGAGCTCCGGTGAGCTGAGACCACCGGGTAAAACATCGTGGAGCTGCGGGACTGTGGAGCGGCCAGCTGCGGGCGGCGGCGCTGACTTTACACCGGGAGCCTGGGATCTCGCGACGAGATCGCCAGTTGTGGAGCTCCAACCGGCGCGGCCTTGTCGGCTTCGGAAGCCGCGGCCTCCAGTACGGAAGCGGCCGTTCCAGGTGTCCCAAGCCGCTGTGAGGATTCTCCCGACGCCGGAGCAACATCACCCGGAGAGAACGGCCAGGAACATCGGGCCTCCGTAGAGGCAACTGTGGAGGCCTCAATAGGCCCGACTATGGGTGAACTGGGGTTGGGGACTGGACTTTGTGCCTTCCCTCATGGTGGGAACCATTGTGGGGGGATGTTCTTTATGTTTAAATCTCTTATTAATGTTATGTCTGTATTCTTTCTTTATGTGCTGCATTGGCAAGAAGCATTTCACTACACCTAGGTGTATGTGACCAATAAATAACCTTTGAACCTTTCACTTAAATGTTTGGTTATGAGTTGTCAGCTTTGTGACACTGAATTAAATTACTGAGCTGGGGCCTGTTTATACAACATTCATCATTCTGCACACCCTTTTTTTCTGCATTATTTATCTATCCATCACTCCCTGATGAAGCACACTGTGGCAACTGAAGGTATTGGAGAAACCTGTTCTTTAAATTGGACGTATCTGACTGCCGGCGGACAAAATAACTCCCTGAAGTTGTTCTGGTGTTGAACAGTCTGTTTCATCCCAGGTGTTAGTACCTGTTTTGTTGGTGCTGTGCTCTTTCCAGAAAAATAAAGTCCACAATTCTACCGAAGATTGAGTTTATGACTCCTAGATTCCTTAGCTAGGTCTGCTCAGAGGGCTGCTCTGTAAAAATGCAAATATAAGCTGCGGAAATTCCATGCAGTCACAGTACTAACCTGAGGTGAAGCAGAGAACAACACCCAGATACGGCTAAAGAGCTAATTAAGCAACCCCAGCCAAACATACATTCTAGGCAACTGTATCTTCAATTGGGCAGAGCTGGTATGTTATGATAGTAAAATAATAATAATAATAATAATAATAATAATATCTTTTATTGTCATTGCACATAAGCGCAACGAGATTTTGTATGCAGCTTCCATCCGATGTCATAACTTAAATAACTAATGAAATTTAGATTTAGATACCCCGAGAACATGTTTTGTAAAAAGAACAGTAAAATAGTCGAAACAGTTCAAACAGACTAAAGTGCAGATGTGTCTGTGCGACGTGACCATCCGAGGGACAGTCCATGGGGGGTGGGGGGCACTCAGCAGGGCCGGTTCAGAGCCGCTATAGTTCTGGGAATTAAGCAGTTCCTGAGTATGGAGGTTCGGGTGTGTTCTGGAGGTTCAGGAGGTGCATGTGTTTAAGATCTATCATTACAAAACCAGACATGCTTGAAGCATTCAGCAGGTTAGACAGCATTTTTTCATGCGGGTGGTAACATGTGTACTGAATGTATTTATTCTCGTTACTGTGGTATTTACAGGTTTTGAGTGCATGTTGATTTGCGCTCAGAGTAGGACTGCAGATTAAAGCACACGGCATTGGGGGTTCAGTATTGATGTGGATAGAGAACTGGGTGGCAAACAGGAAGCAAAGAGTAGGAATAAACGGGTCCTTTTCACAATGGCAGGCAGTGACTAGTGGGGTACCGCAAGGCTCAGTGCTGGGACCCCAGCTATTTACAATATATATTAATGATCTGGATGAGGGAATTGAAGGCAATATCTCCAAGTTTGCGGATTACACTAAGCTGGGGGGCAGGGTTAGCTGTGAGGAGGATGCTAGGAGACTGCAAGGTGACTTGGATAGGCTGGGTGAGTGGGCAAATGTTTGGCTGATGCAGTATAATGTGGATAAATGTGAGGTTATCCATTTTGGTGGCAAAAACAGGAAAGCAGACTATTATCGAAATGGTGGCCGACTAGGAAAAGGGGAGATGCAGCGAGACCTGGGTGTCATAGTACACCAGTCATTGAAAGTAGGCATGCAGGTGCAGCAGGCAGTGAAGAAAGCGAATGGTATGTTAGCTTTCATAGCAAAAGGATTTGAGTATAGGAGCAGGGAGGTTCTACTGCAGTTGTACAGGGTCTTGGTGAGACCACACCTGGAGTATTGCGTACAGTTTGGGTCTCCAAATCTGAGGAAGGACATTATTGCCATAGAGGGAGTGCAGAGAAGGTTCACCAGACTGATTCCTGGGATGTCAGGACTGTCTTATGAAGAAAGACTGGATAGACTTGGTTTATACTCTCTAGAATTTAGGAGATTGAGAGGGGATCTTATAGAAACGTACAAAATTCTTAAGGGGTTGGACAGGCTAGATGCAGGAAGATTGCTCCCGATGTTGGGGAAGTCCAGGACAAGGGGTCACAGCTTAAGGATAAGGGGGAAATCCTTTAAAACCGAGATGAGAAGAACTTTTTTCACACAGAGAGTGGTGAATCTCTGGAACTCTCTGCCACAGAGGGTAGTCGAGGCCAGTTCATTGGCTATATTTAAGAGGGAGTTAGATGTGGCCCTTGTGGCTAAGGGGATCAGAGGGTATGGAGAGAAGGCAGGTACGGGATACTGAGTTGGATGATCAGCCATGATCATATTGAATGGCGGTGCAGGCTCGAAGGGCCGAATGGCCTACTCCTGCACCTAATTTCTATGTTTCTATGTTTCTATTTCTACACCTGTCTGACTGTGAAGATTACACATTCTGTGCTGCGGACCACTGGAATCCATCGTAAGGCAACACCACCCTCTTTAGGGGAGTAAACCACCAGGTGGCCGCGATGGCAGCCTCGCCAACATTCTGTCTGTCCTTTTGTCTCTTTTTTTGTTATTTTTAGTGTGTTTTAAAAGTTTGTGTTAATGTTCGCTGGTTTGTTTTAAATGGGGGGTGGGGCAAACTATTTTTTAATATCTTACCTTGCGACTGTTTTCCGGGTTGTATCTCCGGTCGCTCTGCATCCTAACATCGTGGAGCTGGCAACCTGCTCGGGACTGACATTGAGCCGCAGCACGGGGCGTGGACTTACCTTCGAGGCACATCCCTTGCCTGGGATCAATGCTCCAACTGCGGCCTGCAGACGTTAAGCTCAAGGGCTCACAGTCTCGGGAGAGACTGAGTCGGGAGCTTCACAGTCGCAGAAGGTTTTTTTTGGGGTTTTTTAAAATTATTTTTATTAGAAGTACGGTAAATTACAATAATACACAACACATATATCTTAATACATTTTTTGTACCGCTTCATTTTTTTGAGCTTTAAGAAAAATATAGAAGTAAGGAAAGTAAAGAAAGTGCGCAAGAGAGTGTTGGGAAAAGAAAGCCCCTTAGTAAAGAAGTTAGAGAAGGAAGTAAAGTAAGAAAGTAGACCCTAGAAAAGAAAGAAAAAGAAAGTAGGAACAATCGCTCTATTATAACATTAAACTCCGCAGAAAGGGGACTACCAACCAAGTCTGTTTTTGTTGTTTTACCTCCCAATGCCAGGTCCTGATACCATTTATTTATTTATTTATTTTTAAAATTACTATTGCACCTCATGCTTGTAATAGGTCCATAAACGTAGACCATGTCTTTTGGAATTGGTCTGCTTTACCTGCTAAGAGGAATCTCATCTCTTCCAGATGTAATGTTTCAAACATATTTGATGTCCACATTTTTATTGTTGGTGTGGGCGCATTTTTCCAGAATTTGTAAGGGTGAGTAAGGGTGGGGGAGACAGCCTACCTGGGGGCATCAACAGCGGCCGGGCCTCTGGCACAAAGACCGGTCCTGTTGCTCAGAAGGGTAAGGAAAAGAAGAGGAGGGCAATTGTAATAGGGGACTCTATAGTCAGGGGGTCGGATAGGCGATTCTGTGGACGCAGACAGGAGTCCCGGATGGTAGTTTGCCTCCCTGGTGCCAGGGTCAGGGATGTGTCTGAACGTGTCCAAGAAATCCTGAAATGGGAGGGAGAGGAGCCTGAGGTTGTGGTGCATATAGGTACCAACGACATAGGTAAAAAAAGAGAAGAGGTCCTGAAAGAAGAATTTAGGGAGTTAGGTAGAGAGTTAAGGAGAAGGACTGGAAAGGTAACAATCTCAGGATTACTGCCTGTGCCACGCGACAGTGAGAGTAGGAATGGAGCGAGGTGGAGGATAAATGCGTGGATGAGAGACTGGTGCAGTGGGTATGGATTCAAGTTTCTGGATCATTGGGACCTCTTTTGGGGAAGGTGCGACCTGTACAGAAAGGACGGGTTGCACTTGAACTCAAGGGGGACCAATATCCTGGCGGGGAGATTTGCAAAGGCTACTGGGGAGACTTTAAACTAGTATGGTTGGGGGGAGGGACTCAAATTGGGAAAGCTAGCAGTCAGTGTGTGAAGCAGGGGGCAGAGAATGGTAGCACTCTGACCCAAAATGTAGGGGAGAGAGAAGAAAAAGAAAATAATCAGAGAATAAGAGAGGGTGGGTTTCTTAAATGTGTATATTTTAATGCTAGGAGCATTGTAAGAAAAGTGGATGAACTTAGAGCCTGGATTGACACCTGGAAGTATGATGTTGTGGCGATCAGTGAAACATGGTTGCAGGAGGGCTGTGATTGGAAACTAAATATTCCAGGATTTCATTGCTTCAGGTGTGATAGAATTGGAGGGGCAAGAGGTGGAGGTGTTGCATTGCTTATCAGGGAAGATATTACAGCAGTGCTTTGGCAGGATAGATTAGAGGGCTCGTCTAGGGAGGCTATTTGGGTGGAACTGATAAATGGGAAAGGGGTAGCAACACTTATAGGGGTGTATTATAGACCGCCAAATGGGGAGCGAGAATTGGAAGAGCAAATATGTAAGGAGATTGCAGATATTAGTAGTAAGCACAAGGTAGTGATTGTGGGAGATTTCAATTTTCCACACATAGACTGGGAAACACATTCTGTAAATGGGCTGGATGGGTTGGAGTTTGTAAAATGTGTGCAGGATAGTTTTTTGCAACAATACATAGAAGTACCTACTAGAGAAGGGGCGGTACTGGACCTCCTGTTAGGAAATGAGATGGGTCAGGTGGCAGAGGTATGCGTTGGGGAACAGTTCGGGTCCAGTGATCACAATACCATTAGTTTCAATATAATTATGGAGAGGGACAAAACTGGACCTAGGGTTGAGATTTTTGATTGGAGAAAGGCTAACTTTGAGGAGATGCGAAAGGATTTAAAAGGAGTAAATTGGGACAGTTTGTTTTATGGGAAAGATGTGGAAGAGAAATGGAGTACATTTAAAGGTGAAATTTTAAGAGTACAGAATCTTTATGTCCCTGTTCGGTTGAAAGGAAATCGTAAAAATTGTAAAGAGCCATGGTTTTCAAGGGAAATTGGACACTTGGTTCGGAAAAAGAGGGAGATCTACAATAGTTATAGGCAGCATGGAGTAAATGAGGTGCTGGAGGAGTATAAAGAATGTAAAAAGAATCTTAAGAAAGAAATTAGAAAAGCTAAAAGAAGATATGAGGTTGCTTTGGCAAGTAAGGTAAAAGTAAATCCGAAGGGTTTCTACCGCTATATTAATAGCAAAAGGATAACGAGGGATAAAATTGGTCCATTAGAGAGTCAGAGTGGCCAACTATCTGCAGAGCCAAAAGAGATGGGGGAGATATTGAACAGTTTCTTTTCTTCGGTATTCACCAAGGAGAAGGATATTGAATTATGTGAGGTAAGGGAAACAAGTAGAGTAGCTATGGAAACTATGAGGATCAAAGAAGAGGAAGTACTGACACTTTTGAGAAATATAAAAGTGGATAAGTCTCTAGGTCCGGACAGGATATTCCCTAGGACATTGAGGGAAGTTAGTGTAGAAATAGCAGGGGCTATGGCAGAAATATTTCAAATGTCATTAGAAACGGGAATAGTGCCGGAGGATTGGCGTACTGCGCATGTTGTTCCATTGTTTAAAAAGGGGTCTAAGAGTAAACCTAGCAATTATAGACCTGTTAGTTTGACGTCAGTGGTGGGCAAATTAATGGAAAGAATACTTAGAGATAATATATATAAGCATCTGGATAAACAGGGTCTGATTAGGAACAGTCAACATGGATTTGTGCCTGGAAGGTCATGTTTAACTAATCTTCTTGAATTTTTTGAAGATGTTACTCGGGAAATTGATGAGGGTAAAGCAGTGGATGTTGTGTATATGGACTTCAGTAAGGCCTTTGACAAGGTTCCTCATGGAAGGTTGGTTAAGAAGGTTCAATGGTTGGGTATTAATGGTGGAGTAGCAAGATGGATTCAACAGTGGCTGAATGGGAGATGCCAGAGAGTAATGGTGGATGGTTGTTTGTCAGGTTGGAGGCCAGTGACGAGTGGGGTGCCACAGGGATCTGTGTTGGGTCCACTGTTATTTGTCATGTACATCAATGATCTGGACGATGGTGTGGTAAATTGGATTAGTAAGTATGCAGATGATACTAAGATAGGTGGGGTTGCGGGTAATGAAGTAGAGTTTCAAAGTCTACAGAGAGATTTATGCCAGTTGGAAGAGTGGGCTGAAAGATGGCAGATGGAGTTTAATGCTGATAAGTGTGAGGTGCTACATCTTGGCAGGACAAATCAAAATAGGACGTACATGGTAAATGGTAGGGAATTGAAGAATGTAGGTGAACAGAGGGATCTGGGAATAACTGTGCACAGTTCCCTGAAAGTGGAATCTCATGTAGATAGGGTGGTAAAGAAAGCTTTTGGTGTGCTGGCCTTTATAAATCAGAGCATTGAGTATAGAAGTTGGGATGTAATGTTAAAATTGTACAAGGCATTGGTGAGGCCAATTCTGGAGTATGGTGTACAATTTTGGTCGCCTAATTATAGGAAGGATGTCAACAAAATAGAGAGAGTACAGAGGAGATTTACTAGAATGTTGCCTGGGTTTCAGCAACTAAGTTCAGCAAGTTACAGAGAAAGGTTGAACAAGTTAGGGCTTTATTCTTTGGAGCGCAGAAGGTTAAGGGGGGACTTGATAGAGGTTTTTTAAATGATGAGAGGGATAGACAGAGTTGACGTGGAAAAGCTTTTCCCACTGAGAGTAGGGAAGATTCAAACAAGGGGACATGACTTGAGAATTAAGGGACTGAAGTTTAGGGGTAACATGAGGGGGAACTTCTTTACTCAGAGAGTGGTAGCTGTGTGGAATGAGCTTCCAGTGAAGGTGGTGGAGGCAGGTTCGTTTTTATCATTTAAAAATAAATTGGATAGTTATATGGATGGGAAAGGAATGGAGGGTTATGGTCTGAGCGCAGGTATATGGGACTAGGGGAGATTATGTGTTCGGCACGGACTAGAGGGGTCGAGATGGCCTGTTTCCGTGCTGTAATTGTTATATGGTTATTATATGGTTATTTAAGTATGAGCTTTTTTCCCATTATTAGCCCGTAATTGAATAAATTCTTCTGATACTCGTTTAATTCAGGGATACCTTCCGATATTCCAAAAATGATCCATTCTGGTTTTGGTACCAGTTTTATTTTAATTAATTTTGAAAAAATATCAAATATTTCATACCAGAATTTTTGGATTTTTGTACAAAAAACAAAAGAATGCGCTATGGTAGCTACTTGACACAGACATTTATCACAGATTGGTGAAACATTAGGAAAGATTTTATTTAATTTAGTTTTTGAATAATATAGATGAGCGTATGTCGTACGTTGATCGAACATTTATGCACCTGTAGTAAATGATTATCCCAGCTCTCTTTTGAAATTTTTATAGCTAATTCTTGTTCCCAGTCTCTTCTAATTCCATCTGTTGTGGATATTTCTATGTTTAAAATGATATTATATAAGTACGATATTAGATTAGCTGATTCCGCCTTTGTCTTCATTGCTTCATCCAGTAAGTCGGAAGGCATATTATTGTCTTTTGTGTATTTTTTCAGATAATCACGAATTTGAAGATATTTAAAATATTGGTTATTTTTCAAATTATATTTCAGTTGTAGTTGTTGAAATGATAGTAATTTTCCCAATTCATACAGACTTCGAGCGTTTTGATTCCCATTCTTTCCCATTGTATAAATGATTTGTCTATGATTGATGGTTTAAACGATGGGTTATTGACTATTGGTATTGAGAGAGATAGGTTTCTTAATTTTAGATTCTGTTTTATTTGTTTCCATGTTCTAATTGTGCTATGTATAATTGGATTTTTATTATAATTTTTATTATTCAAATTTATTGGTGAGAGGATAATCGCTCCTATATTACTCGGGGAGCAGTCCCCTTTTTCCATTACAATCCAGTCCGCCTGCTGGGCAGAATTGTCCAGCAGGTGAATCATATTTTTAATATTTACTGCCCAATTATAATACATAAAGTTAGGGAGCGCTAGACCCCCCAACTCTTTTTGTTTATTAAGGTGTGCTCTTTGTATTCTATGGGATTTATAATCCCATATAAAATTTGTAATGTCTGAGTACAATTTTTTGAAAAACTTTTTTGGGAGATATATAGGTATTGATTGAAATAGGTATAGGATTTGTGGTAAGAAAATCATTTTTATAGCATTTATTCTGCCTATTAAGGACATCGGAAGTGTTTTCCAGAATTTAATCAAATTATTTAATTTCTTAAGTAAGGGATTATAATTGGCTTTAAACATATCCTGGTAATTTCTAGTAATTTCAATTCCCAAATATTTGAATTTTTCTGTAGCTATTTTAAAGGGGAATTTCCTGAGGTGTGTTGAGTCTTTTGGTTTTATCGACATAATTTCACTTTTGTTCCAATTTATTCTATATCATGAGAAGGATCCAAAGTCCTCAATTAAATTTAATATATTCGGTATACTAATTTGTGGTTTTGTGATGTACAGTAGTACATCATCGGCATATAGGGATATTTTGTTATTTGAATATTTTGTATTATACCCGTAAATATCCAGGTGTGTTCTTATTTTTTCAGCAAGGGGTTCAATTACCAAAGCAAATAACAGCGGTGATAATGAACATCCTTGTCTATTGCCCCTTGGTCGCAGAAGGTTTTGACCAGCCCCGACCCGTTGTCGATCGCCGGCGAGGGGGAGCTGACATCCACCTGATGCAGGAGGTTGAAACATTCGTCAGCGGCTTGGAAAGTCTGGAGCGGCTGCCTCCATCCCGGAGACCGGGGCACTCGTAGTCCTCAGGCCGCGCCGGTTGGAGCTCCGACCCCGGCGAACTCGATCCCAGGCTCCGCGGCGCTCCAAATCTAGCGCCACCCGCAGCCACAGCTCCGCGATGTTGGGAGTTGGCAGTCACAGCGCTCCAGAGCTTACCGCACGGCGACCCGGTAAGGCATCACCCGCTCCATGATGGTGTCCCAGTGCTGCGCCGCCGCCGAAGCTGTAGTCCCGGCCGGTGCCGACAGGAAACGCCGCTCCATTCTCGATGGTAGGCCGCGAGGACGAGGCGAAGAAGCAGCTCGGAGGGATGCTGCCTCTCCGACCAGGTAGGGGTCTAAGAAATAAAGTTTCCCCCTTCCCCTGCTGTAATCAGACCCTCACTGAGTGAGGCCCAGGTGGTGGAGTTGGTCGGACGGTTGTACGGTCTGAAGGTTTCAAAAGTCAAACCATTGCCCAGTTACATGGACCAGAACTTCCACATCCTGGTGTGCGAGACCCAGGAAGGTGGAGATCACGGGGAGAGCTACGTCCTCAAGGTTCTGAACACTGCCGAGAGCCAAGACACTGATTTGATGGAAGTACAAACGCGAGTCATGATGTTCCTAAACCAGAAAGGTTTTCCTACAGCCACACCAATCCCAACCATTGATGGCAAGATTCTGTCCCTGGAGACAATCAGTGAGTTTCATTCATTAGTTTCTCTGCATTTTCTGATGTTTGATAATTGTGCACATTTTCATAATTCTCCGAAAATACTAAAACTAATCAGAAACATAATTTCAGCTTCAGAAGGATAAGACAGAGTACATGGCAAGAAAACTGTGTTCTTTATATTGAAGGTTGTGGTGAAGAATATAAGAACTACATGGTACGCTTGTTGACCTACCTGCCAGGAACTCAACTACTGGGGATCCCTGCAGACCCACAGATCTTGTACAAAATTGGCCGAACACTTGCTCAGATTAACAAAGCTCTGACAGTAAGTCCATTTATTCAACTTCCAGCCATTCTGTGAATAAGCCGTGTCTGAAACCAGTTTGCTTGTGTTGTTCAAATTAAATCGCCATCTTGTGGTGACAGATCAGAACTATTTTGCACCTTGAAACAATCAGTACATTTTGAAGCAGTTTTTTAAAAAGGCTTCCTTCTTATTTACACAAAAGGTTACAAATTGCTGGAGTCATTCAGCAGATCAGGCAGTATCTTTAGAGAAGATGGAAAGGTGACGTTTCAGATCGAGACCCTTCTTCAGATATTATGGGGAGGGGGAGTGGAGAAGAAAGCTGGAAAAGGGGGAGAGACGGGACCAAGTGTGGCAGGTAATAGATGGACACAGAAATAGTTGGGAGTTCAGGTGGGTACTGAGGAGAGACGGGGCAGGGAATATTTAGGGTATTTGGGTATTTGGGTATTGCAAAGAGATATAAAACAGGAAATGCTGAAAAGCTCAGCAGGTCAGGCAGCATCTCCAGAAAAGGAAACATTGCAGGTCAACGACTTGTGTCAGGGATAGAGTTTTGAACATTTTAGTATTTACCTATATTTTGTTTGAAAGATATATGGAAATTGTTCAATTAACCCCACATTGCTTTGGTACCAGCTGGGTGGGACATCTCATTGTCTAGACACAAAATGCTGGAGTAACTCAGCGGGACAGCTGCATCTCTGGAGAGAGGGTACACAAAATTGCTGGAGGAACTCAGCGGGTGCAGCAGCATCTATGGAGCGAAGGAAATAGGCGACGTTTCGGGCCGAAACCCTTCTTCAGACGGGATGGGTGACGTCTCAGGTTGAGACACTTCTTCAGACCTATCAACCTGAAATGTCAACCATTCCTTCTATCCAGAGATGCTGCCTGTCCCGCTGAGTTACTCCAGCATTTTGTGTCTATCTTCAGTGTAAACCAGCATCTGCAGTTCCTTCCTACAAATGTAATTGTTAAACTTTAATAGTCCACCACAAGCTTTTGCCTTATAATAGCATGCCACAGTAGATGCAGATACCTAATAAATAGACAATAGACAATAGGTGCAGGAGTAAGCCATTCGGTGTTGCGAGCCAGCATCGCCATTCAATGTGATCATGGCTGATCAATGTTGGGCCTTTGGGAGAAAGGACTTGCCAGAGGTAGGTGGCTTCGTACATTGAATTGTGAACATTTGTATTGAACTTCTGGTTGTGTACAATGAGTTAACCTCACATTTCCCATTATCTAAAGTGCATTGGTCTGTTCATCTTGATCCAACTTTAGAGATCTATCCTCTAAACATGACTAACTTTGTTAGTATCTGACACTGGTTGGTATTAAGTTTTAATAGAAAGACAGAATTTCTTGACAATTCTCTTGAAGTTACCCAAAACTGCACTGGTGATGGTTGAGCGTAATGGACTTGTCCAATCGTTAGGAATTCAAGCACACCAACATTAAGAGTCTGCAGCGAGATTCCTACATCTGGAACCTTTCAAACACTCACCAGCTGCACAAGTACCTGTTCGTAGTGAAGAACACCAGCGATCGCCAAATTGTGGAGCAAATTATTCAGCAATTTATGAAGAAGATACTTCCAAATATCAACAACTTTCATAAAAATAAGTGCCTATCTTTCTTGATCATGAGGGTAACAGAATGACATTTCATATCAGGTGGAGAGTTGTGAACAAGTAGAGGTATAAGTGGACCATGGTACACCCGCTTCACCTTCTGACACATGGTGCACAATGGAATGGAATATTGGCTGTGGTGCTCATAGAGCTAGCTGGTCGGTCATTTCAATCAACAACCAATACCATTACTATTATTTTCAATCATAACAGATCCCACTTCAAGATATAAGAAGGCAAAGGGAACTTTCCACAGTTGGATCTTGCTTATTGATTGATGTGTATTTTAATCACAGTTGGGGTATGGTGGTGGCACAGCAGTTAAATTGCCAAACAAGTGATCCAGAGAATGGAGCCAAGTCTAACTCCCCATTTACTGTCCCCGCTCAACTGATGAATCAGTGCTCCTTCATGTTGAACAACACTTGGAGAAGCACAGAAAGTAACAAGGGAATGAGGGCCTCAATGTCTATGACCAGGGACGGATTTACGTATAAGCTTCACAAGAAGCTTAGGGCCTCGAGATCTAGGGGGGCTTCGTCAGGGCTGGATTTACCTGTAGGCTGTCATAGACTGAAGCCTAGGATCTCAAAAGCAAGGGGGCCTCCGGCCAAGGTATTTTTTCCCAGAGTAAGAAAGATCCAGAGGAAAAAAAAATTGGAGCGCTATCAGCGTTTCCACTTTGATGGAAATTACCCAAAATTCTGATTCCGGCCCTCTGGAAGTTTTGGGGAAAAAATTTGCGGCCATCCGGGCGACACAAAATGACGCTGTCTCTCTGTGCGTGCGCAGTGGGGCCCCCGGCGGGTTTAGGAAAAATCTCGCATGTTGCACTCCACGACAATCACCATCGATGCCTTGGTGTCTACACCAAAGGTCTAGGGTCTATTCTATTGGAGAATATTGCGTTCGGGAGTGCCCGTTTCTCCGGGCCGGGGGTCTTGGGCTGCGGTGTCTGCGGCGGACAGAGTCGGAGGCCTTGCTTGCGTGAGAGTGAGATAGATGAGGAGGAGAGAGAGCGGGTGATTTGCTAAGTTGAACGGTGGGTTTAGCCAGAGTGGGGAGAGAAAGGGAGGGGGGGGGGGGAGAGAGAGAGGGGAAGAGAGAGTGAGGACGGGGGTTATGTTTTTAGATACTTCTTTTTTCGTTTCTTTTTCTTTCTTGATTTATTTGGTGTGTGTTTTTGTACAGGGTCTTATCTGTAGGAGATTGCAAAAAATTAGGTAGATTTTAGAGAAATTATATTTTCTACTCCATATGAATACGATGGTTTAAGAATAAGGAGTAAGCCATTTAGAACAGAGACGAGGAAACGCTTTTTCTCACAGAGAGTGGTGAGTCTGGTATTCTCTGCCTCAGAGGGCAATGGAGGCAGGTTCTCTGGATGCTTTCAAGAGAGAGCTAGATAGGGCTCTTAAAAACAGCGGAGTCAGGGGATATGGGGAGAAGGCAGGAACGGGGTACTGATTGGGGATGATCAGCCATGATCACATTGAATGGCGGTGCTGGCTCGAAGGGCCAAATGGCCTACTCCTGCACCTATTGTCTATTGTCTAATAATATCAAACAATTGGAACAGCTTTCTTTTCCTTGATAACAATACTGAAAAATATGTATTCCATAGTTTGCGACTTTCATTTTGCGTCATATTTTTAATGTGTATACCCTAACACAGTCGAACAGTAACAGGCAATCAAATCAACACACAAAACATTTTCTAAAAAAATGGCTTAAACATTTATTTACTGCAAAAACTTACGTTTTTTTATTTGCAGTGTTTGCATGCTCCTTTATAACATTTTACATAAAATTTTACAGTACAACTTGATTATTAAAACAAGGACAGCTTCAATTCTTGATTTAAAAAAATTTATACAACAATGACTCCAATCATCCCATTCCAACCATTCATTACTCTTGACTCAACCAAAATTATTTCTGAAATAATGGTCATACATTTGGTGCAAAAATGGGTGGGGGGGGGGGGTGAAGGAGAAGGGTGTATGGGCGGGGGTGGGTTGGTGGGGGGACGTGGGGGGGGGGGGTGTGTGGGCGGGGGGGTTGTGGGGGGGAGGGGTGTGTGGGCGGGGGCTTGTGTGAGGGATAGGTGTATGGTGGGTGTTGTGCGGGGAGGGGAAGTGTGTGGGTGAAGAGCGGATTGTGGGAGGCAGGGGGGTATGTGGTCGGGGTGGTTTGTGGGGGGAGGGAGATGTTTGGGTGGGGGGGTTGTGGGGGGAGGAGTGTGTGTCAGCGGGGGGGGGGGAAGGTGGGGAGAGAGCTCGGAGAAAAGATGGCGAAGAGCCATGGCGGAGAGGGGGTATCATGGGGGAGAGGGGCAGGAGCCAGCGAGGGGGACCAGAGGGGTAGGGGCTGGAGCTGGCGATGCGATCTCACAGCGGGCGCTGGGCACTGGTCGCTGGTCATTCTCCTCCGCCGGGATCAGAGTCTACGTTTTCCGTTTGGCGACATTGGCAACATCGTCGACTCCGCGCTGGCCGTGCTGGGCCAGGCCGGGCACGTGCCGTGCCAGCGATGTGCTGGGCTGGGCCGGGCCATTTACGGTCCGTCCGAAATTGCGTCCGTTTGGAGACCTCCGCCGGCCATCCAGAGTGTGCCTCAGCTCCAGTAAAGACGCGATGGCGCAGGAAGGAGTGAACCGTACCGGGGAGTGACAGGAGAAGAGACTAATCCGCGTGGCGCTGACTGGCAGGAAAGGAGATCGATCTGCGCATGAGCAATTTTTAAGATTTTTAAACCTCGCTAACTTTTACATTATGCCACCGATTGGAACGGAACGGTACACTCACAGCACAGGAGAACGGTGAGTGAGTTGGCGAAAAATCGTAGCACTAACGCGTACCTTTTTTGTGCAAATAGAAAGACCATGCAAACCGGAAGATAACAAGATTAGAGTTTTAGTTGTGTATAGATGGTAAAATGTTGCAACATTTGTATGTCCAACAGGTATTATTCACGGGGACTTCACTCACACCAACATTCTTGTGCAGCCTCTTCATTCATCAGCTGATTGCTGCAACGTAGCAGGTCACATGCAGCAGGAGCTGGAGATTTCTGGCATCCTGGACTTTGGCGACACGGCTTGTGGTTACTATGTGTGTGACTTGGCCATCTGCATAATGTACCTCATGCTGGACAGCGAAGACCCCCTGCATGTTGGAGGCCATATTCTCGCAGGTTTCGAGAGTGTGATCCCTTTAACTCTCCAGGAAAGGGATGCCTTGTATTTGCTGGTTCTTTGCAAGTTTTCCCAGGCGCTGGTTTTCGGGACATATAATATTCTGCGTTACCCAGACAATGAAGAGTCACCCAGAGAGTTGTGAATTTGTGGAATTCCCTGCCACAGAGGGCAGTGGAGGCCAAATCACTGGATGGATTTAAGAGAATGTTAGATAGAGCTCTAGGGGCTGGTGGAATCAAGGGATATGGGGAGAAGTCAGGCACGGGTTATTGATTGGGGACGATCAGCCATGATCACAATGAATGGCGGTGCTGGCTTGAAGGGCCAAATGACTTCCTCCTGCACTTATTTTCTATGTTTCTAGAGTGATACAGTGTGGAAACAGGCCCTTCAGCCCAACTTGCCCACACCAGCCAACATGTCCCAGCCATACTGGTCCCACTTGCCTGAGCTTGGTCAATATCCCTTCAAACTTGTCCTATCCATATACCTGTCTAACTGTTTCTTAAACGTTGTGACAGTCCCAGCCTCAACTACCTCCTCTGGCAGCTTGTGCTATACACCCACCACCCTTTGTGTGAAAAGGTTATCCCTCAGATGCCTATTAAGTCTTTTCCCCTTCACCCTGAACCTATATCCTCTACTCCGCGATTCCCGTACTCTGGGCAAGAGATTCTGTGCATCTACCCGTTGCTGCTCCGACATTATGGAACACTCTACCTTTGCACATTAGACAGGCCCCTTCACTGTCCATTTTCAAAACTAGTCTTAAAACCCTTTTCTATTCCTTGGCTTTCGCCCCTGCATGAGACTTTGCTCTTGTTTTAGTGTTTCTATTATTGTTTTTTATTGTTTTTACTATCTTTTAATGTTTTTATTGTTTTGTTTTATGTTTATGATTAGTTATGTACAGCACTTTGTTGCAACAGTGGTTGTTTTTAACGTGCTCTATAAATAAAGTTCAGTTCAGTTCAGTTCAGTACCCAATTTATTCCTCTCATGATTTTATACACATGCAACATTTGCAGCATTTAAATGTGTGTTTTATATAATTATGGAGAGACATGGTGATGAGGCAGATATTGAGTGGATGAACATGGTCAATGGGGCATATGTGATCATGGGATGGATATGGTGAACGGATGTTATAATGATTTGATACTGTGAGGATATGGAAGCCTAGCGAGATGCAGTGCTCCTGGTGTTATGACCCAAAACCCTGAAAGATAAAAATATAAATATTCTGACGTGAATTGTGTTTCAATTTTATGCTGAAATTTTCCTCACACTGGTTATAAACTGGTTATAACGGAACTATGTATACATTAAAACTCTCAACATGAAAATATTTAACAGTGGGCTGCACAGTAGCGCAGCGGTAGAGTTGTGAGCATACAATGCCAGAGACCTGTGTTTGATCCTGACTACGGGTGCTGTCTGTATAGAGTTTGTACGTTCTCCCTGTGACCATATGGGTTTTCTCCAGGGGCTCGGGTTTCCACCCACATCTCAAAGATGTACAGGTTTGCAGGTTAATTGACTTTGGTAAGTTGTTCAATTGTCCCTAGTGTGCGTAGGGTAATGTACAGGATCGCTGGTCGGCACAAACCTGGTGGGCCATAGGGCCTGTTTCTGTGCAGTATCTCTAAACGTCTAAAGTTGCTGATTTTAAATACATGGGAATTACATTTCAAGAAAGACATAATTCAGGATATTAGTAGGAATTGCACAGAACCACTTTGGTGTTCAGGGCCATTTTTTTGTTTCACCCTTCAATCAGATCAACATTTATTAAATGACTAGACTAGAAGTTGACTCACGGCAAATTCAAGTTGGGTCCCAGCTTCACACGGGAGGGCTGGTCCCCCAACACAATATTCCACCTCCCCACCTCTCCACCAATTCCAATATTGGTGGCCAGTGGGGGGGGGGGGCTTTCTGGAGTGCTATTATGGGTGTTGTGGGCTGAAGGGACTGGTTTCCAGAGGGCTAGTATGGATACTCAAGCTGTTGTGCTGGCAGCTCACTCACTCACGGCTGGTGGGCTGGAAGTTGACACGGCTATCCCTTGAAATTCCATTTCAAGCAGGGTGCAAGGCCACCAAATTCAGGTGCAATTTCCTGCCACATTAAGCAGGGTGCAAGGCCACCAAATTCAAGTGCAGTTTCCTGCAACTTCAAGTAGGGTGCAAGGTCACCAAATTCAAGTGCAGTTTCCTGTCACTTCAAGCAGGGTGCAAGGCCACCGAATTCAAGTGCAGTGTCATGCCACTTCAAACAGGGTGCAAGGCCACCAAATTCAAGTGCAGTGTCATATCACTTCAAGCAGGGTGCAAGGCCACCAAATTCAAGTGCAGTTTCGTACCATTTCAAGCAGGGTGCAAGGTCACTAAAGACAGAGAGTCATGAACTCTCCCTCCCTCATCTTGCAGAGACCGGGCCACGCCCACACTTCTGGGTTTTATAGTCCTTCCCCTTCTCCCACCGGAAGGGGCGTGGCCTTCATGGCGTGATTGACAGGAGATGGAATCTCAACATTTCTTAAACACAAATAACTCTTTTATTTTTCATCGATGGGAAAAATCCTCTGCACCTGATGAGTGGAGGGGGGTCTGAGTAAGATGCCCAAAAATCACAGCCGTATGTGGTAGCATGTTATCTAAAATCAATATACAGAGCAAAGAGGAAGTGGTCAAGATTAGACTTTTAATTATATAGAAGGCAAGGCACTTTTCAATAAGGCAAGGCCACTTTTCAATAAGGTCAGGCCATTTTTCACTAAAGCAAGGCCACTTTTCAATAAGGCCAGGCCACTTTAGCATTTTCAAACCACAGGCAACTTTAGCAATTTCAAACCACAGGCAACTTTAGCATTTTCAAACCACAGGCAACTAACTTTATCATTTTCAAACCACAGGCAACTTTAGCATTTTCAAACCAAAACACGCTTTTGCATTTTCAAACTTATTTTTCAAGAGCACTGACAGGTCAGTAAAACCACTTACAGTTTAGTAGACATGTGTTCAGTTTTATTCACAGCTCAGACGGAGAGCTGCGAACTCTCCCTCCCCCATCTTGCAGAGAACTGAGGCACCTCCACACTTCCGGGTTTTACAGTCCTGTCCCTCCCATCAGAAGGGGCGTGGCCTTCATGGTGTGATTGACAGGGGAGAGAATTTCAACAATTTTTAAACATTAATGTCTTTTATTTTTCATCGATGGGAAAAATCCTCTGGCCCTGTGGAGCGGTGGGGGACTCTGAGTAAGATGGCCAAAAATCACAGCCGTAAGTGGTAGCGTTATTTCTAAAATCAATATGTAGTGCAACAGGAAGTGGTCAAGATCAGAGTTTTAATTATATAGATGCTGCAGAAATTCCATGCAGTCACATTACTAACCTCAGTTGAAGCAGAGAACAACACTCAGATATGGCTAAATAGCTAATTTAGCAATCCCAACCAAACAGTAGCAACAGTATCTTTAATTCGATAGAGCTGGTATGTTATGATAGTAAAATGCATGTTTAAGATCTATCATAACAAAACCAGACATGCTTGAAGCATTCAGCAGGTCAGACAGCATTTTTTCATGTGGGTGGTAACAGATGTACTGAATATATTTATTCGCGTTACTGTGGTATTCACAGGTTTTGAGCGCATGTTGATTTGCGCTCAGAGTAGGACTGCAGATTTCTACACCTGTCTGACTGTGAAGATCACACATTCTGTGCTGCGGACCACCGGAATCCATCGTAAGGCAACACCACCCTCTTTAGGAGAGTAAACCACCAGGTGGCCGCGATGGCAGCCTCGCCAACAGTCTGTCTGTCCTTTTGTCTCTTTTTTTTGTTATTTTTAGTGTGTTTTAAAAGTTTGTGTTAATGTTCTCTGGTTTGTTTTAAATGGGGGGGTGGGGCAAACTATTTTTTAATATCTTACCATGCGACTGTTTTTCGGGTTGTATCTCTGATCGCTCTGCATCCTAACATCGTGGAGCTGGAGACCTGCTCGGGACTGACTTTGAGCCCCAGCACGGGGCGTGGACTTACCTTCGGGGCACATCCCTTGCCTGGGATCGATGCTCCAACTGCGGCCTGCAGACTTTAAGCTCAAGGGCTCACAGTCTCGGGAGAGACTGAGTCGGGAGCTTCATAGTCGCAGAAGGTTTTGACCAGCCCTGACCCGGTGTCGATCACCGGCGTGGGGGAGCTGACATCCCACTGATGCAGGAGCTTGATCGATCCGACGCGGAGGGCTCGCTGCCGGTTACTGGAGTTAAAATTATCCCGTCAACGGAAGGCTCAAGGCCCCCAACCACGGGAGAACCAAAAGGGAAGAGATTGAACTTTTTTTCACCTTCCATCACAGTGAGGAATGTGGAGGAGTCACTGTGGTGGATGTTTATGTTAAAATGTATTTTGTGTGTTCTGTTGCTTTTTATTAGTATGACTGTAGCAAATCAAATTCCTCGTATGTTGCAAAACATACGTGGCTAGTAAAGTAAGTATGAATATATTAGAATGTAACGTCGTGGGGAGGGATATGGTTGGAAGGGAACGGGGTGAAATATGAAATGTTAGCTAAATTGCCAGTTGCTAAACACTTTAATTCTCCTTCCCATTCCCACACAGACCTTTCTGTCCTAGGTCTCCTCCATTGTCAGAGTGAGGCTAAACGCAAATTGGAGGAACAGCATCTCATATTTTGTTTGAGCAGCTTACAGCCCAGTAGTATGAGTATTGATTTCTCTAACTTCAAGTAACCCCTGCATTCCCTCTCTCTCCACCCCTCCCCCCTCCCAAATCACACCAGCTTTCATTCTCACCCAGCTACAGCTAACAATGGCCTGTTTTTTGACATGCTGATTTGAAATTAGTTTTGGTTGATGTGGGGATACCTGACTTTAAACATATTGAACATGCGTTGAACCGTACAGTACAAGGTTCAACACTTTACAACACTTTAATTCTCCTTCCCATTCCCACACAGACCTTTCTGTCCTAGGTCTCCTCCATTGTCAGAGTAAGTAAGTAAGTAAGTAAGTAAGTTTTATTTATATAGCACGTTTTAAGTCAACTCGCATTGACACCAAAGAGCTTTACATAAAATAAATAATAAGTTTCCATACAAACCATAGAAAAAGGTTAAAATTTTTTTTTTTAAATGGACACAACACATTATAGAGTTCAACACAAACGTCCCCCCACAGCAGAATCAAAAATTTCCACTGTGGGGAAAGGCACCAGAAAGTTAAGCCCTCTTCCTCTGTGAAACACCTGAGGTCGGGGCCCATTTGTGGCCTTGCAGCCAGTCCGATAATTTTCAGGGCCCTCTTGCCGCGAAGATGGAAATCCGGCGTCGGGTGAAACATTCCTCAGCAGCTTGGAAAGTCTGGAGCGGCTGCCTCCATCCCGGAGACCGGGGCACTCGTAGTCCTCAGGCCGCGCCGGTTGGAGCTCCGACCCCGGCGAACTCGATCCCAGGCTCTACGGCGCTCCAAATCTATCGCCGCCTGCAGCCGGACTCCCGCAGCCACAGCTCTGCGATGTTGGGAGTTGGCAGTCACAGCGCTCCAGAGCTTACCGCACGGTGACCCGGTAAGGCATCACCCGCTCCATGATGGTGTCCCAGCGCTGCGCCGCCGCCGAAGCTGTAGTCCCAGCCGGTACCGACAGGAAACGCCGCTCCATTCTAGATGGTAGGCCGCGAGGACGGGGCGAAGAAGCAGCTCGGAGGGATGCTGCCTCTCCGACCAGGTAGGGGTCTAAGAAATAAAGTTTCCCCCTTCCCCACCCCCACCCACCACATAAAAGACCTCCAACTAACATTTTTTGACAGGACTTAAAATAAAAAAAAGTTGAAGAGACGGACTGCGGGTAGGCTGCCATACACAGACGGTGCCCACTCCTGCACATCCGCCATCAGAGTGAGGCTAAACACAAATTGGAGGAACAGCATCTCATATTTTACTTGGGCAGCTTACAGTGCAGTGGTATGAGTATTGATTCCTTCACTTCAAGTAACCCCTGCACTCCCTCTCTCCATCCCTCAGACAAAGACAGACATAACACCACACATTTCCTCAAATGGCTTCCATACTTAACAAGTTAAAATACAAGTTAAAATACAAGTTAAAATACAATTAATTTAAAAAAAAGTGCAGTTATTTATGCGCATTATATAACCTTATAGCAGCTGGTAAACAGGACTTCCTATGTCTCTCAGTTTTGCACATTGGTGCAATCAGCCTCTGACCGAAGATGCTGCTCTTGATCACCTTCAGGGCATGGAGTGGGTGAGTGGGGTTGGTCATTATTGAACCCAGTTTGTTCAGAGTTCTGGCCTCTGCCACCTGCTGGACCGTTCGTTGCTCAGCCCCGACCACTGAGCCGGCCTTCCTGATTAGCTTGTCCAGTCTGTTTTTGTCCGCTATGCGGGCGCCATCTCCCCAACAGGCCACAGCAAAAAACAGAGCACTGGCCACCACTGAATGGTAGACACTGCACAGTAGGGGTTGGCAGATGTTAAATGACCTCAGCCTCCTTAAAAAATACAGTCGGCTTTGTCCCTTCCTGTACACCGCCTCCATATGACACTTCCAGTTCAGCTCACTGTCAAGCTGCACCCCAAGGTACCTGTGGTTAGCGACCACCTCCACCTCAGTGCCCTTAATGGTGATTGGTGTTGCTTGAGTCCTCCTCCTCCCCCTCCTGAAGTCCACAACTATCTCCTTGGTTTTTTTGGTGTTAAGATGGAGGTTATTGTGTGCACTCCACTCCACAAAGTTACTTATTATGTCTCTATACTCCTCCTCATTGCCCCCTTTAATGAGGCCGACAACAGCTGTGTCATCCGAAAACTTCTGCAAAAAGCAGCTGTTGGTGTTATATTGGAGATCCGCTGTGTAGATGGTAAACAGGAACGGAGCCAGCACAGTTCCTTGTGGAGCCCCTGTGCTGCTCAAGATGGTGCCCGAGACACTGTTCTGTAGGCGCACGTACTGTGGTCTGAGGGAAAGGTAATCCAAACACCACAGTACCAGTGATGGATCCATTTTCATCTTCTCCATCTTCTCCCCTAGCAGTCGGGGCTGAATTGTGTTGAAGGCGCTTGAGAAGTCAAAAAATGTAATCCTTACAGATGCATCAGTAGTGTCCAAATGTGTGTACACCCTCTGCAGCATGTAAATGAGGGCATCATCGACACTGATGTTAGGCTGATATGCAAACTGTAAAGGATCCATTTGATTTGACACACTAGTCCTGATGTAGGAAAGGACAAGTCTCTCAAATGTCTTCATTATATGTGAAGTGAGCGCTACTGGTCTGTAGTCATTGTGGAGAGTGGGATCGGTCTTCTTTGGGACAGGTACCAGGCAAGATGTTTTCCACAGCCTTCCACGCTGATTTGAAATTAGTTTTGGTTGATGTGGGGATACCTGACTTAAAAATATTGAACATGCGTTGAACCCGGTGCAGTACAAGGTTCTTGAGTCATCCTTTGATGTGCAGCCAGCTATAACAACACATGACAAGTCCTCGAAAGTTCTCTTTACTAAGATAAAATACAAATAGAGGATCGAATATCATGTTTAAGAAAGAACTGCAGATGCTGGAAAAATTGAAGGTGCTGGAGAAACTCAGCGGGTGAGGCAGCATGAATGATTGCCTAAAGGTTGTTGTGGTGCAGTTTCCACAGAGTGTGACATTCACTTATTTAATGTGTTTCATTCTTCTCCTCTTTCAGATGACTGACTCCGATGAAGCTGCTGTAATCAGACCCTCACTGAGTGAGGCCCAGGTGGTGGAGTTGGTCGGACGGTTGTACGGTCTGAAGGTTTCAAAAGTCAAACCACTGCCCAGCTACATGGACCAGAACTTCCACATCCTGGTGTGCGAGACCCAGGAAGGTGGAGATCACGGGGAGAGCTACGTCCTCAAGGTTCTGAACACTGCCGAGAGCCAAGACACTGATTTGGTGGAAGCACAAACGCGAGTCATGATGTTCCTAAACCAGAAAGGTTTTCCTACAGCCACACCAATCACAACCATTGATGGCAAGATTCTGTCCCTGGAGACAATCAGTGAGTTTCGTTCATTAGTTTCTCTGCATTTTCTGATGTTTGATAATTGTCCACATTTTCATAATTCTCCGAAAATACTAAAACTAATCAGAAACATCATTTCAGCTTCAGAAGGATAAGACAGAGTACATGGCAAGAAAACTGTGTTCTTTATATTGAAGGTTGTGGTGAAGAATATAAGAACTACATGGTCCGATTGTTGACCTACCTGCCAGGAACTCAACTACTGGGGATCCCTGCAGACCCACAGATCTTGTACAAAATTGGCCGAACACTTGCTCAGATTAACAAAGTTCTGACAGTAAGTCCATTTATTCAACTTCCAGCCATTCTGTGAATAAGCCGTGTCTGAAACCAGTTTGCTTGTGTTGTTCAAATTAAATCGCCATCTTGTGGTCACAGATCAGAACTACTTTGCATCTTGAAACAATCAGTACATTTTGAAGCAGTTTTTTTAAAAGGCTTCCTTCTTATTTACACAAAAGGTTACAAATTGCTGGAGTCATTCAGCAGATCAGGCAGTGTCTTTAGAGAAGATGGAAAGGTGACGTTTCAGATCGAGACCCTTCTTCAGATATTATGGGGAGGGGGAGTGGAGAAGAAAGCTGGAAAAGGGGGAGAGACGGGACTAAGTGTGGCAGGTAATAGATGGACACAGAAATAGTTGGGAGTTCAGGTGGGCACTGAGGAGAGACGGGGCAGGGAATATTTAGGGTATTTGGGTATTGCAAAGAGATATAAAACAGGAAATGCTGAAAAGCTCAGCAGGTCAGGCAGCATCTCCAGAAAAGGAAACATTTCAGGTCTACGACTTGTGTCAGGGATAGAGTTTTGAACATTTTAGTATTTACCTGTATTTTGTTTGAAAGATATATGGAAATTGTTCAATTAACCCCACATTGCTTTGGTACCAGCTGGGTGGGACATCTCATTGTCTAGACACAAAATGCTGGAGTAACTCAGCGGGACAGCAGCATCTCTGGAGAGAAGGGATGGGTGACGTTTCAGGTTGAGACGCTTCTTCACACCTATCAACCTGAAATGTCAACCATTCCTTCTATCCAGAGATGCTGCCTGTCCCGCTGAGTTACTCCAGCATTTTGTGTCTATCTTCAGTGTAAACCAGCATCTGCAGTTCCTTCCTACAAATGTAATTGTTAAACTTTTATAGTCCACCACAAGCTTTTGCTTTATAATAGCATGCCACAGTAAATGCAGATACCTAATAAATAGACAATAGACAATAGGTGCAGGAGTAAGCCATTCGGTGTTGCGAGCCAGCATCGCCATTCAATGTGATCATGGCTGATCAATGTTGGGCCTTTGGGAGAAAGGACTTGCCAGAGGTAGGTGACTTCGTACATTGAATTGTGAACATTTGTATTGAACTTCTGGTTGTGTACAATGAGTTAACCTCACATTTCCCATTATCTAAAGTGCATTGGTCTGTTCATCTTGATCCAACTTTAGAGATCTATCCTCTAAACATGACTAACTTTGTTAGTATCTGACACTGGTTGGTATTAAGTTTTAATAGAAAGACAGAATTTCTTGACAATTCTCTTGAAGTTACCCAAAACTGCACTGGTGATGGTTGAGCGTAATGGACTTGTCCAATCGTTAGGAATTCAAGCACCCCAACATTAAGAGTCTGCAGCGAGATTCCTACATCTGGAACCTTTCAAACACTCACCAGCTGCACAAGTACCTGTTCGCAGTGAAGAACACCAGCGATCGCCAAATTGTGGAGCAAATTATTCAGCAATTTATGAAGAAGATACTTCCAAATATCAACAACTTTCATAAAAGTAAGTGCCTATCTTTCTTGATCATGAGGGTAACAGAATGACATTTCATATCAGATGGAGAGTTGTGAACAAGTAGAGGTATAAGTGGACCATGGTACACCCGCTTCACCTTCTGACACATGGTGCACAATGGAATGGAATATTGGCTGTGGTGCTCATAGACTAACTAGTGGTGCTCATAGACTAACTAGTCGGTCATTTCAATCAACAACCAATACTATTACTATTATTTTCAATCATAACAGATCCCACTTCAAAATATAAGAAGGCAAAGGGAACTTTCCACAGTTGGATCTTGCTTATTGATTGATGTGTATTTTAATCACAGTTGGGGTATGGTGGTGGCACAGCAGTTAAATTGCCAAACAAGCAATCCAGAGAATGGAGCCAAGTCTAACTCCCCATTTACTGTCCCCGCTCAACTGATGAATCAGTGCTCCTTCATGTTGAACAACACTTGGAGCACAGAAAGTAACAAGGGAATGAGGGCCTCAATGTCCATGACCAGGGACGGATTTACGTATAAGCTTCACAAGAAGCTTAGGGCCTCGAGATCTAGGGGGGCTTCGTCAGGGCTGGATTTACCTGTAGGCTGTCATAGACTGAAGCCTAGGATCTCAAAATCAAGGGGGCCTCCGGCCAAGGTATTTTTTCCCAGAGTAAAAAAGATCCAGAGGAAAAAAAAATTGGAGCGTTATCAGCGTTTCCACTTTGATGGAAATTACCCAAAATTCTGATTCCGGCCCTCTGGAAGTTTTGGGGAAAAAATTTGCGGCCATCCGGGCGACACAAAATGACGCTGTCTCTCCGTGCGTGCGCAGTGGGCCCCGGCGGGTTTAGATCTCCATTTGCACTCCACACAATCACCTCGATGCCTTGTGTCTACCAAAGGTCCTAGGTGTCTATTCTAGTGGAATATTGCGTTACGGGAGTGCCCGTTTCTCCAGGCCGGGGGTCGTGGGGCTGCGGTGTCTGCGGCGCAGAGTCGGAGCCTTGCTGCGTGAGAGGGAGAGAGAGGGGGAGGGAGAGAGAGCGGGTGATGTGAGAGGGGGAAAGGGGGGGTTGAGACAGAGGGGGGAGAGAAAGGGAGGGGAGGGGGGGAGAGAGAGAGGGGAAGAGAGAGGGGAAGGGAGAGGGGGGAGAGAGAGATGGGGAGGGAGAGAGAGGTGGATGGAGAGGGAGGGGAGGGGGTGGGGGAAAGGGGGATTATCTTTAGTGAGATTGCAAAATTAAGGTAGATTTTAGAGAAATTATATTTTCTCCTCCATATGAATAATATGGTTTAAGAATAAAGAATAAGCCATTTAGAACAGAGACGAGGAAACACTTTTTCTCACAGAGAGTGGTGAGTCTGGTATTCTCTGCCTCAGAGGGCAATGGAGGCAGGTTCTCTGGATGCTTTCAAGAGAGAGCTAGATAGGGCTCTTAAAAACAGCGGAGTCAGGGGATATGGGGAGAAGGCAGGAACGGGGTACTGATTGGGGATGATCAGCCATGATCACATTGAATGGCGGTGCTGGCTCGAAGGGCCAAATGGCCTACTCCTGCACCTATTGTCTATTGTCTAATAATATCAAACAATTGGAACAGCTTTCTTTTCCTTGATAACAATACTGAAAAATATGTATTCCATAGTTTGCGACTTTCATTTTGCGTCATATTTTTAATGTGTATACACTAACACAGTCGAACAGTAACAGGCAATCAAATCAACACACAAAACATTTTCTAAAAAAATGGCTTAAACATTTATTTACTGCAAAAACTTACGTTTTTTTATTTGCAGTGTTTGCATGCTCCTTTATAACATTTTACATAAAATTTTACAGTACAACTTGATTATTAAAACAAGGACAGCTTCAATTCTTGATTTAAAAAAATTTATACAACAATGACTCCAATCATCCCATTCCAACCATTCATTACTCTTGACTCAACCAAAATTATTTCTGAAATAATGGTCATACATTTGGTGCAAAAATGGGTGGGGGGGGGTGGTGAAGGAGAAGGGTGTATGGGCGGGGGTGGGTTGGTGGGGGGACGTGGGGGGGGGGGGTGTGTGGGCGGGGGGGTTGTGGGGGGGAGGGGTGTGTGGGCGGGGGCTTGTGTGAGGGATAGGTGTATGGTGGGTGTTGTGCGGGGAGGGGAAGTGTGTGGGTGAAGAGCGGATTGTGGGAGGCAGGGGGGTATGTGGTCGGGGTGGTTTGTGGGGGGAGGGAGATGTTTGGGTGGGGGGGGTTGTGGGGGGAGGAGTGTGTGTCAGCGGGGGGGGGGGAAGGTGGGGAGAGAGCTCGGAGAAAAGATGGCGAAGAGCCATGGCGGAGAGGGGGTATCATGGGGGAGAGGGGCAGGAGCCAGCGAGGGGGACCAGAGGGGTAGGGGCTGGAGCTGGCGATGCGATCTCACAGCGGGCGCTGGGCACTGGTCGCTGGTCATTCTCCTCCGCCGGGATCAGAGTCTACGTTTTCCGTTTGGCGACATTGGCAACATCGTCGACTCCGCGCTGGCCGTGCTGGGCCAGGCCGGGCACGTGCCGTGCCAGCGATGTGCTGGGCTGGGCCGGGCCATTTACGGTCCGTCCGAAATTGCGTCCGTTTGGAGACCTCCGCCGGCCATCCAGAGTGTGCCTCAGCTCCAGTAAAGACGCGATGGCGCAGGAAGGAGTGAACCGTACCGGGGAGTGACAGGAGAAGAGACTAATCCGCGTGGCGCTGACTGGCAGGAAAGGAGATCGATCTGCGCATGAGCAATTTTTAAGATTTTTAAACCTCGCTAACTTTTACATTATGCCACCGATTGGAACGGAACGGTACACTCACAGCACAGGAGAACGGTGAGTGAGTTGGCGAAAAATCGTAGCACTAACGCGTGCCTTTTTTGTGCAAATAGAAAGACCATGTAAACCGGAAGATAACAAGATTAGAGTTTTAGTTGTGTATAGATGGTAAAATGTTGCAACATTTGTATGTCCAACAGGTATTATTCACGGGGACTTCACTCACACCAACATTCTTGTGCAGCCTCTTCATTCATCAGCTGATTGCTGCAACGTAGCAGGTCACATGCAGCAGGAGCTGGAGATTTCTGGCATCCTGGACTTTGGCGACACGGCTTGTGGTTACTATGTGTGTGACTTGGCCATCTGCATAATGTACCTCATGCTGGACAGCGAAGACCCCCTGCATGTTGGAGGCCATATTCTCGCAGGTTTCGAGAGTGTGATCCCTTTAACTCTCCAGGAAAGGGATGCCTTGTATTTGCTGGTTCTTTGCAAGTTTTCCCAGGCGCTGGTTTTCGGGACATATAATATTCTGCGTTACCCAGACAATGAAGAGTCACCCAGAGAGTTGTGAATTTGTGGAATTCCCTGCCACAGAGGGCAGTGGAGGCCAAATCACTGGATGGATTTAAGAGAATGTTAGATAGAGCTCTAGGGGCTGGTGGAATCAAGGGATATGGGGAGAAGTCAGGCACGGGTTATTGATTGGGGACGATCAGCCATGATCACAATGAATGGCGGTGCTGGCTTGAAGGGCCAAATGACTTCCTCCTGCACTTATTTTCTATGTTTCTAGAGTGATACAGTGTGGAAACAGGCCCTTCAGCCCAACTTGCCCACACCAGCCAACATGTCCCAGCCATACTGGTCCCACTTGCCTGAGCTTGGTCAATATCCCTTCAAACTTGTCCTATCCATATACCTGTCTAACTGTTTCTTAAACGTTGTGACAGTCCCAGCCTCAACTACCTCCTCTGGCAGCTTGTGCTATACACCCACCACCCTTTGTGTGAAAAGGTTATCCCTCAGATGCCTATTAAGTCTTTTCCCCTTCACCCTGAACCTATATCCTCTACTCCGCGATTCCCGTACTCTGGGCAAGAGATTCTGTGCATCTACCCGTTGCTGCTCCGACATTATGGAACACTCTACCTTTGCACATTAGACAGGCCCCTTCACTGTCCATTTTCAAAACTAGTCTTAAAACCCTTTTCTATTCCTTGGCTTTCGCCCCTGCATGAGACTTTGCTCTTGTTTTAGTGTTTCTATTATTGTTTTTTATTGTTTTTACTATCTTTTAATGTTTTTATTGTTTTGTTTTATGTTTATGATTAGTTATGTACAGCACTTTGTTGCAACAGTGGTTGTTTTTAACGTGCTCTATAAATAAAGTTCAGTTCAGTTCAGTTCAGTACCCAATTTATTCCTCTCATGATTTTATACACATGCAACATTTGCAGCATTTAAATGTGTGTTTTATATAATTATGGAGAGACATGGTGATGAGGCAGATATTGAGTGGATGAACATGGTCAATGGGGCATATGTGATCATGGGATGGATATGGTGAACGGATGTTATAATGATTTGATACTGTGAGGATATGGAAGCCTAGCGAGATGCAGTGCTCCTGGTGTTATGACCCAAAACCCTGAAAGATAAAAATATAAATATTCTGACGTGAATTGTGTTTCAATTTTATGCTGAAATTTTCCTCACACTGGTTATAAACTGGTTATAACGGAACTATGTATACATTAAAACTCTCAACATGAAAATATTTAACAGTGGGCTGCACAGTAGCGCAGCGGTAGAGTTGTGAGCATACAATGCCAGAGACCTGTGTTTGATCCTGACTACGGGTGCTGTCTGTATAGAGTTTGTACGTTCTCCCTGTGACCATATGGGTTTTCTCCAGGGGCTCGGGTTTCCACCCACATCTCAAAGATGTACAGGTTTGCAGGTTAATTGACTTTGGTAAGTTGTTCAATTGTCCCTAGTGTGCGTAGGGTAATGTACAGGATCGCTGGTCGGCACAAACCTGGTGGGCCATAGGGCCTGTTTCTGTGCAGTATCTCTAAACGTCTAAAGTTGCTGATTTTAAATACATGGGAATTACATTTCAAGAAAGACATAATTCAGGATATTAGTAGGAATTGCACAGAACCACTTTGGTGTTCAGGGCCATTTTTTTGTTTCACCCTTCAATCAGATCAACATTTATTAAATGACGAGACTAGAAGTTGACTCACGGCAAATTCAAGTTGGGTCCCAGCTTCACACGGGAGGGCTGGTCCCCCAACACAATATTCCACCTCCCCACCTCTCCACCAATTCCAATATTGGTGGCCAGTGGGGGGGGGGGGGCTTTCTGGAGTGCTATTATGGGTGTTGTGGGCTGAAGGGACTGGTTTCCAGAGGGCTAGTATGGATACTCAAGCTGTTGTGCTGGCAGCTCACTCACTCACGGCTGGTGGGCTGGAAGTTGACACGGCTATCCCTTGAAATTCCATTTCAAGCAGGGTGCAAGGCCACCAAATTCAGGTGCAATTTCCTGCCACATTAAGCAGGGTGCAAGGCCACCAAATTCAAGTGCAGTTTCCTGCAACTTCAAGTAGGGTGCAAGGTCACCAAATTCAAGTGCAGTTTCCTGTCACTTCAAGCAGGGTGCAAGGCCACCGAATTCAAGTGCAGTGTCATGCCACTTCAAACAGGGTGCAAGGCCACCAAATTCAAGTGCAGTGTCATATCACTTCAAGCAGGGTGCAAGGCCACCAAATTCAAGTGCAGTTTCGTACCATTTCAAGCAGGGTGCAAGGTCACTAAAGACAGAGAGTCATGAACTCTCCCTCCCTCATCTTGCAGAGACCGGGCCACGCCCACACTTCTGGGTTTTATAGTCCTTCCCCTTCTCCCACCGGAAGGGGCGTGGCCTTCATGGCGTGATTGACAGGAGATGGAATCTCAACATTTCTTAAACACAAATAACTCTTTTATTTTTCATCGATGGGAAAAATCCTCTGCACCTGATGAGTGGAGGGGGGTCTGAGTAAGATGCCCAAAAATCACAGCCGTATGTGGTAGCATGTTATCTAAAATCAATATACAGAGCAAAGAGGAAGTGGTCAAGATTAGACTTTTAATTATATAGAAGGCAAGGCACTTTTCAATAAGGCAAGGCCACTTTTCAATAAGGTCAGGCCATTTTTCACTAAAGCAAGGCCACTTTTCAATAAGGCCAGGCCACTTTAGCATTTTCAAACCACAGGCAACTTTAGCAATTTCAAACCACAGGCAACTTTAGCATTTTCAAACCACAGGCAACTAACTTTATCATTTTCAAACCACAGGCAACTTTAGCATTTTCAAACCAAAACACGCTTTTGCATTTTCAAACTTATTTTTCAAACCACATTAAGAGCACTGACAGGTCAGTAAAACCACTTACAGTTTAGTAGACATGTGTTCAGTTTTATTCACAGCTCAGACGGAGAGCTGCGAACTCTCCCTCCCCCATCTTGCAGAGAACTGAGGCACCTCCACACTTCCGGGTTTTACAGTCCTGTCCCTCCCATCAGAAGGGGCGTGGCCTTCATGGTGTGATTGACAGGGGAGAGAATTTCAACAATTTTTAAACATTAATGTCTTTTATTTTTCATCGATGGGAAAAATCCTCTGGCCCTGTGGAGCGGTGGGGGACTCTGAGTAAGATGGCCAAAAATCACAGCCGTAAGTGGTAGCGTTTTTTCTAAAATCAATATGTAGTGCAACAGGAAGTGGTCAAGATCAGAGTTTTAATTATATAGATGCTGCAGAAATTCCATGCAGTCACATTACTAACCTCAGTTGAAGCAGAGAACAACACTCAGATATGGCTAAATAGCTAATTTAGCAATCCCAACCAAACAGTAGCAACAGTATCTTTAATTCGATAGAGCTGGTATGTTATGATAGTAAAATGCATGTTTAAGATCTATCATAACAAAACCAGACATGCTTGAAGCATTCAGCAGGTCAGACAGCATTTTTTCATGTGGGTGGTAACAGATGTACTGAATATATTTATTCGCGTTACTGTGGTATTCACAGGTTTTGAGTGCATGTTGATTTGCGCTCAGAGTAGGACTGCAGATTTCTACACCTGTCTGACTGTGAAGATCACACATTCTGTGCTGCGGACCACCGGAATCCATCGTAAGGCAACACCACCCTCTTTAGGAGAGTAAACCACCAGGTGGCCGCGATGGCAGCCTCGCCAACAGTCTGTCTGTCCTTTTGTCTCTTTTTTTTGTTATTTTTAGTGTGTTTTAAAAGTTTGTGTTAATGTTCTCTGGTTTGTTTTAAATGGGGGGTGGGGCAAACTATTTTTTAATATCTTACCATGCGACTGTTTTTCGGGTTGTATCTCTGGTCGCTCTGCATCCTAACATCGTGGAGCTGGAGACCTGCTCGGGACTGACTTTGAGCCCCAGCACGGGGCGTGGACTTACCTTCGGGGCACATCCCTTGCCTGGGATCGATGCTCCAACTGCGGCCTGCAGACTTTAAGCTCAAGGGCTCACAGTCTCGGGAGAGACTGAGTCGGGAGCTTCATAGTCGCAGAAGGTTTTGACCAGCCCTGACCCGGTGTCGATCACCGGCGTGGGGGAGCTGACATCCCACTGATGCAGGAGCTTGATCGATCCGACGCGGAGGGCTCGCTGCCGGTTACTGGAGTTAAAATTATCCCGTCAACGGAAGGCTCAAGGCCCCCAACCACGGGAGAACCAAAAGGGAAGAGATTGAACTTTTTTTCACCTACCATCACAGTGAGGAATGTGGAGGAGTGACTGTGGTGGATGTTTATGTTAAAATGTATTTTGTGTGTTCTGTTGCTTTTTATTAGTATGACTGTATAGCAAATCAAATTCCTCGTATGTTGCAAAACATACGTGGCTAGTAAAGTAAGTATGAATATATTAGAATGTAACGTCGTGGGGAGGGATATGGTTGGAAGGGAACGGGGTGAAATATGAAATGTTAGCTAAATTGCCAGTTGCTAAACACTTTAATTCTCCTTCCCATTCCCACACAGACCTTTCTGTCCTAGGTCTCCTCCATTGTCAGAGTGAGGCTAAACGCAAATTGGAGGAACAGCATCTCATATTTTGTTTGAGCAGCTTACAGCCCAGTAGTATGAGTATTGATTTCTCTAACTTCAAGTAACCCCTGCATTCCCTCTCTCTCCACCCCTCCCCCCTCCCAAATCACACCAGCTTTCATTCTCACCCAGCTACAGCTAACAATGGCCTGTTTTTTGACATGCTGATTTGAAATTAGTTTTGGTTGATGTGGGGATACCTGACTTTAAACATATTGAACATGCGTTGAACCGTACAGTACAAGGTTCAACACTTTACAACACTTTAATTTTCCTTCCCATTCCCACACAGACCTTTCTGTCCTAGGTCTCCTCCATTGTCAGAGTAAGTAAGTAAGTAAGTAAGTAAGTTTTATTTATATAGCACGTTTTAAGTCAACTCGCATTGACACCAAAGAGCTTTACATAAAATAAATAATAAGTTTCCATACAAACCATAGAAAAAGGTTAAAAATTTTTTTTTTAAATGGACACAACACATTATAGAGTTCAACACAAACGTCCCCCCACAGCAGAATCAAAAATTTCCACTGTGGGGAAAGGCACCAGAAAGTTAAGCCCTCTTCCTCTGTGAAACACCTGAGGTCGGGGCCCATTTGTGGCCTTGCAGCCAGTCCGATAATTTTCAGGGCCCTCTTGCCGCGAAGATGGAAATCCGGCGTCGGGTGAAACATTCCTCAGCAGCTTGGAAAGTCTGGAGCGGCTGCCTCCATCCCGGAGACCGGGGCACTCGTAGTCCTCAGGCCGCGCCGGTTGGAGCTCCGACCCCGGCGAACTCGATCCCAGGCTCTACGGCGCTCCAAATCTATCGCCGCCTGCAGCCGGACTCCCGCAGCCACAGCTCCGCGATGTTGGGAGTTGGCAGTCACAGCGCTCCAGAGCTTACCGCACGGTGACCCGGTAAGGCATCACCCGCTCCATGATGGTGTCCCAGCGCTGCGCCGCCGCCGAAGCTGTAGTCCCAGCCGGTGCCGACAGGAAACGCCGCTCCATTCTAGATGGTAGGCCGCGAGGACGGGGCGAAGAAGCAGCTCGGAGGGATGCTGCCTCTCCGACCAGGTAGGGGTCTAAGAAATAAAGTTTCCCCCTTCCCCACCCCCACCCACCACATAAAAGACCTCCAACTAACATTTTTTGACAGGACTTAAAATAAAAAAAAGTTGAAGAGACGGACTGCGGGTAGGCTGCCATACACAGACGGTGCCCACTCCTGCACATCCGCCATCAGAGTGAGGCTAAACACAAATTGGAGGAACAGCATCTCATATTTTACTTGGGCAGCTTACAGTGCAGTGGTATGAGTATTGATTTCTCTCACTTCAAGTAACCCCTGCACTCCCTCTCTCCATCCCTCCCCCCTCCCAAATCACCAGCTTTCATTCTCACCCAGCTACAGCTAACAATGGCCTGTTTTTTGACATTGATTGATTATACCTTTAATAATCCTTTACAGGAAATTACAGTGCCACGACAGCTTCAAGACAGACATAACACCACACATTTCCTCAAATGGCTTCCATACTTAACAAGTTAAAATACAAGTTAAAATACAAGTTAAAATACAATTAATTTAAAAAAAAGTGCAGTTATTTATGCGCATTATATAACCTTATAGCAGCTGGTAAACAGGACTTCCTATGTCTCTCAGTTTTGCACATTGGTGCAATCAGCCTCTGACTGAAGATGCTGCTCTTGATCACCAGGGCATGGAGTGGGTGAGTGGGGTTGGTCATTATTGAACCCAGTTTGTTCAGAGTTCTGGCCTCTGCCACCTGCTGGACCGTTCGTTGCTCAGCCCCGACCACTGAGCCGGCCTTCCTGATTAGCTTGTCCAGTCTGTTTTTGTCCGCTATGCGGGCGCCATCTCCCCAACAGGCCACAGCAAAAAACAGAGCACTGGCCACCACTGAATGGTAGACACTGCACAGTAGGGGTTGGCAGATGTTAAATGACCTCAGCCTCCTTAAAAAATACAGTCGGCTTTGTCCCTTCCTGTACACCGCCTCCATATGACACTTCCAGTTCAGCTCACTGTCAAGCTGCACCCCAAGGTACCTGTGGTTAGCGACCACCTCCACCTCAGTGCCCTTAATGGTGATTGGTGTTGCTTGAGTCCTCCTCCTCCCCCTCCTGAAGTCCACAACTATCTCCTTGGTTTTTTTGGTGTTAAGATGGAGGTTATTGTGTGCACTCCACTCCACAAAGTTACTTATTATGTCTCTATACTCCTCCTCATTGCCCCCTTTAATGAGGCCGACAACAGCTGTGTCATCCGAAAACTTCTGCAAAAAGCAGCTGTTGGTGTTATATTGGAGATCCGCTGTGTAGATGGTAAACAGGAACGGAGCCAGCACAGTTCCTTGTGGAGCCCCTGTGCTGCTCAAGATGGTGCCCGAGACACTGTTCTGTAGGCGCACGTACTGTGGTCTGAGGGAAAGGTAATCCAAACACCACAGTACCAGTGATGGATCCATTTTCATCTTCTCCATCTTCTCCCCTAGCAGTCGGGGCTGAATTGTGTTGAAGGCGCTTGAGAAGTCAAAAAATGTAATCCTTACAGATGCATCAGTAGTGTCCAAATGTGTGTACACCCTCTGCAGCATGTAAATGAGGGCATCATCGACACTGATGTTAGGCTGATATGCAAACTGTAAAGGATCCATTTGATTTGACACACTAGTCCTGATGTAGGAAAGGACAAGTCTCTCAAATGTCTTCATTATATGTGAAGTGAGCGCTACTGGTCTGTAGTCATTGTGGAGAGTGGGATCGGTCTTCTTTGGGACAGGTACCAGGCAAGATGTTTTCCACAGCCTTCCACATGCTGATTTGAAATTAGTTTTGGTTGATGTGGGGATACCTGACTTAAAAATATTGAACATGCGTTGAACCCGGTGCAGTACAAGGTTCTTGAGTCATCCTTTGATGTGCAGCCAGCTATAACAACACATGACAAGTCCTCGAGAGTTCTCTTTACTAAGATTAAATACAAATAGAGGATCGAATATCATGTTTAAGAAAGAACTGCAGATGCTGGAAAAATTGAAGGTGCTGGAGAAACTCAGCGGGTGAGGCAGCATGAATGAATGCCTAAAGGTTGTTGTGGTGCAGTTTCCACAGAGTGTGACATTCACTTATTTAATGTGTTTCATTCTTCTCCTCTTTCAGATGACTGACTCCGATGAAGCTGCTGTAATCAGACCCTCACTGAGTGAGGCCCAGGTGGTGGAGTTGGTCGGACGGTTGTACGGTCTGAAGGTTTCAGAAGTCAAACCACTGCCCAGCTACATGGACCAGAACTTCCACATCCTGGTGTGCGAGACCCAGGAAGGTGGAGATCACGGGGAGAGCTACGTCCTCAAGGTTCTGAACACTGCCGAGAGCCAAGACACTGATTTGGTGGAAGTACAAACGCGAGTCATGATGTTCCTAAACCAGAAAGGTTTTCCTACAGCCACACCAATCACAACCATTGATGGCAAGATTCTGTCCCTGGAGACAATCAGTGAGTTTCGTTCATTAGTTTATCTGCATTTTCTGATGTTTGATAATTGTCCACATTTTCATAATTCTCCGAAAATACTAAAACTAATCAGAAACATCATTTCAGCTTCAGAAGGATAAGACAGAGTACATGACAAGAAAACTGTGTTCTTTATATTGAAGGTTGTGGTGAAGAATATAAGAACTACATGGTCCGATTGTTGACCTACCTGCCAGGAACTCAACTACTGGGGATCTCTGCAGACCCACAGATCTTGTACAAAATTGGCCGAACACTTGCTCAGATTAACAAAGTTCTGACAGTAAGTCCATTTATTCAACTTCCAGCCATTCTGTGAATAAGCCGTGTCTGAAACCAGTTTGCTTGTGTTGTTCAAATTAAATCGCCATCTTGTGGTGACAGATCAGAACTACTTTGCACCTTGAAACAATCAGTACATTTTGAAGCAGTTTTTTTAAAAGGCTTCCTTATTTACACAAAAGGTTACAAATTGCTGGAGTCATTCAGCAGATCAGGCAGTGTCTTTAGAGAAGATGGAAAGGTGACGTTTCAGATCGAGACCCTTCTTCAGATATTATGGGGAGGGGGAGTGGAGAAGAAAGCTGGAAAAGGGGGAGAGACGGGACTAAGTGTGGCAGGTAATAGATGGACACAGAAATAGTTGGGAGTTCAGGTGGGCACTGAGGAGAGACGAGGCAGGGAATATTTAGGGTATTTGGGTATTGCAAAGAGATATAAAACAGGAAATGCTGAAAAGCTCAGCAGGTCAGGCAGCATCTCCAGAAAAGGAAACATTTCAGGTCTACGACTTGTGTCAGGGATAGAGTTTTGAACATTTTAGTATTTACCTATATTTTGTTTGAAAGATATATGGAAATTGTTCAATTAACCCCACATTGCTTTGGTACCAGCTGGGTGGGACATCTCATTGTCTAGACACAAAATGCTGGAGTAACTCAGCGGGACAGCAGCATCTCTGGAGAGTAGGGATGGGTGACGTTTCAGGTTGAGACGCTTCTTCAGACCTATCAACCTGAAATGTCACCCATTCCTTCTATCCAGAGATGCTGCTGTCCCGCTGAGTTACTCCAGCATTTTGTGTCTATCTTCAGTGTAAACCAGCATCTGCAGTTCCTTCCTACAAATGTAATTGTTAAACTTTTATAGTCCACCACAAGCTTTTGCTTTATAATAGCATGCCACAGTAGATGCAGATACCTAATAAATAGACAATAGACAATAGGTGCAGGAGTAAGCCATTCGGTGTTGCGAGCCAGCATCGCCATTCAATGTGATCATGGCTGATCAATGTTGGGCCTTTGGGAGAAAGGACTTGCCAGAGGTAGGTGGCTTCGTACATTGAATTGTGAACATTTGTATTGAACTTCTGGTTGTGTACAATGAGTTAACCTCACATTTCGCATTATCTAAAGTGCATTGGTCTGTTCATCTTGATCCAACTTTAGAGATCTATCCTCTAAACATGACTAACTTTGTTAGTATCTGACACTGGTTGGTATTAAGTTTTAATAGAAAGACAGAATTTCTTGACAATTCTCTTGAAGTTACCCAAAACTGCACTGGTGATGGTTGAGCGTAACGGACTTGTCCAATCGTTAGGAATTCAAGCACCCCAACATTAAGAGTCTGCAGCGAGATTCCTACATCTGGAACCTTTCAAACACTCACCAGCTGCACAAGTACCTGTTCGCAGTGAAGAACACCAGCGATCGCCAAATTGTGGAGCAAATTATTCAGCAATTTATGAAGAAGATACTTCCAAATATCAACAACTTTCATAAAAGTAAGTGCCTATCTTTCTTGATCATGAGGGTAACAGAATGACATTTCATATCAGATGGAGAGTTGTGAACAAGTAGAGGTATAAGTGGACCATGGTACACCCGCTTCACCTTCTGACACATGGTGCACAATGGAATGGAATATTGGCTGTGGTGCTCATAGACTAACTAGTGGTGCTCATAGACTAACTAGTCGGTCATTTCAATCAACAACCAATACTATTACTATTATTTTCAATCATAACAGATCCCACTTCAAAATATAAGAAGGCAAAGGGAACTTTCCACAGTTGGATCTTGCTTATTGATTGATGTGTATTTTAATCACAGTTGGGGTATGGTGGTGGCACAGCAGTTAAATTGCCAAACAAGCAATCCAGAGAATGGAGCCAAGTCTAACTCCCCATTTACTGTCCCCGCTCAACTGATGAATCAGTGCTCCTTCATGTTGAACAACACTTGGAGCACAGAAAGTAACAAGGGAATGAGGGCCTCAATGTCCATGACCAGGGACGGATTTACGTATAAGCTTCACAAGAAGCTTAGGGCCTCGAGATCTAGGGGGGTTCGTCAGGGCTGGATTTACCTGTAGGCTGTCATAGACTGAAGCCTAGGATCTCAAAATCAAGGGGGCCTCCGGCCAAGGTATTTTTTCCCAGAGTAAAAAAGATCCAGAGGAAAAAAAAATTGGAGCGTTATCAGCGTTTCCACTTTGATGGAAATTACCCAAAATTCTGATTCCGGCCCTCTGGAAGTTTTGGGGAAAAAATTTGCGGCCATCCGGGCGACACAAAATGACGCTGTCTCTCCGTGCGTGCGCAGTGGGCCCCGGCGGGTTTAGATCTCCATTTGCACTCCACACAATCACCTCGATGCCTTGTGTCTACCAAAGGTCCTAGGTGTCTATTCTAGTGGAATATTGCGTTACGGGAGTGCCCGTTTCTCCGGGCTGGGGGTCGTGGGGCTGCGGTGTCTGCGGCGCAGTCGGAGCCTTGCTGCGTGAGAGAGAGAGGGGGAGGGAGAGAGAGCGGGTGATGTGAGAGGGGGAAAGGGGGGGTTGAGACAGAGGGGGGAGAGAAAGGGAGGGGAGCAGGGGAGAGAGAGAGGGGAAGAGAGAGGGGAAGGGAGAGGGGGGAGAGAGAGATGGGGAGGGAGAGAGAGGTGGATGGAGAGGGAGGGGAGGGGGTGGGGGAAAGGGGGATTATCTTTAGTGAGATTGCAAAATTAAGGTAGATTTTAGAGAAATTATATTTTCTCCTCCATATGAATAATATGGTTTAAGAATAAAGAATAAGCCATTTAGAACAGAGACGAGGAAACACTTTTTCTCACAGAGAGTGGTGAGTCTGGTATTCTCTGCCTCAGAGGGCAATGGAGGCAGGTTCTCTGGATGCTTTCAAGAGAGAGCTAGATAGAGCTCTTAAAAACAGCGGAGTCAGGGGATATGGGGAAAAGGCAGGAACGGGGTACTGATTGGGGATGATCAGCCATGATCACATTGAATGGCGGTGCTGGCTCGAAGGGCCAAATGGCCTACTCCTGCACCTATTGTCTATTGTCTAATAATATCAAACAATTGGAACTGCTTTCTTTTCCTTGATAACAATACTGAAAAATATGTATTCCATAGTTTGCGACTTTCATTTTGCATCATATTTTTAATGTGCACACACTAACACAGTCGAACAGTAACAGGCAATCAAATCAACACACAAAACATTTTCTAAAAAAAGGTTTTATTTACTGCAAAAACTTACGTTTTTTTATTTGCAGTGTTTGCATGCTCCTTTATAACATTTTACATAAAATTTTACAGTACAACTTGATTATTAAAACAAGGACAGCTTCAATTCTTGATTTTAAAAAATTTATCCAACAATGACTCGAATCATCCCATTCCAACCATTCATTACTCTTGACTCAACCAAAATTATTTCTGAAATAATGGTCATACATTTGGTGCAAAAATGGGTGGGGGGGGGGGGGGGTGAAGGAGAAGGGTGTATGGGCAGGGGTGGGTTGGTGGGGGGACATGGGGGGGAGGGGTGTGTGGGCGGGGGGGTTGTGGGGGGGAGGGTGTGTGGGCGGGGGCTTGTGTGAGGGATAGGTGTATGGGGGGTGTTGTGCGGGGAGGGGAAGTGTGTGGGTGAAGAGCGGATTGTGGGAGGCAGGGGGGTATGTGGTCGGGGTGGTTTGTGGGGGGAGGGAGATGTTTGGGTGGGGGGGTTGTGGGGGGAGGAGTGTGTGTCAGCGGGGGGGGGGAAGGTGGGGAGAGAGCTCGGAGAAAAGATGGCGAAGAGCCATGGCGGAGAGGGGGTATCATGGGGGAGGGGGCAGGAGCCAGCGAGGGGGACCAGAGGGGTTGGGGCTGGAGCTGGCGATGCGATCTCACAGCGGGCGCTGGGCACTGGTCGCTGGTCATTCTCCTCCGCCGGGATCAGAGTCTACGTTTTCCGTTTGGCGACATTGGCAACATCGTCGACTCCGCGCTGGCCGTGCTGGGCTGGGCCGGGCCATTTATGGTCCGTCCGAAATTGTGTCCGTTTGGAGACCTCCGCCGGCCATCCAGAGTGTGCCTCAGCTCCAGTAAAGACGCGATGGCACAGGAAGGAGCGAACCGTACCAGGGAGTGACAGGAGAAGAGACTAATCCGTGTGGCGCTGAATGGCAGGAAAGGAGATCGATCTGCGCATGCGCGATTTTAAAGATTTTTAAACCTCGCTAACTTTTACATTATGCCACCGGTTGGAATGGAACGGTACACTCACAGCACAGGAGAACGGTGAGTGAGTTGGCGAAAAATCGTAGCACTAACGCGTACCTTTTTTGTGCAAATAGAAAGACCATGCAAACCGGAAGATAACAAGATTAGAGTTTTAGTTGTGTATATATGGTAAAATGTTGCAACATTTGTATGTCCAACAGGTATTATTCACGGGGACTTCACTCACACCAACATTCTTGTGCAGCCTCTTCATTCATCAGCTGATTGCTGCAACGTAGCAGGTCACATGCAGCAGGAGCTGGAGATTTCTGGCATCCTGGACTTTGGCGACACGGCTTGTGGTTACTATGTGTGTGACTTGGCCATCTGCATAATGCACCTCATGCTGGACAGTGAAGACCCCCTGCATGTTGGAGGCCATATTCTTGCAGGTTTCGAGAGTGTGATCCCTTTAACTCTCCAGGAAAGGGATGCCTTGTATTTGCTGGTTCTTTGCAGGTTTTCCCAGTCGCTGGTTTTCGGGACATATAATATTTTGCGTTACCCAGACAATGAAGAGTACCTACAGATCACAACAAGAACTGGCTGGAAGCATTTACGCCAACATTGGGATCTAGGAAAAGAAGCAGTGGAGAAGATTTGGTTTGAGACGGCCAAGTCCTACCTCACTCTGTGAAACCTCTATTGGTTCTCAGTGCCGGAGTATCATTGCCTCTCCCACAACATCCATATTTGAAAGAAAGATTAAAACACAATCGAGCAATATTCCTACCATTTGAAATTATATCCAGATGGATGTTAAGCCATTTTTCACTGGCATCCTTTAGTTTAGTTTAGTTTAGTTTATTATCACCTATGCTGAGGTACAAATAGGTAGATAGGTGTTCAGCACTGCTCTCTGGTTTATGTTTTTCGCTGGCCACCTTTCATTCACATTTCCCACTGTAACTGAATCAACAGTCCAAGTGTGAACCTCTCTACAGTCACTGAGTCCCAGTCCAGAGCTTCCCTTGCATGGGCCTGAAATGGTGCAGCCAACCATCATGAGATGTGATGCCTGGTAAATACTCAGGTAAATGTGATGCCTGGTAAATGCCTGTCTGATTGTCCTGCACATACTGGAACCCAAATCTTGGAATTAATCTCCAAACCTCATATCATTCTCAATTACATAGTGGGTAATTTTCTGTCAGGTTTGTGTTTGTAAATGATCTGCAATCTGTACATGAATGGTATTGAAATTGCACCAAAATTCCTCCACATGTTGATTTACACTATTATTTACATTGTCAATAGCTGAGGTTTGGAGCAAGCAGCCAACAACTAGGATGCATCACCCATGGTCAGTCATGAGCGATGGGGCCTACCAACAGCTGAATCATCACCCAAAGATCTGTTGTGAAATGCTCTTTGAAGACCAGTTCACATATGATGTACACATTGCAAAGCAGTTAGGAGAATTTCTTCTTCATTGCCATTTGGGCACGTTTTTCCTTCCTCATGTAATGTCAGAGTTCATTCATCTCCTTGCACTTCAACTTCACGCAGGCACTTTTGTCGTGCACTATACTTTGCCAGTCTCTTCCAACAAGCCCCATCACCACTTCCATTGTTTACTTCTTGCTGTCTTCCATCCTTCACGACTTTCTCTGCAGTCTAAAACTTATTCCAACTTCCCATTTTCAATTTTTAACAAAAGATCACCGACCTGAAATGTTAACTCTTCTTCCCTCTACACAATAGGTGAGAATTAGTCATAGAGTCATTGTGTACAGTTTGGGTCTATTGTGTACAGTTTTCATCTCCAAATTTGAGGATGGACATCCTTTTGTTTAAGGTAGTGCAGTGTAGGTTCACGAGATTGATCCCTGAGATGGCGGGACTGTCATATGAGGAAAGATTGAAAAGACTTGGCTTGGATTCACTGGAGTTTAGAAGGATGAGGGGTAATCTTATAGAGACATATAAAATTATAAAAGGACTGGACAAGCTAGATGCAGGAAAAATGTCCAGCACCGCCATGATCACAATGAATGGCGGTGCTGGCTTGAAGGGCCAAATGGCTTCCTCCTACACCTATTTTCTATGTTTCTAGAGTGATACACTGTGGAAACAGGCCCTTCAGCCCAACTTGCCCACACCAGCCAACATGTCCCAGCCATACTATTCCCACTTGCCTGAGCTTGGTCAATATCCCTCCAAACTTGTTCTATCCATGTACCTGTCTAACTGTTCCTTAAACGTTGTGACAGTCCCAGCCTCAACTACCTCCTCTGGCAGCTTGTGCTATACACCCACCACCCTTTGTGTGAAAAAGTTATCCCTCAGATGCCTATTAAATCTTTTCCCCTTCACCCAGAACCTATATCCTCTGGTCCGCGATTCCCCTACTCTGGGCAAGAGATTCTGTGCACCTACCTGATTTATTCCTCTCGTGATTTTATACACATGCAACATTTGCAGCATTTTAAATGTGTGTTTTATATAATTATGGAGAGACATGGTGATGAGGCAGATATTGAGTGGATGAACATGGTCAATGGGGCATATGTGATCATGGGATGGATATGGTGAAGGGATGATATAATGATTTGATACTGTGAGGATATGGAAGCCTAGCGAGATGCAGTGCTCCTGGTGTTATGACCCAAAACCCTGAAAGATAAAAATATAAATATTCTGACATGTGAATTGTGTTTCAATTTTATGCTGAAATTGTCCTCACACTGGTTATAAACTGGTTATAACGGAACTATGTATACATTAAAACTCTCAACATGAAAATATTTAACAGTGGGCTGCACAGTAGCGCAGCGGTAGACTTGTGACCTTACAATGCCAGAGACCTGTGTTTGATCCTGACTACGGGTGCTGTCTGTACAGAGTTTGTACGTTCTCCCTGTGACCGTATGGGTTTTCTCCAGGGGCTCGGGTTTCCTCTCACATCCCAAAGATGTACAGGTTTACAGGTTAATTGGCTTTGGTAAGTTGTTCAATTGTCCCTAGTGTGCGTAGGGTAGAGAGCAGGATCGCTGGTCGGCGCAAACCTGGTGGGCCATAGGGCCTGTTTCTGTGCAGTATCTCTAAACGTCTAAAGTTGCTGATTTTAAATACATGGGAATTACATTTCAAGAACCAGACATAATTCAAGATATTAGTAGGAATTGCACAGAACCACTTTGGTGTTCAGGGCCATTTTTTTGTTTCACCCTTCAATCAGATCAACATTTATTAAATGACTAGACTAGAAGTTGACTCACGGCAAATTCAAGTTGGGTCCCAGCTTCACACGGGAGGGCTGGTCCCCCAACGCAATATTCCACCTCCCCACCTCTCCACCAATTCCAATATTGGTGGCCAGTGGGGGGGGGGGGGGGGGGGGGGTCTTCCTGGAGTGCTAGTATGGGTGTTGTGGGCTGAAGGGACTGGTTTCCAGAGGGCTAGTATGGATACTCAAGCTGTTGTGCTGGCAGCTCACTCACTCACGGCTGGTGGGCTGGAAGTTGACACGGCTATCCCTTGAAATTCCATTTCAAGCAGGGTGCAAGGCCACCAAATTCAGGTGCAATTTCCTGCCACATTAAGCAGGGTGCAAGGCCACCAAATTCAAGTGCAGTTTCCTGCAACTTCAAGCAGGGTGCAAGGCCACCAAATTCAAGTGCAGTGTCATATCACTTCAAGCAGGGTGCAAGGCCACCAAATTCAAGTGCAGTTTCGTACCATTTCAAGCAGGGTGCAAGGTCACTAAAGACAGAGAGTCATGACCTCTCCCTCCCTCATCTTGCAGAGACCGGGCCACGCCCACACTTCTGGGTTTTATAGTCCTTCCCCTTCTCCCACCGGAAGGGGCGTGGCCTTCATGGCGTGATTGACAGGAGATGGAATCTCAACATTTCTTAAACACAAATAACTCTTTTATTTTTCATCGATGGGAAACATCCTCTGCACCTGATGAGTGGAGGGGGATCTGAGTAAGATGCCCAAACATCACAGCCGTATGTGGTAGCATTTTATCTAAAATCAATATACAGAGCAAAGAGGAAGTGGTCAAGATTAGACTTTTAATTATATAGAAGGCAAGGCCACTTTTCAATAAGGCAAGGCCACTTTTCAATAAGGTCAGGCCATTTTTCACTAAAGCAAGGCCACTTTTCAATAAGGCCAGGCCACTTTAGCATTTTCAAACCACAGGCAACTTTAGCATTTTCAAACCACAGCCAACTTTAGCATTTTCAAACCACAGGCAACTAACTTTATCATTTTCAAACCACAGGCAACTTTAGCATTTTCAAACCAAAACACGCTTTTGCATTTTCAAACTTATTTTTCAAACCACATTAAGAGCACTGACAGGTCAGTAAAACCACTCACAGTTTAGTAGACATGTGTTCAGTTTTATTCACAGCTCAGACGGAGAGCTGCGAACTCTCCCTCCCCCATCTTGCAGAGAACTGAGGCACCTCCACACTTCCGGGTTTTACAGTCCTGTCCCTCCCATCAGAAGGGGCGTGGCCTTCATGGTGTGATTGGCAGGGGAGAATCTCAACAATTTTTAAACATTAATGTCTTTTATTTTTCATCGATGGGAAAAATCCTCTGGCCCTGTGGAGCGGTGGGGGACTCTGAGTAAGATGGCCAAAAATCACAGCCGTAAGTGGTAGCGTTTTTCTAAAATCAATATGAAGTGCAACAGGAAGTGGTCAAGATCAGAGTTTTAATTATATAGATGCTGCAGAAATTCCATGCAGTCACATTACTAACCTCAGTTGAAGCAGAGAACAACACTCAGATATGGCTAAATAGCTAATTTAGCAATCCCAACCAAACAGTAGCAACTATCTTTAATTCGATAGAGCTGGTATGTTATGATAGTAAAATGCATGTTTAAGATCTATAATTACAAAACGATACATGCTTGAAGCATTCAGCAGGACAGACAGCATTTTTCGATGTGAGTGGTAACAGATGTACTGAATATATTTATTTGCGTTACTGTGGAATTCACAGGTTTTGAGTGCATGTTGATTTGCGCTCAGAGTAGGACTGCAGATTTCTACACCTGTCTGACTGAAGATCACACATTCTGTGCTGCGGGCCACTGGAATCCATCGTAAGGCAACACCACCCTCTTTAGGAGAGTAAACCACTGGGTGACCGCGATGGCAGCCTCGCCAACAGTCTGTCTGTCCTTTTGTCTCTTTTTTTTGTTATTTTTAGTGTGTTTTAAAAGTTTGTGTTAATGTTCTTTGGTTTGTTTTAAATGGGGGGTGGGGCAAACTATTTTTTAATATCTTACCTTGCGACTGTTTTCCGGGTTGTATCTCTGATCGCTCTGCATCCTAACATCGTGGACCTGGAGACCTGCTCGGGACTGACTTTGAGCCCCAGCACAGGGCGTGGACTTACCTTCGGGGCACATCCCTTGCCTGGGATCGATGCTCCAACTGCGACCTGCAGACTTTAAGCTCAAGGGCTTGCAGTCTCGGGAGAGACTGAGTCGGGAACTTCATAGTCGCAGAAGGTTTTGACCAGCCCCGACCCAGTGTCGATCACCCGCGTGGGGGAGCTGACATCCCACTGATGCAGGAGATTGATCGATCCGATGCGGAGGGCTCGCTGCCGGTTACTGGAGTTAAGATCATCCCGTCAACGGAAGGCTGGTGGCCCCCAACCACGGGAGAACAAAAAGGGAAGAGATTGAACTTTTTTTCACCTTCCAACACAGTGAGGAATGTGGAGGAGTCACTGTGGTGGATGTTTATGTTAAAATGTATTTTGTGTGTTCTGTTGCTTTTTATTAGTATGACTATAGCAAATCAAATTCCTCGTATGTTGCAAAACATACTTGGCTAATAAAGTAAGTATGAATATATTAGAATGTAACGTCGTGGGGAGGGATATGGTTGGAAGGGAACGGGGTGAAATATAAGATGTTAGTTAAATTGCCAGTTGCTAAACACTTTAATTCTCCTTCCATTCCCACACAGACCTTTCTGTCCTAGGTCTGCTCCATTGTCAGAGTGAGGCAAACCGCAAATTGGAGGAACAGCATCTCATATTTTGCTTGAGCAGCTTACAGCCCAGTGGTATGATTATTGATTTCAAGTAACCCCTGCACTCCCTCTCTCTCCATCCCTCCCCCACCCAAATCACACCAGCTTTCATTCTCATCCAGCTACAGCTAACAATGGCCAGTTTTTTGACATGCTGATTTGAAATTAGTTTTGGTTGATGTGGGGATACCTGACTTTAAACATATTGAACATGCGTTGAACCGTACTGTACAAGGTTCTTGAGTCATCCTCTGATGTGCAGCCATCTGTAACAACACATGACAAGTCCTAGAGAGTTCTCTTTAATAAGAGTAAATACAAATATAGGATTGAATAGCATGTTTAAGAAAGAACTGCAGATGCTGGAAAAATTGAAGGTGCTGGAGAAAGTCAGCGGGTGAAGCAGCACCCGCTGTGGAACGAAGGAATAGGTGACATTTCGGACCAAGACCCTTCTTCGGACTCTGAATGTAATTTTTTTTAGTGTTTTTAAGATCCAATTGTGAATGGTGATAAGGAATTAGAAAGTGGACAAAACTTCAATCGATCAATATCTGTGTAAAGGCAGACATTTGCGAGCTGAATTTTAGAGCAGTGCGGAAACTGGACTGTGCTGCTCACCTTGGGCACAAGTAATTAAAGTGTGTCTGGGGAAAGAATGCAAATTGTCAGAGTCCAGTTGCATGGTGGTGACAATGGGACGAGCAAAAGATACCTTGGTCAGCAGAGATGAATTGGGCTGAAGGGCCTTTCCATGCTATGACTGTGACTGAGCCTGTGAAAATGTAAAATATTAATAATACCAGAGTAGTCCAACAATTTCCAAACCTCAAATTCCAAATTCTGATTTATTATAGGACTTGGATTATAAAAACGGATCCCCTGCGGATTGACGTGTACGCTGTTGAAGGGGTGCCCGTGCTTCATGTTTAACTAGGGGGACAGATGGGGCAGATCGATCTGCAAATTACAAATTGTAGGAGTTTGCAGAGAATTGATGGGGTTGGTTCACTCAAAAATTGGCTTAAATATCTGAAAATAAGTCCCTTGAATGCGGTAAAGAACAGCGTGCAAACTCAAGGCCACAGGCAACAAGATCCCAAACAGAACTGTGAAAATCCCTTTATGACATGGAAGCACTTGATACATCCTAATCATCCCACACATCCCACCCTATGCGTGTTTTCTCAGCAGTGTGTTCACTGTGTTCTGTGTGAAAGTTAGCAGTTGAATTCCATAGTTTTTGTTTTGTTAGTTCTATTATGTTCAGTTTTTAGTGAAAGTCTGCAGACCCTTCAATACTCCGCTCCGATACCACACAAATACTGTGCCTGAGTAAAAAGCTTGAAACACTACCAATTCATCATAACTAATTAATACTACAATATTAGTATTTGTCTCGAGATTCTAAACTCCATAATTTCTGTTTGTAGCTGTTAGCGTCCCCTTGGGGAGACTGGGCCATTTTAGTTACAATCATATTCATTCACACTCACACTGGACCCAGTGCACAGATAGCTAGTCAAAGACTGGAAGCTCGACTCTCATGGCTCTGACAGTACCTTGATCCTTAACCAAAGTACCCGTCGCAATTGCTGTTCCCTTTCTGGCGCCGCATCTCTCTCAGCAACGAATGTGATGGCGTAAGGGCCTGTCCCACTTGGCGTCATTTGCGCTTCACGCAGATGACGCGGAACGATTTTCTACATGCCAAAATCCCGGGGCACCGTGCGCGACTGCGCTTCACTGCCTATGTCACCACATACCATGCACGCGTAATGCGCACCATGCGTGCGTCACGTGCGCGTCATGTGTCGTGACGCGTAAATGATGTAGCGTAATTGACGCGCAAATGGTGTCCAAGTGGGACAGGGTCTGTACTTCAACTACTCTACTCAGGAAGAAATCTGCGTTCCAGCGAAATCAGTCGTTCTCCCGTATAGTGAAACTAAAGGTAAACCACCACACTTTATTTACTTGTACACAAGGAGAGCAGCGCTGTCCCAGTCACTGTACTCTGAAATTACAATCAGAACGGTTAACTTTTTATACAGATTTTGACCCTTGAAATTGGGCGCACTTTCTAGTTTCTTATCATCAATGACAATATGTTCTCAAAACATTGATATACAAATGCAATAACACTACTACAAGTAAACCTACATGCTATTTAATCCTTTATTTAATTTTCAATCCCAAAACATTGGGGTGCGTCAATGAGTACCTATCAGGGACATTGATGTTCGTCAATGAATGCTTAAAGGTTGTTGTGCTGCACAGCTATCCTAACATTGGTCATACTGCAGTTTCCACAGAGTCTGACATTCACTTATTTAATGTGTTTCATTCTTCTCCTGTCTTTCAGATGACTGACTCGGAGAAAACTGCTGTAATCAGACCCTCACTGAGTGAGGCCCAGGTGGTGGAGTTGGTCGGACGGTTGTACGGCCTGAAGGTTTCAAAAGTCAAACCACTGCCCAGCTACATGGACCAGAACTTCCACATCCTGGTGTGCGAGACCCAGGAAGGTGGAGATCACGGGGAGAGCTACGTCCTCAAGGTTCTGAACACTGCCGAGAGCCAAGACGCTGATTTGGTGGAAGCACAAACGCGAGTCATGATGTTCCTAAACCAGAAAGGTTTTCCTACAGCCACACCAATCACAACCATTGATGGCAAGATTCTGTCCCTGGAGACAATCAGTGAGTTTCATTCATTGGTTTCTCAGCATTTTCTGATGTTTGACAATTGCCCACATTTTCATAATTCTCTGAAAATACTAAAACTAATCAGAACCATCATTTCAGCTTCGGAAGGATAAGACAGGGTACATGACAAGAAAATTGTGTTCTTTATATTGAAGGTTGTGGTGAAAAATATAAGAACCACATGGTCCGCTTGTTGACCTACCTGCCAGGAACTCAACTACTGGGGATCCCTGCAGACCCACAGATCTTTTACAAAATTGGCCGAACACTTGCTCAGATTAACAAAGCTCTGACGGTAAGTCAGGGCCGGATTTACGTATAAACTAGACAAGCTTAAGCTTAGGGCCTTGAGATCTAGGGGGGTCTACTCACCTCGCTGCCCCACCGGGACCTCCTACTCTTTGCCCGCGGACCCTCGCCACTCCACCGCCCTCCAGCAGCCCGCAGCCATCGCCTTACCTGCAGCCTGTACTCAGCACCGGGCCTGAAGATTCCACGCTGTAGATTTCCACTCCCCTGGGTTTGAGTGCGCTGGGTCCTAGTGCTAGTGCCCCCAAACCTGGTAATCTCAGTGGCTGTTCCACTGGGTCTTCCCCATCCCCCTCAAACCATGTGACCCCAGCTCTTCCCCACCCACACTACAGTCCTCATACCCCCCAACCCCCTGACCTCCCACCATCCCTCCACCAGACATCGCCTCGGCCTCAGTCCACTCACCTGCCTTCCTCCGGCCGCAACCCCCATCCCTTCCACGTGTTCACCATCCCCCCTGACCTCCCCCTCTGAGATACCGAACGGTCGGTCCTCACATTTGTCCCCCTCCTTCCCCACCTCAATGAGTTCCGCGCCCGTCGCCTCCGCCTCACAGCCTTCTTCCATAGGAAGGAGTCCTCGCCCCCATTGATGATCCCTTTTCCTGGCTCCAACGGACCCCCTCCTCTTGGACCCCCCCTCATGGCCATTGGTACAATGAAATTTGGGGGTCACCATCCGATGTCGGAACGGGAGAACATTCTCAGCGGCTTGGACTTCCGAATCGGCCACTTCCTACCGGAGATCACGGCTCCCGAAGTCCACAGGCTGAGCTGGGTGGAGATTCACGCTGGCGGCCCTCGGCAAAGGGTTCCCAGGGCTCTGCGATATTAAAATCAGCGCGGCCCGAGGCTGGGAGCTCCGCAAACCACAGCTCCATGATGTTGAAGCAGCAGGCCCAACACTCCAGAGCTTCAAACGGCGATCCAGGTAAAGCATTACCTGCTCCGCGGTGAATCCAATATGTATTTTAAAACCAACTGTTTAATGACAACATACAGCAGGATCTAAAAGTGTCACACTGTCACTGTCGGGTAGTTATGGTCCTCTAGTCGTGGGGGTGGGGGAGTGGAAGGGGGGGGGCTCACAAGTGAAATAGCTTAGGGCCTCTCTTCATCCAAATCCGGCCCTGCGGTAAGTCCAGCCATTCTCTGAATAAGCCGTGTCTGAAACCAGTTTGCTTGTGTTGTTCAAGTTAAAGCGCCATCTTTTGGTGACAGATCAGAACTAATTTGCACCTTGAAACAATCAGTACATTTTGAAGCAGTTTTTTAAAAGGCTTCCTTCTTATTTACACAATAGGTTACAAATTGTTGGAGTCGCTCAGCAGATCAGGCAGTGTCTTTAGAGAAGATGGAAAGGTGACGTTTCGGATCGAGACCCTTCTTCAGACTGATTATGGGGAGGGGGGGGGGGTGTGGGTGGGAGAAGAAAGCTGGAAAAGGGGGAGAGAAGGGACTAAGTGTGGCAGGTAATAGGTGCCTGAGGTCATGAAGAAGATATTGAGACAGGTTTTTGAGGAAGACTGGATGGACAGCACTGACATTTACTACCTAGCAGGTGTGTTATTGTGTAACCAGACAATGGTGCAAACAACGTCTATGACCCAACTACAGAAGAAGGGTCTCCACCCGAAACGTCACCCATTCTTTCTCTCCAGAGATGCTGCCTGTCCTGCTGAGATACTCCAGCATTTTGTGTCTATATTAACAATCTAAACTGCTGCACTCTCTCCATTTCTCCCCACATCCCGACAAATTATTTCCATTCAGGTTCTTATCCAGCTCCCCATTGAATGGTGCAATTCAATCTGCCTCCACTGCAATGGTTAACCAGTAATACACACATCTTCAGCAACTTGGACATTTCAGGATCAAAGCTTCAAGCTAAATAATATTCATCAGCTTTCAGTAAGATTTTTCTGTCGCAGCCACTGCACAATAATTCTAAGAGAAAGAAAACAAGACTGTCGATAACTCCACAATATTGTTCATATGTTTTAATATTCAAGTGTGAGGAAAATTACAGCATAAAATTGAAACACTATTCACATGTCAGAATATTTATATTTTTATCTATCCGGGTTTTGGGTCATAACACCAGGAGCACTGCATCTCGCTAGGCTTCCATATCCTCACAGTATCAAATCATTATATCATCCCTTCACCATATCCATCCCATGATCACATATGCCCCATTTACCATGTTCATCCGCTCAATATCTGCCCCATCACCATATCTGTCCGTAATTATATTTAAAAAAACATTTAAAATGCTGCAAATGATGCTTGTGGATAAAATCGTGAGAGGAATAAATCGGGTAGATGCACAGAATCTCTTGCCCAGAGTAGGGGGATCGCGGACCAGAGGATATAGGTTCTAGGTGAAGGGGAAAAGATTTAATAGGAATCTGAGGGATAACTTTTTCACACAAAGGGTGGTGGGTGTAGAGCACAAGCTGCCAGAGGAGGTAGTTGAGGCTGGGACTATCACAACGTTTAAGGAACAGTTAGACAGGTACATGGATAGAACAAGTTTGGAGGGATATGAACCAAACGCAGGCAGGTGGAACTAGTATAGCTGGGACATGTTGGCCCGTGTGGGCAAGTGAAGGGCCTGTTTCCACACTGTATCACTCTATGACTAATTCTCACCTATTGTGTAGAGGGAAGAAGAGTTAACATTTCAGGTTGGTGATCTTTCGTTAGAAATGGAAAAAGGAAAGTTGGAATAAGTTTTAGATTGCAGAGCAAGTGGTGAAGGATGGAAGACAGCAAGAAGTAAACAATGGAAGTGGTGATGGGGGTTGTTGGAAGAGACTGGCAAAGGATAGTGCACGACAAAAGTGCCTGCATGGAGTTGAAGTGGAAGGAGATGAATGAACTCTGACATTACGTGAGGAAGGAAAAATGTGGCCAATTGGCAATGAAGAAGAAATTCTCCGAACTGCTTTGCAATGTGTACATCGTATGTGAACTGGTCTTCAAAGAGCATTTCACAACAGATCCTTAGGTGAAGATTCAGCTATTGACAATGTAAATAACAGTGTCAATCAACATGTGGAGGCGTTTTGGTGCAATTTCAATCCCATTCATGTACAATTTGTAGATCATTTACAAACACAAACCTGACAGAAAATTACCCACTATGTAATCGGGAATGGTATGAGGTTTGGAGATTAGTTCCAAGATTTGTGTTCCAGTATGTGCAGGACAATCAGACAGAGGATAATGAGACTATTTACCAGGCATCACATCTCATGATGGTTGGCTGCACCGTTCCAGGTCCATGCAGGGGAAGCTCTAGACTGGGACTCAGTGATTGTAGAGAGGTTCACACTTGGACTGTTGATTCAGTTACAGTGGGAAATGTGAATGAAAGATGGCCAGCGAAAACATAAACCAGAGAGCAGTGCTGACCAACCAGCTACCTCTTTGTTGATGCTCGGACTATCCTTAATTGGACTTTGCTGGCTTTACGTTGCACTAAACGTTATTCCCTTATCAAATATCTATACACTGTAAATGGGTCAATTGTAATCATGTATTGTCTTTCTGCTGACTAGTTAGCATGCAACAAAAGCTTTTCACTGTACCTCGGTATAGGTGACAATAAACTAAACTAAACTAAAGGATGCCAGTGAAAAATGGCTTAAAATCCATCTGGATATAATTTCAAATGGTTGGAATATTGCTTGATTGTGTTTTAATCTTTCTTTCAAATATGGATGTTGTGGGAGAGGCAATGATACTCCGGCACTGAGAACCAATGGAGGTTTCACAGAGTGAGGTAGTACTTGGCCGTCTCAAACCAAAGCTTCTCCACTGCTTCTTTTCCTAGCTTCCAGAGTTGGCGTAAATGCTTCCAGCCAGTTCTTGATGTGATCTGTAGGTACTCTTCATTGTCTGGGTAACGCAGAATATTATATGTCCCCATAACCAGCGACTGGGAAAACCTGCAAAGAACCAGCAAATACAAGGCATCCCTTTCCTGGAGAGTTAAAGGGATCACACTCTCGAAACCTGCGAGAATATGGCCTCCAACATGCAGGGGGTCTTCGCTGTCCAGCATGAGGTACATTATGCAGATGGCCAAGTCATACACATAGTAACCACAAGCCGTGTCGCCAAAGTCCAGGATGCCAGAAATCTCCAGTTCCTGCTGCATGTGACCTGCTGCATTGGAGCAATCAGCTGATGAATGAAGAGGCTGCACAAGAATGTTGGTGTGACTGAAGTCTCCGTGAATAATGCCTGTTGGACATCCAAATGTTGCGACATTTTACCATCTATACACAACTAAAACTCTGATCTTGTTATCTTCCGGTTTGCGCAGTCTTTCTATTTGCGTAAAAACGGTACACGATAACGCTACGCACACCATTCTCCTGAGCTGCGAATGTACCGTTTTATTCCGATCGGTGGCATAAAGTAAAAGTTAGCGAGGTTTAAAAATCTTAAAAATCGCGCATGCGCAGATCGATGTCCTCTCCTGCCAGTCAACGCCGCGCGGATTAGTCTCTTCTCCTGTGTAATGAACCGGATTTGATAAAGGACCTCGAGGTTAATGTGCCATTAGGAGGTAGTGACCATAACATGGTCAGGTTTAATCTACAATTGGAGAGGGAGAAGGGTAGATTGGAGGTGTTAGTGTTACAGTTGAATAATGGGGACTATGGGGCCATGAGGGAGGAGCTGGCCAAAGTTGACTGGAAAGATACCCTAGCAGGGATGACAGTGGAACAACAATGGCAGGTATTTCTAGGAATAATACAGAAGGTGCAGGATCAGCTCATTCCTAGGAGGAAGAAAGATTCCAAGGGGAGAAAGGGACGACCATGGCTAACAAGGGACGTCACGAACAGTATAAAAATTAAAGCGAAGAAGTACAACGTAGCAAAGATGAGCAGGAAGCAAGAGGATTGGGTAATGTTTAAAGAACAACAGAAGATAACTAAAAAAACAATACGGGGAGAAAAGATTAGTTACGAAGGTAAGCTAGCCAAGAATATAAAGCAGGATAGTAAAAGCTTCTTTAGGTATGTGAAGAGGAAACAATTAGTTAAGACCAAAGTTGGACCCTTGAAGACCGAAAAAGGTGAATTTATTATGGGGAACAAGGAAATGGCAGATGAGTTGAACAGGTACTTTGGATCTGTCTTCACTAAGGAGGACACAAACAATCTTCCTGATATAGTAGTGGCCAGAGGATCTGGGGTGACGGAGGAACTGAAGGAAATCCACATTAGGCAGGAAATGGTGTTGGATAGACTGATGGGACTGAAGGCTGATAAATCCCCAGGGCCTGATGGTCTGCATCCCAGGGTATTTAAGGAAGTGGCTCTAGAAATCGTGGATACATTGGTGATAATTATAGACTCAGGATCAGTTCCTTGACTAATCTTCTGGAATTCTTTGAAGATGTAACTAGGAAAATGGACAAAGGAGAGCCAGTGGATGTAGTGTACCTGGACTTTCAGAAAGCATTTGATAAGGTCCCACATAGGAGATTAGTGGTCAAAATTAGGGCACATGGTATTGGCGGTAGAGTGCTGACATGGATAGAGAATTGGTTGGCAGACAGGAAACAAAGAGTAGGGATTAGCAGGTCCCTTTCAGAATGGCAGGCAGTGACTGGTGGGGCACTGCAAGGCTCTGGGCTGGGACCGCAGCTATTTACAATATACATCAATGATTTGGATGAAGGGATAGAAAGTAACATTAGCAAATTTGTAGATGACACAAAGCTGGATGGCAGTGTGAACTGTGAGGAGGATGCTATGAAAATGCAGGGTGACTTGGACAGGTTGGGGGAATGGGCAGATGCATGGCAGATGAAGTTTATGAGAGGTTATCCACTTTGGTAGCAAAAACAGGAAGGCAGATTACTATCTAAATGGCGTCAAGTTGGGAAAAGGGGAAGTGCAACGGGATCTGCGGGTCTTTGTTCATCAGTCTGTGAAAGTAAGCATGCAGGTGCAGCAGGCAGTAAAGAAAGCGAATGGCATGTTGGCCTTTATAACAAGAGGAGTCGAGTAAAGGAGCAAAGTGGTCCTTCTGCAGTTGTACAGAGCCCTAGTGAGACCACACCTGGAGTAGTGTGTGCAGTTTTGGTCCCCTAATTTGAGGAAGGACATTCTTGCTATTGAGGGAGTGCAGCGTAGGTTTACAAGGTTAATTCCCGGGATGGCGGGGCTGTCATATGCTGAGAGAATGGAGCAGCTGGGCTTGTACACGCTGGAGTTTAGAAGGATGAGAGGATATCTCATTGAAACATATAAGATTTTTAAGGTTTTGGACACGCTAGAGGCAGGAAACATGTTCACAATGTTGGGGGAGTCCAGAACCAGGGGCCACAGTTTAAGAATAAGGAGTAAGCCATTTATATGGTTATATGGTTACCGAAAATGGTTATATGGTTAAAATACTATATAAAAATGACACAATAAATTTAGAACGGAGACGACGAAACACTGTTTCACACAGAGAGTTGTGAGTCTGTGGAATTCTCTGCCTCAGAGGGCTGTGGAGGCAGGTTCTCTGGATGCTTTCAAGAGAGAGCTAGATAGGGCTCTTATAAATAGCGGAGTCAGGGGATATGGGGAGAAGGCAGGAACGGGGTACTGATTGGGGATGATTAGCCATGATCACATTGAATGGCGGTGCTGGCTCGAAGGGCCGAATGGCCTACTCCTGCACCTATTGTATATTGTCCTGTCACTCCCCGGGAAGGTCCGCCTCATCCTGCGCCATCGCATCTTTACTGGAGCTGATGGACGCTCTGGATGGCCGGCGGAGGTCTCTAACCGGACGCAATTTTGGAGGAACCGAAAATGGCCCGGCCCAGCTCAGCCCGGCCCGGCTCTCTCCCCCACGCACCCCCCTCCGCCAACAACCACCCCCGGCCACACAACCCCTCCCTCCACAACCCCCCTGCCCACACACACCTCCCCCCACAACCCCGCCCACACCCCCCTCCCCGCACAAACCCCCCCACACACCCATCACTCCCACAACCCCCCCCACCCACACATCCCTCCCCCCGACAACCCCCCTCCGCCCACATACACCCCCTGCCCGCAAATACCTCCCTCCCCCACACACCCCCCCTCCCCCTAACATATCCCTGCTCCTCCGCTCCCACACCCCTCCCACACACATACACACCTCCCCTCCCACCCCAGACCACATCCCCCCTCCCCCACACCAACCTCATACACCTCCCCACCCACACACAACCTCCCTCCCCTCCTACCCCACAACCCGCCTGCCACACACCCCACCCACTTCCCTCCCCCGTCCCCTCCTCTCCTCCCACACATGAAGAGGAGGGGGAGGGAGTGCTCGTGGATGAGGGGAAATGAGCCGTGCCTGCGCAGTTAGGGGCTATGGGTGAGTGGTGGAATATTGCATTGGAGGAACGGGTTGCGTTGGGGGAAGGGGTGAGTGGTGGAATATTGCGTTGGGGAATGGGTTGCGTTGGGTGAGCAGGGTGACTGAGACCCAACGGATCCCACCTAGTCTAGTTCATCCCTAAAAGGTAATATGTACTCCTCACTGTATCAGGGTTGATCCTCTGGTTGGATTTTAATGATAGAGTGAGGAATATGCCAGACCATGAGGTTACAAAGTATAGGCACAAAATGTTGGAGTAACTATGCCGGACAGGCAGCATCTCTTAACTCTCCATCTAATCTGAAATGTCATTCTGTTACCCTCATGATCAAGAAAGAGAGGCACTTACTTTTATGAAAGTTGTTGATATTTGGACGTATCTTCTTCACAAATTGCTGAATAATTTGCTCCACAATTTGGCGATCACTAGTGTTCTTCACTGCGGACAGGTACGTGTGCAGCTGGTGAGTGTTTGAAAGGTTCCAGATGCCAGAATCTCTCTGCAGGCTCTTAATGTTGGGGTGCTTGAATTCCTAATGATTGGACAAGTCCGTTATGCTCAACCATCACCAGTGCAGTTTTGAGGTAACGTCAAGAGAATTGTCAAGAAATAGTCAAGAAATTCTGTCTTTCTGTTAAAACCTAATACCAACCAGGGTTAGATACTGACAAAGTTCGTCATGTTTAGAGGATAGATCTTTAAAGTTGGATCACGATGAACAGACCAATGCACTTTAGATAATGGATATGTGAGGTTAACTCATTGTAAACAACCAGAAGTTCAATACAAATGTTCACAACACAATGTACGAAGCCACCTACCTCTGGCTAGTCCTTTCTCCCAAAGGCCCAACATTAATTAGGTGTCTGCATCTACTGTGGCATTGTATTATAAGGCAAAAGCTTGTGGTGGACTATAAAAGTTACACAATGAAATGTGTAGGAAGGAACTGCAGATGCTGGTTTACACTGAAGATAGACGCAAAATGCTGGAGTAACTCAGCGGGACAGGCAGCATCTCTAGATAGAAGGAATGGGTGACATTTCAGGTTGAGAAGTCGGAAGAACAGTCACGACCTGAAACGTCACCCATCCCTTCTCTCCAGAGATGCTGCTGTCTCGCTGAGTTACTCCTGCATTTTGTGTCTACACAATGAAATGTCCCACCCAGCTGGTACCAAAGCAATGTAGGGTTAATTGAACAATTTACATATATCTTTCAAACAAAATATAGGAAAATACTAAAATGTTCAAAACTCTACCAATTTCAATTATTAGACAATGACTGTCTGACACAAGTCGTTCAAGTTCAAGTTCAAGTGAGTTTATTGTCATGTGTCCCTGTATAGGACAATGAAATTCTTGCTTTGCTTAAGCACACAGAAAATAGTAGGCATTTACTACAAAACAGATAAATGTGTCCATATACCATGATATAAATATATACACACATGAATAAATAAACTGGTAAAGTGCAATAACAGAAAGTGGTTATTAATAATAAGAGTTTTGTCCGAGCCAGGTTTAATAGCTTGATGGCTGTGGGAAAGTAGCTATTCCTGAACCTGGTTATTGCAGCCTTCAGGCTCCTGTACCTTCTACCTGAAGGTAGCAGGGAGATGAGTGTGTGGCCAGGATGGTGTGGGTCTTTGATGATACTGCCAGCCTTTTTGAGGCAGCGACTGCGATAAATCCCCTCGATGGAAGGAAGGTCAGAGCCGATGATGGACTGGGCAGTGTTTACTACTTTTTGTAGTCTTTTCCTCCACAGGGCGCTCAAATTGCCGAACCAAGCCACGATGCAACCGGTCAGTATGCTCTCGACTGTGCACCTGTAGAGGTTAGAGAGAGTCTTCCTTGACAATCCGACTCTCAGTAATCTTCTCAGTCTTTGACCTGAAATGTTAATTCTGTTTCCTTTTCTGGAGATACTGTCTGACCTCCTGAGCTAAATTGCAATACCTAAAAGCCCTGTCCCACGGTACGAGTTCATTCCAAGAGCTCTCCCGAATTTAAAAAAAATCAAACTTGTGGTAAGCACGGAGAATGAACGTAGCGGGCACGTCGGAGCTCGGGGACGTCTCTTAGCGGCTCGTAACGCTAACGGCAGGTACTCGGGAAGACTCGCTAACGGCAGGTAAGCACGGGAAGACACGTGAAGATTTTTCAACATGTTGAAAAATGTCCACGAGAGCCCCGAGTACCGACGAGTGGCCATTACCGTAAATCTCCGAGTTCGAATCAGGGCAAACTCGGGAGAGCTCTTGGAATGAACTCGTACCATAAGACAGGTCTTTAAATTCCCTAACTGTACAAGTTCATTCAAGAGTTCTCCCGAGTTTGCCCTGATTCAAACCCGGAGATTTACGGTAATGGCGGCTCGTAGGTAATCGGGGCTCTCGTGGACATTTTTCAACATGTTGAAAAATCTTAACGAGTCTTCCCGATCTTACCGCGTTTCCCGAGTACCTGCCGTTAGCGTTACGAGCCGCTAAGTGACGTCCCCGAGCTCCGACGTACCCGCTACGCACATTCTACGTGCTTCCACGAGTTCGATTTTTTTTTTAAACTCGGGAGAGCTCTTGAATGATCTCGTACAGTAGGACAGGGCTTTTAGTCCCGTCTCTCCCCCTTTTCCAGCTTTCTTCTCCTCCCGCCTCTCCATAATCAGTCTGAAGAAGGGTCTCGATCCGAAACGTCACCTTTCCATCTTCTCTAAAGACACTGCCTGTTCTGCTGAACGACTCCAGCAATTTGTAACCTTTTGTGTAAATAAGGAAGCCTTTTAAAAAAACTGCTTCAAAATGTACTGATTGTTTCAAGATGCAAAGTAGTTCTGATCTGTCACCACATGGTGGCGTTTTAATTTGAACAACACAAGCAAACTGGTTTCAGACACGGCTTATTCACAGAATGGCTGGAAGTTGAATAAATGGACTTACTGTCAGAGCTTTGTTAATCTGAGCAAGTGTTCGGCCAATTTTGTACAAGATCTGTGGGTCTGCAGGGATCCCCAGTAGTTGAGTTCCTGGCAGGTAGGTCAACAAGCAGACCATGTAGTTCTTATATTCTTCACCACAACCTTCAATATAAAAAGAACACAATTTTCTTGTCATGTACTCTGTCTTATCCTTCCGAAGCTGAAATTATGTTTCTGATTAGTTTTAATATTTTAAGAGAATTGTCAAACATCAGAAAATGCAGAGAAACCAATGAATGAAACTCACTGATTGTCTCCAGGGACAGAATCTTGCCATCAATGGTTGTGATTGGTGTGGCTGTAGGAAAACCTTTCTGGTTTAGGAACATCATGACTCGCGTTTGTACTTCCATCAAATCAGTGTCTTGGCTCTCGGCAGTGTTCAGAACCTTGAGGACGTAGCTCTCCCCGTGATCTCCACCTTCCTGGGTCTCGCACACCAGGATGTGGAAGTTCTGGTCCATGTAGCTGGGCAGTGGTTTGACTTTTGAAACCTTCAGACCGTACAACCGTCCGACCAACTCCACCACCTGGGCCTCACTCAATGAGGGTCTGATTACAGCAGTTTCATCGGAGTCAGTCATCTGAAAGACAGGAGAAGAATGAAACACATTAAATAAGTGAATGTCACACTCTGTGGAAACTGCAGTATGACCAAGGTTAGGATAGCTGTGCAGCACAACAACCTTTAGGTATTCATTGATGAACATCAATGTCCCTGATAGGTACTCATTGACGTACCCCAACCATACTACATGGTTCTTGATATTGAAAAGTAAATAAAGGATTAAATAGAATGTAGGTTTACTTGTATTAGTGTTACTGCATTTGTATATCAATGTTTTGAGAACGTATTGTTATTGATGATAAGAAATTAGAAAGTGCGTACAATTCCAAGGGTCAAAATCTGTATTAAAATTTAAATGTTCTGATTGTAATTTCAGAGTACAGTGACAGGGACAGCGCTGCTCTCCTTGTATACAAGTAAATGTTGCCGAGAGGGATATGGGGGGCAATTGCGGCACCAAACAGGGAATAGCAATTGCGACGGGTGGTTTGGTTAAGGATCAAGGTCCTGTCAGAGCCGCGAGCGTCGAGGTTGCAGTCTTTGACTAGCTATCTGTGCGCTGGGTCCTGTGAATGAATATGATTGTAACTAAAATGGCCCTACTCCCCAAGGGGACGCTAACAGCTACAAACAGAAATTATGGAGTTTAGAATCTCGAGACAAATTCTAATATTGTAGTATTAATTAGTTATGCTGAATTGGTAGCGTTTCAAGCTATTTACTCAGGCACAGTGTTTGTGTGGTATCGGAGCGGAGTATTGAAGGGTACTACAGACTTTCACTAAAAACTGCACATATGAGAACTAACAAACCAAAACAAAAACTATGGAATTCAACTGACAACTTTCACACAGACTTTCACAGTTCTATTTGGGATCTTGTTGCCTGTGGCCTTGAGTTTGCACGCTGTTCTTTACCACTGTGTTCAACTGACTTATTTCCAGACATTTAACCACTTTGAGTGAACTGACCCCATCAATTCTCTGCAAACTCCTACAATTTGTAATTTGCAGATGGATCTGCCCCCTAGCTGAACATGAAGCACGGGCACCCCTTCTACAACGTACACGTCAATCCGCAGGGGAACATATTTTATAATCTAAGTCCTATAATAAATCAGAATTTGGAATTTGAGGTTTGGAAATTGTTGGACTACTCTGGCATTTTTAATATTTTACATTTTCGCAGGCTCAGTCACAGTCATAGCATGGAAAGGCCCTTCAGCCCAATTCATCTCTGCCGACCAAGGTATCTTTTGCTCGTCCCATTGTCGTCACCATGCAACTCGACTCTGACAATTTGCATTCTTTCCCCAAACACACTTTAATTACCTGTGCCCAAGGTGAGCAGCACAGTCCAGTTTCCGCACTGCTCTAAAATTCAGCTCGCAAACATCTGCCTTTACACAGATATTGACCGATTTAAATGTTGTCCACTTTCTAATTCCTTATCGCCAATCACAATAAGTTCTTAAAAACACTAATATAAAAAAAAACTATTCAGAGTCCGAAGAAGTGTCTTGACCTGAAAAGTCACCTATTCCTTCGTTCCATAGATGCTGCTTCACCCGTTGAGTTTCTCCAGCACCTTCAATTTTTCCAGCATCTGCAGTTCTTTCTTAAACATGATATTCAATATTCTATTTGTATTTAATCTTAGTAAAGAGAACTCTCTAGGGCTTGTCATGTGTTGTTACAGCTGGCTGCGCTTCAAAGGAACTTCTTCTTCTTTCATGTGGCGTGCACAGCCTAAAGTTGTTGGACAATTTGTTCTATTTGATCTTCCGTTTGTGCACGTCGAGTTGATTGCATTAGTCGAAACAGGGCGGACCACGTGAAGGTTGCAATCTTCCACCCCACATCAAAGGATGACAAGAGAGCGCTGGAGGGAAAATAACAGCGGAAGTTGTTGGCCGTGCAGATATAAAGATCGAAAATATCGGGAATTATCGCGTTTGCTCACTGCATTTCATCAAAACTAAGGCGTTATTGATGGTTTGATGAAATGCAGCGAGCAAACGCGATAAAATCCCGATATTTTCGATCTTTATATCTGCACGGCCAACAACTTCCGCTGTTATTTTCCCTCCAGCGCTCTCTTGTCTTTACCTTCGTTTTTCTTTATCTTCTGGACTCTAAAGTAAGATAACTGTGGGGCTCAAAGTCAGTCCCGAGCAGGTCTCCAGCTCCACGATGTTAGGATGCAGAGCGACCGGCGATACAACCCGGAAAACAGTCACAAGGTAAGATATTAAAACATAGTTTGCCCCACCCCCCATTTAAAACAAACCAGACAACATTAACACAAACTTTTAAAACAAACTCAAAATAACAAAACAAGAGACAAAAGGACAGACAGACTGTTGGCGAGGCTGCCATCGCGGCCACCTGGTGGTTTACTCCCCTAAAGAGGGTGGTGTTGCCTTACGATGGATTCCGGTGGTCCGCAGCACAGAATGTGTAATCTTCACAGTCAGACAGGTGTAGAAATCTGCAGTCCTACTCTGAGCGCAAATCAACATGCACTCAAAACCTATGAATACCACAGTAACGCAAATAAATATAATCAGTACATCTGTTACCACCCACATGAAAAAATGCTGTCTAACCTGCTGAATGCTTCAAGCATGTCTGGTTTTGTTATGATAGATCTTAAACACATGCATTTTACTGTCATAACATACCAGCTCTGTCCGGTTGAAGGTACAGTTGCCTAGGATGTATGTTTGGCAGGGGTTGCTAAATTAGCTCTTTAGCCGTATCTGAGTGTTGTTCTCTGCTTCAACTCAGGTTAGTACTGTGACTGCAGAGGAATTTCCACAGCATACATTTTATTTGTAAAGAGCAGCCCTCTGAGCAGACCTGAGCTAAGGAATCTAGGAGTCATAAATAAGAGCACAGTACCAACAAATCAGGTACTAACACCTGAGATGGAACAGACAGTTCAACACCAGAACAACTTCAGGGAGTTATTTTGTCCTCCAGCAAACAGCCAGATAGTCCAATTTCTCCAACACATTCAGTTGCCACACAGCGTGCTTCATCAGGGAGTGTTGGATAGATAAATAATGCAGAAAAAAAGGGTGTGCAGAATGACAAAGGTTGTATAAACAGGCCCCGGGTCAGTAATTTAATTCAGTCACAAAGCTGACAACTCATAACCAAACGTTTAAGTGAAGCATTCGTTCCTTGGCCATCACCCCCACCATAAACAAATAGAAATAGGGAAGATGGAAGGGGTGGAAGATAAATGTACAGAGGAGGGGAAAGGAACAGTGATGGGTGGTGGGAGAAATGTGTCTGCACTTTCAGGTTTTGTAACACTGAAAGAATTAGAATACATCAAAGTTCAATGTTTCCCTCCCTCTCTCCCCTTCCATCGCTCCCTCCAGCTTTACATTCTACTCAGGGCCAGCCTTAAGCCGATTGGACCGATTGCCCCCAATTGGGCCCCACGCCTAAGGGGGGCCCCGCACTAGAGTAATCCAAAGCTCCGCTCTAGGATCTTTGGAGTAATGTACTCTCGGCTCGGGTAGATCTACCCCGGGTGGAGGGGGGAGAGACGGGTGGAGAGAGAGTAGAGGGGTGGAAGGGGAAGAAAGGGGTAGACAGGGAGGGCGGAGTACGGGGGAATGGAGAAGGGAGAGAGGGGGCGGTCTCTCACGGTCCCAGGGCAGCGCTACCACCCCTCCAGTCGCCGTGCTTCACGCACACAGCCCCGGCTCCACCCCTCTCTCTCCCCGGGGAGACACGGTGAACAATACAGGGAGGGCTGGACCGGGGTTTGGAGTAACGTTTACAAACCTCGGCCTCAGCCACATGCGTTCGCCCTGACCCCGGCATCCGCTCCCACCACCGGCCCTCTCCTCCTCTTCCCTTCCCTCCCTTCCCTTCTTCCCTCCCTCACTTCTTTCTTTCCCTCCCTCCTTCCTCTCTCTTTTCCCTTCTCACCTTCCCTCCCTCCCTTCTCTCCTTCCCTCCCTCCCTTCTTTCTCTCCTTCCTCCCTTCTCTCCCTGCCTCCCTTCTCTCCTTCCCTCCCACACACACATACATCACGCACAGACAACTAACATACACACACACACAACTAAGTTAGGGTGGGGTAGAAGCCTAAAGGGTAGGATGGGGCTGAAGCCCAAAACTTAATGCCTGGACTAGTTTGCCAGGATCTAGTTAATTAAAAAAATTTTTGTTTCATTTTACAGTCACTAAAACAAGTGATATTGTAACTATGTACTTTTCAGAGGTGAGCTACACATTTTGTTTGTTACTTGTAGGCTTACATGTATGCAATTTTATATTAAAATGTAGCTTAGATCTGTTTGGTCCATTAACTCGCAGGCACTTTTTAAGCGCACATTTTGATTACTATCCATTCTACCATAGAGATATAAAGTCTATAATAGACTTTATTTGTATTTCTATGATTCTACAGACCTTGGCTGGGAACCTGGGGCTCACCAAAATTGTTCCCAATTGGGCCCCGCAATCCTAAGGTCGGCCCGGATTCTACTCCTCTAAAGAGGGTGGTGTTGCCTTCCCATGGATTCCAGTGGGCTGTAACACAGAACGTGTAATCTTCACAGTCAGAGAGGTGTCTGCAGTCCTATTCTGAGAGTAAATCCTCTATTATCCCAGTAGTCAGCGCAGAATGGAAAGCCAGCAGGATTCCAGTCATTATTCCATTCCATTATTGTCATGTGTCCTATCTGGGCCACATGACAATAAACTCTCTTGAATCTTGAATCACTATTGATCTGCTGTGGCAGTAAGCAAATTGAAGTGGGTCCAGGTCAACACTGAGGCAGGAGTTGATTTTGTACCACAACCAATCTCTCGAAGTACTTCATCACAATGCATGTGTAGGAAGGAACTGCAGATGCTGGTTTACACTGAAGATAGACACAAATTAACTCAGCGGGACTGGCAGCATCTCTGGATAGAAGGTTTTGGGTCGAGACCCTTCTTCACAATGGTGTGAGTGTCACTGTTCAGTGGTTGTTGAGGCATGTCACCTTGCTCTTCTTGGGAACCAGCATGCTAAATGTCTTTCCGAAGGGAGCAGGGACGTCCGGTATGGCTGCCTGTTGGTAGAGTTTCTGTATTACCAGCAAGATTCCTACATCCAGTAGTTTTATTCCACCCAGCCCTCCACCGAGGCTGTTGTTGTCAACCACCTCAATTAACAATTGAACGTAGATGCATTGTACCATTCCCTCCATTCCGCTGCTTCATTCAAAGCTGTTCTGACAATATTTTCGGCACAGGTGCCTCTGAGATTTTTTCCTTCTTAAACCATGGCTTCTCCTCTACCATAGCTAAGAGTCCTTTTGCATGCACCACTGTTTCTGCCCTGTATCTCTAAACTAAACTAAACTAAACTAAATTCCCAGCTGGTGGACAAGACCGCTCACCCCCAACAGACTGGTTCCACCAAGATGCAGTACAGAATTTACCACTGGATGCTTTTTCTGTCCAATGCGTGTCTGGCAGGGCATTCAGCAACTCACAAACTACAAGGGCAAGGGGGGGGCCGATCATCTGCAGCAGTAACAACTCGCTAGCTGAGGAGCTCAACCACTTTTTCGCCCGTTTTGAGCTGAATGAGGCGGAGCCTGCACCTGCAGCCGCACCCAGCACTGACAACCCGCCACTCACTGTGAGTACGGAGGACATCAGAAGAGCACTCCGCAGGGTCAACCCCAGGAAGGCTGCTGGACCAGATGGCATCCCAGGGAGAGTATTGCGGGACTGTGCAGACCAATTAGCGGAGGTTTTTAGCGACATCTTTAACCTCTCTCTGTCAACGTGCACTGTCCCTAAATGCTTTAAGACTGCTACCATCGTGCCTGTACCCAAAAAAAATCCATTACCAGCTTGAATGACTATAGACCTGTTGCTCTCACTTCAACGGTGATGAAGTGTTTTGAACGGCAGGACCTGGCCCACATTAAGTCCTCACTCCCATCCACCCTGGATCAGCATCAGTTTGCGTATAGAGCTAATAGGTCAACAGAAGATGCCATCAACATAGCTCTACATTCTGCAGTGACACATCTGGAGCATCCTGGCTCATATGTGAGGATGTTATTTGTAGATTTTAGTTCTGCATTTAATGAAATCATCCCCAGCAGAATGGTGGACAAACTGTCTGATCTGGGTGTTAATGCAAACACATGCGGATGGATTAAGGACTTTTTAACAGATCGCCCACAGACTCTCAGGATGGGGTCCAATTACTCCCCAGTCCTGACGCTTAGCACAGGAGCGCCACAAGGATGTGTGCTGAGTCCCATCTTGTATACAATATACACTTATGACTGTATACCAACACACAATACAAACAGGATCATCAAGTTTGCGGACGACACGACTGTGGTGGGACTGATAAACAACAACGACGAGTCTGCCTACAGGGATGAAGTCCAAAAACTGACTGTCTAGTGTACCAAAAACAACCTGGTACTCAATCCATCAAAGATAAAAGAACTGGTCGTTGACTTCAGGAGGAAGAGGAGAGAGGAACCTGCTCCCTTATACATCAAAGGAGACATGGTGGAGAGAGTCACTGGCTTTAAGTTCCTGGGAATAAACATCTCCCAGGACCTCAAATGGCAAATGAACACCGTCACTCTCGTGAAGAAGTCACATCAGCGGCTGTATTTCCTGAGGTCTCTGCGGAGAGCAAACGTCTCACAGCCGCTGCTGTTGTCCTTCTACCGATGCGCCATGGAAAGTATCCTCTCCTATGGAATCCTGGTGTGGTTTGCTAGCTGTACTGTGGCTGAGTGGAGGGCGCTGCAGGGAATTATAAAAACTGCGCAGAACATTACAAACGCTAACCTGCCCTCCTTGGATGACATATATAGGGCCCGATGCTTGCGCCGGGCCACAAATATCAAGCAGGACACATCCCACCCTGCCAACCACCTTTTCACTCTGCTACCCTCTGGGAGGCGAGTCAGGTCTCTGAAGGCTCGCACCGGTAGACTAAAGAATAGTTTCTACCCACGTGCGATAAAAGAGCTAAATTCCAACAGAGAATGCTGGGGAAGCAAAATGTCATTCCAAGAAATGCCGACAAATTCTTTTTAATTCTTTTCAAATACATATTTATTATTTTACTAGTAGGTGTACATATGTGTTAATGGTTGTCGTGTTTGTATTTATTTATTTTTTTTATTTTTTTATTTTTTTTAGCCGGAGCATTCATTCATTCATTCATTCATATGTTGCACATCCTCAGGGAAATACCTTATAACATTGTCAGATGAACTGCTACTTCAACATATCATCTGTGACCTGGATGCGCAGTTTCGGCCTCAACATTGAAAAGGCAGGCAAACAGATCTACACTCTGATAAAATGGAAAGATGAGGCTGGAATTCCAACCGTCGAGGAAGAAGAGAGGACGAAAATCAGAACAAAAACCCAGTTAGCATGCTAGGGCAACAAGACACTTCATAACAAACACAGTGATTAGGCAGGAGAGGGCCATTCTGCCACTCAAGCTTGCCCTGCTATTCAATAAGATCATAGCGATCTCTACCTCAACGTTTTTCTGCCTGAAGGGCCTGTCCCACTTGGGCGACCTAATCCACGAGTTCTGGCGAGTTTGTCAATTCAATTCAATTCAATTCAATTCAATTTATTTGTCATTTGGACCCCTTGAGGTCCAAACGAAATGTCGTTTCTGCAGCCATACATTACAAACAAATAGACCCAAGACACAACATAATTTACATAAACACCCATCACATTGCTGTGATGGAAGGCCAAAAAAACTTATCTCTCCACTGCACTCCCCCCCCCGATGTCAGAGTCAAAGTCAAAGCCCCCGGCTGGCGATGGCGATTGTCCCGCGGCCATTAAAGCCACGCCGGGTGATGCAAGGTCGCACACCGGGTCTTGGTGTTAGAGCCCCCGGCGTGCGCTCGCAGGCCCGCAGCCATTCCAAGCCGCGCGGGGCGGTGATGTAGGCCCCGCTCCAGGAGCTCTTCAACTCCGCAACTCGGGCGGGAGAAGTCGCCGTAGCGGAAGCCCCGAAAAGCGGTCTCCCTTTAGGGACCCACGGGCTCCCGGTGTCACTGTCCGCCAAACCCGCAGTTGCAGCCACCGAATCTCCGGAGGTCGGGCCGCAGCAGCATCCACCACAGCTCCACCCGCTCTGGACTCGGCCAGCTCCACGACGGTGAGGTGAGTAGTCGGCACCAGAGCCCCCGGTCTTCCTGTTGGAGGCCGCTCCTCGTTGCAGCCCCAACGACAACGGAGACCCGACAAAGAAAAGGTCGGGTCTCCCGTGCAGGGAGAGATTTAAAAGTTACCCCCTCCCCCCCACACCACCCCCACCCCCCCACACACATACCCCAACAAAAAATAACAAAAACTACATAAAAACATAGACATCAAATAATAAAAACGCAGACGGACTGCAGAGGCCGCTGCTGACGAAAGTCGCGCCGCCCACCTTGACTCATACTCGCAGCATGGTCATCACGAGGTCATGGGAGGTCTTCGTAACTCTCCTTCATGCTCGAGAGTGGTCTCGGCGTACTTGAGGCCTCAGCTAGGTCGCGGCATTTTTTCAATATGTTAAAAAATGCTCACGAGTAAAAAAAGGTCACCATGGAAAAAAATCAATACTTTTTTTACTCATAGGCTTAGTTGTTGTAGATCGTAGTAGGTCGGCATGTTAGTCGTAGGTAATTGAGGGCAGTCGAAGGTGATCGAAGGTAGTGGTAGATAGTCTTCATCATAGTAGAAGGGAGGTCGAAGGAGGTCGTCTTCACATAAGTAGGGCATCCATTTCAGTACCACTTTCTCATGTTTTTAAGGAATATATGTAAAGATAAACACAAAGTGTTGGAGCAACTCAGCGGGTCAGGCAGCATCTCTAAAGTAAACTGAAGGGTCCTGACCCAAAACGATACCCATCCATTATCTTCAGAGATGTAACCTGACCCGCTGAGTTTTTCCAGCACTTTGTGTCTAACGTTCGTCTAAACCAGTATCTGCAGTTCTTTGTTTCCACATGGAATATGTCTACAACCTTATTGAATATATTTAATGACTTCACCTCCAATGCCGTCTCTGGTGGACAATTCCAACTTTCAGTGGCACAGCTGGTAGAACCAAATCTTTCTGTGAAATCCCCTCCTCTCATTTCTTCCACATTCCAATGAATATGTACCTAACCAACTCATTGTCTCCTCCTTGCTCAGCCTTGCTGTCCCAAGGTAGACAAAAGTGCTGGAGAAACTCAGTTGTTGTGGCAGCATCTTTGGGCTGAAACCCTTCTTCAGTCTGAAAGCCTGAAACGTTGCCTATTTCCTTCGCTCCATAGATGCTGCCGCACGGTGGCGCAGGTACAGCACCCGAGACTCGGGTTTAATCCTGACTATGGGTGCTGTCTGTACGGAGTTTGTACGTTCTCCCCGTGACCTGTGTGGGTTTTCTCCGAGATCTTCAGTTTCCTCCCACACTCCAAAGACGTACAGGTTTGTAGGTTAATTGTAAATTGTCCCTAGTGCGTTTAGGATTGCGTTAGTGTGCGGGGATCACTGGTCGGTGCGGACTCGGTGGGCCGAAGGGCCTGTTTCCGTGCTGTATCTCTAAACTAAACTAAAGTTTGCTTTCAACAACTGCTGCACAAATACAGCCAGATTATGATGCATCTTCCCATTTCCATTTAGATAATAACCTTGCTTTTATAATCAACATTTAGCAACGTTAAATATTTGCCATGCATTTTCCCAATCACACAACTAGTCTATATAACTTTGAGCCTCTTTGCATCCTACTCACGGCTCAGGTGCCCTCTCCAGCTTTGAGTTGTCGGCAAACTTGAATTCAATTCCCTCATCCAAACCATTGATGTACAGTATGAGATACTGTGGTGTAAACACTAATCACTGCAGAAAGATGGCATCTGCAGAGTTTGAGCTATGAGGAGAGGCTGGATAGGTACGGTTTTTTTCTTGAGGCTGAGGAAGCTGAGGGGAGACCTTGCAGTGATTTTTAAAGTAATGTGAGGCATAGCTGAGTTACTCCAGCATTTTGTGTCTATCCTTGCTTAGTTGTTGGCCATGAACTGTGTACAAGGCTAGAAAGAAACTAGAGTGAAAGACTCGCTGACTATTTGTATATCCTGATGATTTAACATCTGGCTCATCAGATGATATTTGCCACTCTCCTTCCCTCACAGTGAGATGGCAGTTCGCATATTCCCTTTAAATATCCTCAGTTTACTGGAGAGTACATTACGGTATCATGCAATATTAAAAAAAAATTAAATGTGTGGTGGGGTAATTTAGTTTAGTTTAGAGATACAGAGTGGAAACAGGCCCTTGGGTCCATCACGTCCACGCCAGCCATCGATCACCCGTTCACACTAGTTCTATGTTATCCCACTTTCTTATCCACTCCCTACACACTCGGGGCAATTTACAGAGGCCAATTAACCTGAAAACCCGCTCGTCTTTGGGAAGAAACCAGAGCACCCGGAAACCCATGTGGTCACAGGGAGAACATACAAACTCCACATGGACAGCACTTGAGGTCAGGATCGAACTGGGTCTCTGGTGCTGTGAGGTAGCAGCACTACCAGCTGCACCACTGTGCTACCGAATAGAATAACCTACAAGAATCCAGAAAATCTGCAAATGCAGAACCACCTGAGTCGTGAGCAGGCCAGATTAATGGAATTTTATTGAACAATCATTTGTACATCATCAGAATGTCCTCGATGCCATGGAAATACTTCTATAAGGTAAGAAATCCTACATCGCCAAATGTAATATTGCTGTTTGTAATAATAAAATGTAATATTTCTTTGTATCAAATGTTCCATCAAACACATTAGTGACACACACACACACACAGTGACACACTCACAGTGACACACTGCCCAGTGATGCACCTCCCAGTGACACACTCACAGTGACACACTCACAGTGGCACATCGTCCAGTGACACACTCAGTGAGACACTCACAGTGGTACACTCACAGTGACACACTCACAGTGACACACTCACAGTGACACACTCACAGTGACACTCACAGTGACACAGCCAGTTATCTTGAATATATTAACTGCGTTGTGTAATTGCAATAGTCAAACTATCATGATTGGAGAGAAATTGTATGAGGAAAGGAAGAAGTGTTGGGTCAAGCGTTCTTTAACATAAGAAAGTTTGATGAGCGGTTTTAGTAGGTCTCTAAAGGCAGCAGGTTGTGCCTTACTGTCTAGGCAAGGCCAGGCAACATTTGCTCTCGAATTAACAAGGAAAAGATGATCCAGACTCAATAATTTTGCACAGATTATGCACTTCAATCAATTAAATTAGTACCTCTAGAGTGGGTTTATCTGGCATAGTAGTCCGAACAAGACCACTTGAATAAAGCCAAAGTTGGGAAAACCCGCACGTCTTTGGGATGTGGGAAGAAACGGGAGGAACCAGTCCCAGGGAGAACATGCAAATACCTGCCATTATCTGTCACACAGACTGCACCCAAGGTCTGGATCAAACCCAGATCATGGTGCTGTGAGGCAGCAGTCCTATCAGATGTGCCACTGTGCAGCCCCTTGTATTTCTTCATTTGTTAAATTTTATCCATACAGAAATGGGAAAAGTAGTAGAGATGGAAGATTTTATCACAGACATTGAGAGCATTTAAAAAAAAAAGACTTGACTACTGTGAAGAAATTTTAGTGATAAAATGCAGCCTGAATCCAAGTGTAGTTTGTTTGCATCCGTTCCCTTCCCTGGAATTGAAAACATCTTTGTGTGCTCACATTTCCAGTTCTGATAAAGATCATTCATGTATAGTGTTAACCCTATTTCTCTCTCCACGGATGCTGCCTGAGCTACTAAGTATCTTCAGTGTTTTCTATTTTCATTCTATGTTACGTTATGGTATAAGTTTTTTAAAAAAATAGAATTACAGTGAGAAGTTCCGCCTTGCATCACACAGGTTAAATTAAAATGAATGTGACAAATATTTTTATCAATTTTATTTTTTAGTTGCATGTGATAAAGTTGCTCATAGAAATAATATCAACATGGTGTAATTTACAGGGCTTTTTGCAAGGTTGTACTCGGTATTTATTTTATGTTACTTTATCATTTCATAAATGTTGATCTGATTGAAGGGTGAAAGGAAAAAAAGGCCCTGAACTCCACAGTGGTTCTGTGCAATTCCTATTAATATCCAGAGTTATGTCTGGTTCTTGAAATGTCATTCCCATGTATTCAAAACCAGCAACTTTAGACGTTTAGAGATACTGCACGGAAGCAGGCCCTTCGGCCCACCAGGTTTGCGCCGACCAGCGATCCTGCTCTCTACCCAACACACACTAGGGACAATTGAACAACTTACCAAAGTCAATTAACCTGTAAACCTGTACATCTTAGGGATGTGGGAGGAAACCCGAGCCCCTGGAGAAAACCCATACGGTCACAGGGAGAACGTACAAACTCTGTACAGACAGCACCTGTAGTCAGGATCAAACACAGGTCTCTGGCATTGTAAGGTCACAACTCTACCGCTGCGCTACTTTGCAGCCCACTGTTAAATATTTTCATGTTGAGAGTTTTAATGTATACATAGTTCCGTTATAATCAGTTTATAACCAGTGTGAGGAAAATTTCAGCATAAAATTGAAACACAATTCACATGTCAGAATATTTATATTTTTATCTTTCCGGGTTTTGGGTCATAACACCAGGAGCACTGCATCTCGCTAGGCTTCCATATCCTCACAGTATCAAATCATTATATCATCCCTTCACCATATCCATCCATAATTATATAAAACACACATTTAAAATGCTGCAAATGTTGCATGTGTATAAAATCACGAGAGGAATAAATCAGGTAGGTGCACAGAATCTCTTGCCCAGAGTAGGGGGATCGCGGACCAGAGGATATAGGTTCTGGGTGAAGGGGAAAAGATTTGATAGGAATCTGAGGGATAACTTTTTCACACAAAGGGTGGTGGGTGTATAGCACAAGCTGCCAGAGGAGGTAGTTGAGGCTGGGACTGTCACAACGTTTAAGGAACAGTTAGACAGGTACATGGATAGAACAAGTTTGGAGGGATATGAACCAAACGCAGGCAGGTGGAACTAGTATAGCTGGGACATGTTGGCCCGTGTGGGCAAGTGAAGGGCCTGTTTCCACACTGTATCACTCTATAAATAATTCTCACCTATTGTGTAGAGGGAAGAAGAGTTAACATTTCAGTTTGGTGATCTTTCGTTAGAAATGGAAAAAGGAAAGTTGGTACAAGTTTTCGATTGCAGAGCAAGTGGTGAAGGATGGAAGACAGCAAGAATTAAACAATGGAAGTGGTGATGGGGGTTGTTGGAAGAGACTGGCAAAGGATAGTGCACGACAAAAGTGCCTGCATGGAGTTGAAGTGGAAGGAGATGAATGAACTCTGACATTACATGAGGAAAGAAAAACGTGGCCAAATGGCAATGAAGAAGAAATTCTCCGAACTGCTTTGCAATGTGTACATGGTATGTGAACTGGTCTTCAAAGAGCGTTTCACAACAGATCCTTGGGTGAAGATTCAGCTATTGACAATGTAAATAACAGTGTCAATCAACATGTGGAGGCGTTTTGGTGCAATTTCAATCCCATTCATGTACAAATTGTAGATCATTTACAAACACAAACCTGACAGAACATTACCCACTATGTAATCGGGAATGGTGTGAGGTTTGGAGATTAGTTCCAAGATTTGTGTTCCAGTATGTGCAGGACAATCAGACAGAGGATAGTGAGACTATTTACCAGGCATCACATCTCATGATGGTTGGCTGCACCGTTTCAGGTCCACGCAGGGGAAGCTCTAGACTGGGACTCAGTGATTGTAGAGAGGTTCACACTTGGAATGTTGATTCAGTTACAGTGGGAAATGTGAATGAAAGATGGCCAGCGAAAACATAAACCAGAGAGCAGTGCTGACCAACTATATACCTCTTTGTTGATGCTCGGACTATCCTTGATTGGACTTTGCTGGCTTTACGTTGCACTAAACGTTATTCCCTTATCAAGTATCTATACACTGTAAATGGGTCAATTGTAATCATGTATTGTCTTTCTGCTGACTAGTTAGCATGCAACAAAAGCTTTTCACTGTACCTCGGTATAGGTGACAATAAACTAAACTAAACTAGAGGATGCCAGTGAAAAATGGCTTAAAATCCATCTGGATATAATTTCAAATGGTAGGAATATTGCTCGATTGTGTTTTAATCTTTCTTTCAAATATGGATGTTGTGGGAGAGGCAATGATACTCCGGCACTGAGAACCAATGGAGGTTTCACAGAGTGAGGTAGTACTTGGCCGTCTCAAACCAAAGCTTCTCCACTGCTTCTTTTCCTAGCTCCCAGTGTTGGTGTAAATGCTTCCAGCCAGTTCTTGTTGTGATCTGTAGGTACTCTTCATTGTCTGGGTAACGCAGAATATTATATGTCCCTAAAACCAGCGCCTGGGAAAACCTGCAAAGAACCAGCAAATACAAGGCATCCCTTTCCTGGAGAGTTAAAGGGATCACACTCTCGAAACCTGCGAGAATATGGCCTCCAACATGCAGGGGGTCTTCGCTGTCCAGCATGAGGTGCATTATGCAGATGGCCAAGTCATACACATAGTAACCACAAGCCGTGTCGCCAAAGTCCAGGATGCCAGAAATCTCCAGTTCCTGCTGCATGTGACCTGCTACGTTGCAGCAATCAGCTGATGAATGAAGAGGCTGCACAAGAATGTTGGTGTGACTGAAGTCCCCGTGAATAATGCCTGTTGGACATACAAATGTTGCAACATTTTACCATGTATACACAACTAAAACTCTAATCTTCATATCTTCCGGTTTGCACGGTTTGTCTATTTGCGCAAAAAATGTACGCGATAGTGCTACGATTTTTTGCCAACTCACTCACCGTTCTCCTGTGCTGTGAGTGTACCGTTCCGTTCCAATCGGTGGCATAATGTAAAAGTTAGTGAGGTTTAAAATCGCGCATGCGCAGATCGATCTCCTCTCCTGCCAGTCAGCGTGGCGCAGATTAGTCTCTTTTACTGTCACTCCCCGGGATGGTCCGCCCCTTCCTGCGCCATCGCATCTTTACTTGAGCTGAGGGACGCTCTGATTGGCCGACAGAGGTCTCCAACCAGATGCAATTTCGGACAGACCGATAATGGCCCGGCCCAGCCCAGCCCGGCTGGCACAGAGTCGGCGATATTGCCGATGTCGTCAAATGGAAAGCGTAGACTCTGATCCCGGCAGAGGAGAACGACCAGTGACCAGCACCCGCTGTGAGTCCCCATTGCATCGCCAGCTCCAGCCCCTACCCCTCTGGTCCCCCTCGCTGGCTCCTGCCCCCCTCCCCCGTGATACTCCTTCTCCGCCATGGCTCTTCCCCGTCTTTTCTCCAAGCTCTCTCCCTGCCTTCCACACACGCCGACACACCCCTCTCCCCCGATAACTCCACCGTTAACACCCCCACAACCACCCCACCCACACACCTATCCTCCCCACAACTTCCCCCGCCCACATACCTCCTCCCCCCCACACCTCCCCTCACAACCCCTCCGCTCCCACAACCCCCCCATGAAGAATTGTTGATTGTGAAGCTAGATGATGGAAAGGGGTGTAGATTAGTGAGAATGAGATCATCCATCGGTAGTTTGGTTCACTCGCCACTTACCACAGACTTAATCGGGCAGCAATGTGCCTCAGGGTCCAACCAGCTCCATCAATGATGATGCTGTCAAGCCACTCTTAGTCATGGACATTGAGGCCCTCACCCAGAACACATCCTGTGCCCTTGTTACTTTCTGTGCTTCTCCAAGTGTTGTTCAACATGAAGGAGCACGGATTCATCAGTTGAGCGAGGACAGTAAATGGGGAGTTAGACTTGGCTCCATTCCCTGGATCACTTGTTTGGCAATTTAACTGCTGTGCCACCACCATACCCCAACTGTGATTAAAATACACATCAATCAATAAGCAAGATCCAACTGTGGAAAGTTCCCTTTGCCTTCTTATATCTTGAAGTGGGATCTGTTATGATTGAAAATAATAGTAATGGTATTGGTTGTTGATTGAAATGACCAACCAGCTAGCTCTATGAGCACCACAGCCAATATTCCATTCCATTGTGCACCATGTGTCAGAAGGTGAAGCGGGTGTACCATGGTCCACTTATACCTCTACTTGTTCACAACTCTCCACCTGATCTGAAATGTCATTCTGTTACCCTCATGATCAAGAAAGAGAGGCACTTACTTTTATGAAAGTTGTTGATATTTGGAAGTATCTTCTTCATAAATTGCTGAATAATTTGCTCCACAATTTGGCGATCGCTGGTGTTCTTCACTGCGAACAGGTACTTGTGCAGCTGGTGAGTGTTTGAAAGGTTCCAGGTGTCAGAATCTCGCTGCAGACTCTTAATGTTGGTGTGCTTGAATTCCTAATGATTGGACAAGTCCGTTACGCTCAACCATCACCAGTGCAGTTTTGAGGTAACGTCAAGAGAATTGTCAGGAAAATTTGTCTTTCTATTAAAACTTAACACCAACCAGGGTCAGATACTGACAGTTATGCCCCTGTCCCACTTAGGAAACCTGAACGGAAACCTCTGGAGACTTTGCGCCCCACCCAAGGTTTCCGTGCAGTTCCCGGAGGTTTTTGTCAGTCTCCCTACCAGCTTCCACTACGTGCAACCTCCGGCAACCACCTGCAACCTCCGGGAACCGCACGGAAACCTTGGGTGGTGCGCAAAGTCTCCAGAGATTTCCGTTCAGGTTTCCTAAGTGGGACAGGGGCATTAGTCATGTTTAGAGGATAGATCTTTAAAGTTGGATCAAGATGAACAGATCAATGCACTTTAGATAATGGGGAATGTGAGGTTAACTCATTGTACACATGAACTCCCAACTATTTCTCCCTTCCCCACCCCCTATTACTTTCCATCCTCTAGCTTCACAATCTGCAACTCTTCAACCCTGTCTCTCATCTGCTTTTCTCTGGCCTTTGTTCCAACCATCTGCCCATCAAAACCCCCCCTGGCCTGTGTCCATCTATTAGTTGCCACATAGTCCCGTCTCTCCCCCTTTTCTAGCTTTCTTCTCCCCCCCTTCCCATAATCAGTCTGAAGAAGGGTCTCGATCTGAAACGTCACCTTTCCATCTTCTCTAAAGACGATCCCTGTTCTGCTGAGCGAATCCAGCAACTTGTAACCTTTTGTGTAAATAAGAAGGAAGCCTTTTAAAAAACTACTTCAAAATGTACTGATTGTTTCAAGGTGCAAAGTAGTTCTGATCTGTCACCACAAGATGGCGCTTTAATTTGACCAACACAAGCAAACTGGTTTCAGACACGGCTTATTCACAGAATGGCTGGAAGTTGAATAAATGGACTTACTGTCAGAGCTTTGTTAATCTGAGCAAGTGTTCGGCCAATTTTGTACAAGATCTGTGGGTCTGCAGAGATCCCCAGTAGTTGAGTTCCTGGCAGGTAGGTCAACAAGCGGACCATGTAGTTCTTATATTCTTCACCACAACCTTCAATATAAAGAACACAGTTTTCTTGTCATGTACTCTGTCTTATCCTTCTGAAGCTGAAATTATGTTTCTGATTAGTTTTAATATTTTAAGAGAATTATGAAAATGTGGACAATTATCAAACATCAGAAAATGCAGAGAAACCAATGAATGAAACTCACTGATTGTCTCCAGGGACAGAATCTTGCCATCAATGGTTGGGATTGGTGTGGCTGTAGGAAAACCTTTCTGGTTTAGGAACATCATGACTCGCGTTTGTACTTCCACCAAATCAGTGTCTTGGCTCTCGGCAGTGTTCAGAACCTTGAGGACGTAGCTCTCCCCGTGATCTCCACCTTCCTGGGTCTCGCACACCAGGATGTGGAAGTTCTGGTCCATGTAACTGGGCAGTGGTTTGACTTTTGAAACCTTCAGACCGTACAACCGTCCGACCAACCCTACCACCTGGGCCTCACTCAGTGAGGGTCTGATTACAGCAGCTTTCTCCGAGTCAGTCATCTGAAAGACAGGAGAAGAATAAAACACATTAAATAAGTGAATGTCACACTCTGTGGAAACTGCAGTATGACCAAGGTTAGGATAGCTGTGCAGCACAACAACCTTTAGGTATTTAAGAAGGAACTGCAGATGTTGGTCTGAAGAAGGGTTTCGGCCCGAAACGTTGCCTATTTCCTTCGCTCCATAGATGCTGCTGCACCCGCTGAGTTTCTCCAGCTTTTTTGTGAACCTTTATGCATTCATTGACACACATCAATGTCCCTGATAAGTATTCACTGACGTACCCCAATGTTTTGGGATTGACGCGCACTTGATATTCTTGATATTGAAAATTAAATAAAGGATTAAATAGCATGTAGGTTTACTTGTATTAGTGTTATTGCATTTGTATATCAATGTTTTGAGAACATATTGTTATTGATGATAAGAAACTAGAAAATGCGCATATTCCAAGGGTCAAAATCTGTGTAAAAAGTTAACCGTTCTGATTGTAATTTCAGAGTACAGTGACTGGGACAGCGCTGCTCTCCTTGTATACAAGTAAATAAAGTGTGGTGGCTAACCTTTAGTTCCACTATACGGGAGAACGACGGAACCTGTCGCTGGAACGCAGATTTCTTCCTGTGTAGAGTAGTTGAAGTACGCCATCACATTCGTTGCTGAGAGAGATATTGGGGACAATTGCGGCGCCAGGCAGGGAAGAGCAATTGCGATGGGTGGTTTGGTTAAGGGCTTGACTACTTGGACGACCTCATCCACGAGTTAAGAAGACCCTAGACGAGTTTAAAAAAATGTCAAGGTCGTGTTGACTCACCAAAGTAAAAGACCTCCTACGACCCCCTTCGACCTCAGTCTTCCACACCTAAGACCAACTACGACTAGCTACGAGTGGAAAATGATCACATGATAAAATGATGTCATGTTTGCATTTTTTTTCTCGGGCCAGTTAATGACCTACGACTATCTCCGACTACCTATGACTACCATCACGACCTACTACGACCCACTACGACCTACCCACGACCTACCTACAACCTATCAACGAGTAAAAAGCATCAATTTTTTCCATGCTGACCTTTTGTTTACTCGTGGACATTTTTTATCAGGATGTAAAAACTGCCGCGACCTACTTTAGGCCACGAGTACGCGGAGACCACTCACGAGCATGAGGAAGAGTTACGAAGACCTCCAACGACCTCCTACGGCCTCGTGGCGACCAAGCGGCGAGTATGAGTCAAGGGCAAACTCGGCAGAGGTCGCCAATTAGGTCGTGAAAGTGGGACAGGGCCTTTAAGGATCAAGGTCCTGTCAGAGCCGCGAGCGTCGAGGTTCCAGTCTTTGACTAGCTATCTGTGCGCTGTGTCCAGTGTGAGTGTGAATGAATATGATTGTAACTAAAATGGCCCAGTCTCCCCAAGGGGACGCTAACAGCTACAAACAGAAATTGTGGAGTTTAGAATCTTGAGACAAATTCTCATATTGTGGTATTAATTTGTTATGATGAATTGGTAGTGTTTCAAGCTTTTTACTCAGGCACAGTGTTTGTGTGGTATTGGAGCGGAGTATTGAAGGGCCTGCAGACTTTCACTAAAAACTGAACATATGAGAACTAACAAAATAAAACAAAACAAAAACTATGGAATTCAACTAACAGCTTACACACAGAACACAGTGAACACACTGCTGAGAAAACACACTTCCTTATAAGTGTGGGATGATTAGGATGTATCAAGTGCTTCCATGTCATAAAGGGATTTTCACAGTTCTGTTTGGGATCTTGTTGCCTGTGGCCTTGAGTTTGCACGCTGTTCTTTACCACCGTGTTCAACTGACTTATTTTCAGACGTTTAACCACTTTTTGAGTGAACTAATCCCATCAATTCTCTGCAAACTCCTACAATTTGTAATTTGCAGATCGATCTACTCCATCTGTCCCCCTAGTTGAACATGAAGCACGGGCACCCCTTCAACAGCGTACACGTCAATCCGCAGGGGATCCGTTTTTATAATCCAAGTCCAATAATAAATCAGAATTTGGAATTGTGGTTTGGAAATTGTTGGACTACTCTGGCATTTTTAATATTTTACATTTTCACAGGCTCAGTCACAGTCATAGCATGGAAAGGCCCTTCAGCCCAATTCATCAATGCTGACCAAGGTATCTTTTGCTCGTCCCATTGTCGTCACCATACAACTGAACTCTTACAATTTGCATTCTTTCCCCAAACACACTTTAATTACCTGTGCCCAAGGTGAGCAGCACAGTCCAGTTTCCGCATTGCTCTAAAATTCAGCTCGCAAACATCTGCCTTTACACAGATATTGACCGATTTAAATTTTGTCCACTTTCTAATTCCTTATCGCCAATCACAATAAGTTCTTAAAAACACTAATATCTAAAAAAAACTACTTTCAGAGTCCGAAGAAGTGTCTTGACCTGAAAAGTCACCTATTCCTTCGTTCCATAGATGCTGCTTCACCCGTTGAGTTTCTCCAGCACCTTCAATTTTTCCAGCATCTGCAGTTCTTTCTTAAACATGATATTCAATACTCTATTTGTATTTAATCTTGGTAAAGAGAACTCTCTAGGGCTTGTCATGTGTTGTTACAGCTGGCTGCGCTTCAAAGGAACTTCTTCTTCTTTCATGTGGCGTGCACAGCCTAAAGTTGTTAGACAATTTGTTCTATTTGATCTTCCGTTTGTGCACGTCGAGTTGATTGCATTAGTCGAAACATGGCGGACCACGTGAAGGTTGCAATCTTCCACCCCACATCAAAGGATGACTCTCAAGAACCTTGTACTGTACGGTTCAACGCATGTTCAATATGTTTAAAGTCAGGTATCCCCACATCAACCAAAACTAATTTCAAATCAGCATGTCAAAAAACAGGCCATTGTTAGCTGTAGCTGGGTGAGAATGAAAGCTGGTGATTTGGGGGGGGGGGGGGGGGGGGGGAGAGAGAGGGAATGCAGGGGTTACTTGAAGTTAGAGAAATCAATAATCATACCACTGGGCTGTAAGCTGCCCAATCAAAATATGAGATGCTGTTCCTCCAATTTGCGTTTAGCCTCACTCTGACAATGGAGGAGACCTAGGACAGAAAGGTCTATGCGGTAATGGGAAGGAGAATTAAAGTGTTTAGCAACTGGCAATTTAGCTAACATTTCATAATTCACCCTGTTCCCTTCCAACCATATCCCCCCCCACGACGTTACATTCTAATATATTCATACTTACTTTATTAGCCTAGTATGTTTTGCAACATACGAGGAATTTGATTTGCTACACAGTCATACTAATAAAAAGCAACAGAACACACAAAATACATTTTAACATAAACTTCCACCCGAGTGACTCCTCCACATTCCTCACTGTGATGGAAGGTGAAAAAAAGTTCAATCTCTTCCCTTTTTGTTCTCCCGTGGTTGGGGGCCACCAGCCTTCCGTTGACGGGATGATCTTAACTCCAGTAACCGGCAGCGAGCCCTCCGCATCGGATCGATCAATCTCCTGCATCAGGTGGATGTCAGCTCCCCCACGCGGGTGATCGACACCGGGTCGGGGCTGGTCAAAACCTTCTGCGACTGTGAAGCTCCTGACTCAGTCTCTCCCGAGACTGCGAGCCCTTGAGCTTAAAGTCTGCAGGCCGCAGTTGGAGCATCGATCCCAGGCAAGGGATGTGCCCCGAAGGTAAGTCCACGCCCTGTGGTGGGGCTCAAAGTCAGTCCCGAGCAGGTCTCCAGCTCCACGATGTTAGGATGCAGAGCGACCAGAGATACAACCCGGAAAACAGTCACAAGGTAAGATATTAAAAAATAGTTTGCCCCACCCCCCATTTAAAACAAACCAGCGAACATTAACACAAACTTTTAAAACAAACTCAAAATAACAAAACAAGAGACAAAAGGACAGACAGACTGTTGGCGAGACTGCCATCGCGGCCACCTGGTGGTTTACTCCCCTAAAGAGGGTGGTGTTGCCTTACGATGGATTCCGGTGGTCCGCAGCACAGAATGTGTAATCTTCACAGTCAGACAGGTGTAGAAATCTGCAGTCCTACTCTGAGCGCAAATCAACAAGCACTCAAAACCTATGAATACCACAGTAACGCAAATAAATATAATCAGTACATCTGTTACCACCCACATGAACAAAAGCTGTCTAACCTGCTGAATGCTTCAAGCATGTCTGGTTTTGTTATGATAGATCTTAAACACGCATTTTACTGTCATAACATACCAGCTCTGTCCAGTTGAAGGTACAGTTGCCTAGGATGTATGTTTGGCTGGGGTTGTTAAATTAGCTCTTTAGCCGTATCTGAGTGTTGTTCTCTGCTTCAACTCAGGTTAATACTGTGACTGCAAAGGAATTTCCACAGCATACATTTTATTTGTAAAGAGCAGCCCTCTGAGCAGACCTGAGCTAAGGAATCTAGGAGTCATAAATAAGAGCACAGCACCAACAAATCATGTACTAACACCTGAGATGAAACAGACAGTTCAACACCAGAACAACTTCAGGGAGTTATTTTGTCCTCCAGCAAACAGCCAGATACGTCCAATTTCTCCAACACATTCAGTTGCCACACAGTGTGCTTCATCAGGGAGTGTTGGATAGATAAATAATGCAGAAAAAAAGGGTGTGCAGAATGACAAAAGTTGTATAAACAGGCCCCGGGTCAGTAATTTAATTCAGTTTTACAAAGCTGACAACCCATAACCAAACGTTTAAGTGAAGCATTCGTTCCTTGGCCATCACCCCCACCATAAACAAATAGAAATAGGGAAGATGGAAGGGGTGGAAGATAAATGTACAGAGGAGGGGAAAGGAACAGTGATGGGTGGTGGGAGAAATGTGTCTGCACTTTCAGGTTTTGTAACACTGAAAGAATTAGAATACATCAAATGTCAATGTTTCCCTCCCTCTCTCCCCTTCCATCGCTCCCTCCAGCTTTACATTCTACTCAGGGCCAGCCTTAAGCCGATTGGACCGATTGCCCCCAATTGGGCCCCGCGCCTAAGGGGGGCCCCGCACTAGAGTAATCCAAAGCAAAGATCCTATAGCGGAGCAAGATAGGCTACTCCTGCGAAATACAATGGGTTGATGTGTAGTACGCTACGGAGGGAATCCTGGGCGTTTTTCTCCTCCCATATTAGTAACCTGATCCTACCGACCCGACCCGACTCGCAATGTAATCTTATAGCAGAGTTATAGGATCTTTGGATGTAATTCTTTTAGTTGTCACCTCTGTTAATTCTTGTCAAGAATAAAATTTGACTCTGGTAATAGTGTTTTTTTAAATGTTTTTTAAATAATTTCTTTTTAAATGGTTCATAGGCTGTGTTTGAGTAGATTTTGTGTAAAGCGGTACCTAGCCGACCCGACCAGACTCGCAGGGTAATCAACGTTGCGGGGAAGTTTTTGTGTGTGACATATGGTTAGATTCATAATTATGTTAGTTCATAATTCTCTTAATTCTTGTTAAAGAAAAAAATGTTTATAAATTTTGCCTCTGGTAATTTTCTTTTTTAATGTTTTTAAAATCAGTTCTTTTGAATGGCTCATATGCTGTGTTGATTTTGTATTACACTTGCACTCTGTATTTCATTCACTAATCACAGTAATGTAATCACACTGTTCACATCTGCACTATTTGGGAAAATAATAGCAATATGAAGATTACAGTTGCTCTAGCCCTGAAATGTTACTTAAAGTTTGTGCTTATTTTCTTTTTTCTATGGAGTTGTTTCTCCACAATAAATAGCAATGTTACAAAATTTTGAGATTTTAAAAATCAAGTCTGTAATTTATCCCATCAGATAAAGCATAAAAATAAGTTTAATTTGACACCTAATTCACTTTCATATCTCAAGTATTTAAAAAGATATGGCCATTTTCATATTGGGAAATGAGCATCTTGTTCCCTATTGATTTTCTATGGACATAACAAAAAAGCTGTGATCGTGAACAGTCAAAAGCCCATAACTTTCTTAAAAATTAAGAGAACTGAATGAAATTTTCAGTTATCATAGATTGAAGCATTCTGAAACAAATATAAAATAATCTTACTTGGATGACCTGAAATTAAAGCATATAATTAGTTAGTTACCTAATTGTAGCTAATTTCAGACTTCAATTACTAGATCTAAACATCTATCCATTTCTTAATAAATGATTAACATTTTTAAATAGCCTAAATGGCCAAATAATATTCACAAATAATTCACAATAAAACATGATTTTTAAATCTCATTTACATTAATTTATAGGCCAAATGGAAGGAATTTAGTGTTCAATTGCTGTAAATAAATGCCTATTTAAATCAGCTTTCCAGTGGGTCCCTGTGGAACGCGCTGGTTTAGAACGTTCACATTGCGGTAGATTTGTGCCCCCAAATGCCCAGAAAATACTGCGGGATATAATGGGCCCAAAATGAGCTACTCGCAATATTAAACTTTTTATAAAGGGATCTTTAGAAGCCCTTTTTAATGTAAAAATATGCAGCCTACCTTCAATTATTTGCTTTATGAGACCTTGCTGGTGGTCGCGGGTTTAGAGATTGATTTTTAAACTACTATAACTATTATACGAGGCCTTTAAAACTAATAATAGCTTTTGCGACGGGGTCTTTCAGCGGTTTTTCGTTAATAATTAACTAGGCTGAACATCTTCGATTTGAACAGCCTAGAGAAAATCGCGTTTTAAACCCGCCCCCCTCTAAACGGCGCCAAAATCGCGCACACCCGCAGCGACAGATTTTCAGCGACGCTTCAGGTAGGCTTTGCAACAGACCTACAATAAACGGGGTCTGGTCTTCCCAATAACCAGAGAGTGGAATGAGATCGGTCTGTAATGGTGGGGCTATCTAATTGTAGAATTTCATAAAATTAAATTTGTTTAAGCAAGATTTATAAATGATGTATAACTTAAGGATGGTTTTATTCAGCGAGCATACAACAGACTAGATTGTGCTGGAAGGAACACACATACATGAATGTGATATAGATGTATGTAATCATGTAACACACAAAATTATATTTATTCTGGTTTTTATATCCAATGTTGAACTTTATTTCAGACCAAACAAGGTACATTAAATAATAAACATTGTAAAAAATTGTAACCCTCCCCGCAGCTTGACTCTGGTGTTTTGGCCGGGCTGATCCGGGTCAGGCTCCCCCGCACGCTGTGGAAGGAACATAGGCATCTTTTCGCTTTTATTGTGATTTATTTGTCTTTTTAACACGGAATATCTGATAACGACACATTAGCAGCACATGGAACCAACATTGCACTAACCCACTCAATTTAATAATTCAAAGGCAAGATCCATAAACAAGGATAACAACTTTCATTCTGTCATACATGGTGAGATTTTAATGTGAATATCTCATAACGGCACATCAGCAGTATATTGCACCAACCCACTCAATTTTAAATAATTCATAATACTAATCAATGGTCAACACTTCATTTCTGACATTTCATCAATAAATAATTTGACATCATGTACTTTACTTATGCGTCACTTTTAGAACTTTCTTACACTTCCTTTTAATGGTCAGGTCCTGCAAGTCTCTATTCTTGAATTTGAGTCCATAATGTATGCGGGCACTGACAAAGATCGCTACAATTCGCCCCTTGACTCTCTGGCAGCATAAGTTCATGTCCTTGTATTCCTTAGTATTGTGTATCGCTGTATTTATTAGATTGGAGATGTTGTTCCTGGTCATGTTAGCATTGTCGAATTCTGTGTGGAACACTTTCTCGCACACCTGACAGAACGCGAGAAACTGTTCTGAAGGCACCATCAGGGAGCCGAAGTCTGATGTCGATGTGTCATATGCCTTATGGTGGATGAATATGAGGGCAGGATCAACTAAGGTCGTATCAGGTCGTAGCAGAACCTCTCTGCATATGTGACATTTTGAGATCAGTTCATGTGGGGTGAGGAATCTATGGCAGATGTAGCCTGCGATCCCTTTAGCCACAAGGGCCACATCTAACTCCCTCTTAAATATAGCCAATGAACTGGCCTCAACTACCTTCTGTGGCAGAGAATTCCACAGATTCACCACTCTCTGTGTGAAAAATGTTTTTCTCATCTCGGTTCTAAAGGACTTCCCCCCTTTAGCCTGAAGGCTATATGGGGAGCAGAGAAGACTGCCCAAGGGTGCTACAGTGGCACAGCTGGTAGAGCTGTCATCTTGAAGTGCCAAAGACCTGGGTTGTACCTTCAAGCCTTGCAGTTTGTATGCTGTGGATGAAGTCAGCAGGAGGATGCTGCTTATTTATATACATGTCTTTCTCCTGGCTCGCTGCTCTCTATTTCTTCCATTTTCCTGCTGCTTTGTAAAAAAACATTATTTTTTGTTTTCAACCAAATTTGCGTCTCCCGCCGTTGGATCTTTGTCACCGTGTGATCGAGTGAAACTGCATGTTTGCAACAGCCTGAGGCTGAGAACCGTAGCCACGCCCCAGCCTTCATTTCCTAGGCACATCGTGCATATTTTGCTCAAGATAAACTAGTTTGGGGCAGGCTGTTTGTACCCGGAGGAGTAGGAGGTATGTAGACGATAATTATCTCAGGATTGCACAGTGGCGCAGCAGTAGGGTTGCTGCCTTACAGTGCCGAGACCACGGGTTCATCCCTGACTGGGTGCTGTCTGTGTGGAGTTTGTACGTTTTCACTGTCACCACATGGGCTTTTCCAGGGTGATACGGTTTCCTCCCACACTCCAAGGACGCACAGGTTTGTAGGTTAATTGGCTTCGGTAAACTTGTAAATTGTCTCTAGTGTGCAGGATAGCGCTAGTGTACGGGGTGATTGCTGGTCGGTGCGGACTCGATAGCCGAAGGGCCTGTTCCCATGCTGTATGTCCAAAGTCTGAAATCTAATCTCACAATTTAGCGCAATGATACAAATCTGATCACTGCTTGGCACTTACGGTTGAAAAGAACAATGAGCTATTTTTGGACTGAGAAAGAGAACTCTAGTTTAAGCATGACTCCTCTAACCAGGTTTAAATTCTGACCAGGGCCAGGCTTCTTGAGGCCAAAGGCCATGTGTACTTTCAGATACAGATTAACCTTTGAGTGTTTTCAACGTGTGTCCAGTTCAGCTTGTGTGGGCATACAGAGACACTCCAGTTGTTAAAACCAGGCAGTTTCAGATAGTGGACCGATGTTTCTGATATTGCCTCACTAATCAGACCAGAAATTACCCTTTGCTTGTACCAGTTTTTTTGAAATGGGAAGTGAGAATTTGACTTCATTTTGTAATATAATTCCAGTTGTTTCCCTTAACTTCACGCAATATTTTCCATCCCACTTGTAATTTACTCACATCCTTGTTGTTCGCCTGGTTAGTTGTCTCCTCTGCATCAGTTACAATGCATGTGTGTACATCTGTGACAATAAACTCTCTTGATTTGACTTCTTGACATCTCGGTAACCCATAGCACAGGCAAGAAATGGGTTTGGTGGCCGGTTGTTTTGCTGAACACCTTCGCTCAGTCTGCCTCAGCCTACCTGATCTTCCGGTTGCCAAACACTTTAACTCGCCTTTCCATTCCCAGACTGACCTTTCCTGAGCCTCCTCCACTGTCAGTGAGGCCACAAGCAAATTGGAGAAACAGCACCCCATATTTCACTCGGGCAGCTTGCAACCCAGTGGTGTGAATATTGACTTCTCTAATTTCAAGTCACCCCTGCATGTCCCCCCTCTCTCTCTCTCTCTCCCTCCCCCATCCCAGTCATCGTGCTAGTTCCATTGTTTGCATCCATATATCTCTTCGTTATTACCTCTTCCACAGCCAACTATGGCCCTTCGTGGGCTCCACCTTTCCTTGATCATCTGTGCTGGCTCTGATTTGACCTATATCTTTTCATACCTCTCCCCACACTCTCAGTCCGAAAAATGGTCTCGACCCGAAATGTCACCTATTCCTTTTCTCTGGAGATGTTGCCTGACCCGCTGTGTCTATCATTGGTGTAAACCAGCAACTGCAGTTCCTTCCTACACCTTTGGTGTGTGTGTGTGTGTGTGTGTGTGTCTTTGCATCCCTGATATGGGACAGGGTGATGGCTACCAAAGTTGAATAGACTGGCAGCATCCTACTAGCACTGCAGGTGCGGAGCAGCTGGACAAACCTGCACCTTCTTAGGAACTGTAATGACGGAATCTCTGTCCATCATCAGGACTTTTTATCTTGAGACTTAGATAAAGAACACCCATTTATTTAGTGCATTTTGCCACCAAAACGTGTTGCAGCACAGTCCAGTTTCCGCATTGCTCTAAAATTCAGCTCGCAAACGTCTGCCTTTACACAGATATTGACCGATTGAAATTTTGTCCACTTTCTAATTCCTTAGGTATAAGGAAAATTATGAGATGCTGTTCCTCCAATTTGCGTTTAGCCTCACTCTGAAAATGGAGGAGGCCTAGGACAGAAAGGTCTGTGTAGGATGTCAGGGTTATGGAGAGAAGACAGGACAATGGGGTTGAGAGGGAAAGATAGACCAGCCGTGAGTAGATTTGATGGGCAGAATGGCCTAATTCTGCTCCCATAACTTATGTACTTGGGTTCACTGTCAAATACTGCAAGCTCTTTGAAAGAACTATCTGATCATTCCCACTCTTAAACTTTCTCCAAATATCACTGTAAATATTAATGTTGATTTGCATCAGAAAGAAATACATGCTGTCACGTAGCTGATAGTAGAAGCTCAGGATATCTCAAACTGTTTTACAGACAACAGCCAATAATGTACTTCTTAAGTGTTGTTATTTTGTAGAATGGGGTGTGTCGCTGTGAGTGTGTCACTGAGTGTGTCACTGTGAGTGTGTCACTGAGTGTGTCACTGTGAGTGTGTCACTGGTTGTGTCACAGAATGTGTCACTGAGTGTGTCACTGTGAGTGTATCACTGTAAGTGTGTCACTGTGAGTGTGTCACTGAGTGTATCACTGTGAGTGTATCACTGGGTGGTGCATCACCGAGCGTTGTGTCACTGAGTGGGGTACAGTGCAGAATGGGGTACAGTAGCTGTGTGTGTCACTTAGCGGGCAGGTTGCAATCGGACGTCCTCACTCCACCAGTTAGCTCTCTGATGAAACGCCCCCTTCTGCACGCTCACAAATGTAACATGAGACCAGGTGCTTTAACGGAACCGAATAAACCAGTTAGCTGGTTACTGTTATGCTGCCTTTAGTAGAGTTACTTCTCTTTTTCTCTTAGATCAGCCTGTGGTGTCTTAAAAGTCACTTTGCGGAGCCAGAAGCAGCTAACCTGAAATGGGGCCGTGCGTTTGGTTGGTGGCTCTGTTCCTCCTCTCCTGCTGTATAACAGGTGAGAATGATGCCAGTGTATTATTCACAGCTTCTGGCTGCATCTCTGTGAGGGAGTGTAAAACCTGAACAATATTATTTGTATTTTGATGTTGCAGTTTAATTGTGGGCAATTGGTTAAAAATTGGCACAGGTGAGGTTATAGTTTTTAGTTCTTTATAAGATGTTATATTTTTTTAGTTTAGTTTAGTTTATTGTTTGCAGTGAGAAGCTCTTTTGTTGCGTGCTATCCAGCTAGTGGATAGACTATGTGGAAAGACCACAGTGTACTGATACAGGATAAAGGGAATAATGTTTAGTGCAAGATAAAGTCCAGTAAAGTCCGATTAAAGATAGTCCTAGGGTCTCCAATGAGGTGCGTTTTCACACTTCTGTACCTCTTGACTGAGGTGAGACTGGTCCTTGATTATGTTGCTGGCCTTGCCGAGGCAGCGTGAGGTGTAGAAGGAGTCAATGGAATGGAGGTTGGATGTGATTTTGTCACAGTCAATGGTTGAGGTATTTTTGAAAGGACGATAGTGTTAAAATATATATTCTCATTCCATATGAGATTATGAGATTTCATAATCATTGATAGATTATCTACCTAGATCTTTTAAAAAAAATATGTGTTAAAAAGTATGTGTTAGTGTTCCTTGGTTTGTTTTATGTGGGGGGTGGGGTGGGGATGGAGGAAACATTTTCTTCAATCTCTTACCTCGACGGAGATGCGATTCTTTTCCGTTTTGTATCTCTGTCCGTACTGCGGCCTAACATCGCGGAGTTGGCGGCCTTTCCTGGAGACCGATCCGACGCTCCACGCCGCGGGAGTCTGCGGGACTTTAACATCGCGGAGCTTGCGATCCCTTTGCCGGGGATCGAGGTTCCAACCGCAGGGCCTGTGGACTTTAACATCATGAAGCCCGCGGTCTCTGGTAAGAAGAGGCCGACTCGGGAGCTCCATGCCGCGGAGAGAGTTTCAACCGCCCCGACGTGGGAGTTTCGATCACCCCGACGGGGGCTTCGACCGCCGGCTACGGGGGCTTTGATCGCCCCGACTGCGGATGGTTTGACTGCCCCGACCGCGGGAGAACAAAGAGGAAGATGATTGCCTTCCATCACAGTGAGGAATGTGGAATCCACTGTGGTGGATGTTTATGTTAACTTTTATGTGGTTGTGTGTCTTGTTGCTTTTCACTTAGTATGGCTGGATGGCTACAGTCAAATTTCACTGTACCTTAACTGGTTCATGTGGCAATAAACTGACTTTGAAACCTTGAAATCTTGAATCGAATCTACATGGAGATTGGTGTGTACATGAGTAGGGGATAGAGTCTTTAGAGGAAGCAGGGTGGGAAGAAGTGTAGTCTAGATAGCTGTGGGAGTCAGTGGGTTTATAATAGATGTCAGTTGATAGTCTATCTTCTGTGATGGATGGATGGACTGCTCTAAATCGACGTCGAGGTGAGATTGATCCCTGCTGCTAGAGTCTGAGAGAAGGCTCTGGTCTGTGTGGTGTGTGGGTGCCCGACCAATGCGGGTTCCTCCCTGCACTGTGGAATGCTGGCACAGCTGCCCACAACTTCCTCGCTGTGAAGCTGAGAACACAATAGCACAAGGACCAAAGTTCCTCTCAAGCAGGATTGTCAACCTCAAAAAAAACAAGTTCCTGTTATTCACAGAAACAAGGAACTACAGATCTCCATCCCCTTTGCCCTGTTTTCACACCTTCACACCTCCTTATCTATCTAAGGTACACAAAAGAGCTGGAGAAACTCAGCGGGTGCAGCAGCATCTATGGAGCAAAGGAAATAGGCAACGTTTCGGGCCGAAACCCTTCTTCAGACTGATCGGGGGTGGGGGGGGTGGGGCGGGGACAAGAAAGGAAAAAGGAGGAGGAGCCCGAAGGCTGGGGGATGGGAGGAGACAGCAGGGGGACTGAGGAAGGGGAGGAGATGGCAAGGACTAACAACATTTGGAGAATTCGATGTTCATGCCCCCAGGATGCAGACTCCCCAAGCGGAATATGAGGTGCTGTTCCTCCAATTTCCGGTGTTGCTCGCTGTGGCCATGGAGCTCTCTCTCTCTATCGCATCGATCTCTACAAAGCTGAGGCCACGCGCCAACTCTCGGACACCTCCTCCTACTTACCCCTGGACCATGACCCCACTGACGAGCACCAGGCCACCATCTCCAGCACCATCACCGATTTCATCAACTCCAATGCCCTACCCGACCGAGCCTCCAACCTCATCGTTCCCCAGCCCCGCACGGCCCGATTTTACCTTCTCCCCAAAATCCACAAACCTGACTGTCCCGGAAGACCCATTGTCTCTGCCTGTTCGTGCCCCACCGAACTCATTTCCAAATACCTTGACTCCATCCTATCCCCCTTGGTTAATTCCTTCCCACCTATGTTCAAGACACCTCAGACACTCTCCGTCGTCTCCGCGCATTCCATTCTCTAGGCCCACACCCCCTCATCTTCACCATGGACTCCAGTCACTCTACACCTCCATCCCCCACCAGGATGGTCTCAAAGCCATCCGGTTCTTACTCGACCAGAGAAGCAACCTATACCCGGCCACTGACACTCTCCTCCGCCTAGCGGAGCTGGTCCTTACCCTCAATAACTTCACGTTTGACTCCTCCCATTTCCTCCAAATACAAGGCGTAGCTATGGGCACACGCATGGGCCCCAGCTACGCCTGCCTATTTGTCGGTTACGTCGAGCAATCCTTGTTCAATACGTACCAGGGCCCCATCCTCGACCTCTGCCTCCGCTACATCGACGACTGATTTGGTGCCACCTCTTGCACCCGCACACAACTGACTGACTTCATCCACTTCACTACTAACTTCCATCCGGCACTCAAATACACCTGGACCATTTCCGACACTTCCCTACCATTCCTTGACCTCACTATCTCCATTGCAGGTGATAGACTTCTGACCGACATCCACTATAAAACCACTGACTCCCATGGCTATCTGGTCTACACTTCTTCCCACCCTGCTTCCTATAAGGACTCCATCCCCTACTCCCAATTCCTCCGTCTATGCCGCATCTGCTCCACGGATGAGTCGTTCCACACCAGGGCATCTGAAATGTCCTCATTATTCAGGGAACGGGGGTTCCCCTCCTCCACCATAGATGAGGCTCGCACCAGGGTCTCTTCCATACCCCGCAACACTGCTCTCTCTCCCCATCCCCCCACTCGCAACAAGGGCAGAGTCCCCCTAGTCCTCACCTTTCACCCCACCAGCCGTCACATACAACAAGTAATCCTCCGTCAGTTTCGCCACCTCCAACGTGACCCCACCACTCGCCACATCTTCCCATCTCCCCCCATATCTGCCTTCCGCAAAGACGGCTCCCTCCATAACTCCCTTGTTAATTCTTCCCTTCCCTCTCGTACCACCCCCTCCCCGGGCACTTTCCCTTGCAACCGCAAGAGATGCAACACTTGTCCCTTTACCTCCCCCCTCGACTCCGTTCAAGGACCCAAGCAGTCGTTCCAGGTGCGACAGAGGTTTACCTGTATCTCCTCCAACCTCATCTACTGCATCCGCTGCTCTAGATGTCAGCAGATCTATATCGGTGAGACTAAGCGGAGGTTGGGCTATCGTTTCGCCGAACACCTCCGCTCAGTCCGCAATAACCAAGCTGACCGAGCGGTGGCTCAGCACTTCAACTCCCCCTCCCAATCCGTCTCCGACCTCTCTGTCCTGGGTCTCCTCCATGGCCACAGCGAGCAACACCGGAAATTGGAGGAACAGCACCTCATATTCCGCTTGGGGAGTCTGCATCCTGGGGGCATGAACATCGAATTCTCCCAATTTTGTTAGTCCTTGCTATCTCCTCCCCTTCCTCAGTCCCCCTGCTGTCTCCTCCCATCCCCCAGCCTTCGGGCTCCTCCTCCTTTTTCCTTTCTTGTCCCCCCCCCCCACCCCCGATCAGTCTGAAGAAGGGTTTCGGCCCGAAACGTTGCCTATTTCCTTCGCTCCATAGATGCTGCTGCACCCGCTGAGTTTCTTCATCTTTTTTGTGTACCCTCGATTTTCCAGCATCTGCAGTTCCTTCTTAAACTCCTTATCTATCTATCTCCCTCCCCATTGACGTCATTCTGAAGAAGAGTTTTGACCCGAAATGTCACCCATTACTTCTCTCCAGAGATACTGCCTGCCCCGCTGAGTTACTCCAGCATTTTGTGTCTATCTTTGGTTTAAACTAGCATCTGCAGTTCCTTCCTACACATTCCATGACTGCCTGTTTGGAAAGAGGAACCGATACCAAGTGGGTGAGGTTGAAGGAAACCCAGGGTTCCCTCAAGGAAACACTTACGGGTAGCAACTGGCGCAGCAGGTAGAGCTGCTGTCTCGATGCACCAGAGACCCCGGGTTTCATCCTGACCTCGGGTGCTGTCTGTGTGGAGTTTGCAGCTTATCCCTGTGACTGCATGGGTTTCCTCCTGGTGCTCCAGTTTCCACCCACATCACAAACACGTATGTTACTTGTAGGTTAATTGGTCTCTGTAAATTGCCCCGAATTACATAGGGATTGGTTGAGAATGTGGGATAACATAGAACTAGGGTGATCAATGGTCGGCGTGGACTTGATGGGCTGAAGGGCCTGCTTCCATGCTGTATCTATAGATTAAACTAAAGGTCAGGTAATGGGATATCTCCATCCAGTGTGTGATGGGTGGACAGGTGCTTCTGCCCAGTCTCTGCACCAGAGGGGGCAGCTCCCTGCCTGGGTTGTTGTTTCCAATCAGTTTGTGGTATTGGTAACTCCAGTTAAATGCTGCATACTGTGTCCAGGCTGTTCTGCTGTAACTGGGAAATGTGTTCTATGCTCGGGCCCTGTAACTGGGAATAAAAATCACAAATCTGCAATGGCAGAAAATTGAAATAAAAAACAGAAAATACTGGAAACACTCAACAGGTCGGGCAGTATCTGTGGAAGGGAAAGCAAAATGCTGCCTGACCTGCTAAGTGTTTCCAACGGTTTCTCAACGACTTTTCCCGCCCGAGTTGCGGGGTTGAGGATGACCTGGAGCGGGACCTTACATCGCCCGGCGCGACTTTAATGGCCGCGGGACTTGCTAGCGCCCGCCGGGGGGGCTTCAACATCATGACCTGGAGCGTGGCCTTGCATCGCCCGGCGCGGCTTTAATGGCCGCGGGACTTATTTACCATCGCCCGCCGGGGGCTTTGACTTTGACATCGGGAGGAGAATGGGGAGAGCAGGGGAGAGATAAGACTTTGCCTTCCATCACAGTGAGGAGGAGATTCACTGTGATGGATGTTTGTGTAAATTGTGTTGTGTCTTGGTTCTTCTACTTGTTTGTATGACTGCAGAAACCAAATTTAGTTTGAACCTCAATGAGGTTCAAATGACAACAAATAAATTGTATCATTGTATCATTAATGTAACAGGGGTTCAGACTGCTCACTTGCAGTTTTGTCTAGAGACTGTAGAGACTGTAGAGACTCTGCCATTATGGACCTCTGTATCAAGCTGTATGCGAATGTAACTCCTGTCCCCAGACCTCTGAGCCCCACTTACTCACCGTGTGGGTGCAGGCAGCAGATAGTTAGCAAAGTGTGGAATGTGCCAGTGAGTGGTTGTGTATAAGGTCACAAGTGATAGGAGCAGAATTAGGCCATTTGGCCCATCAGGTCTACTCCTCCATTCAATCATGGCTGATCTATCTCTTCCTTCTAACCATGGTGCCAGAGGCCTCAGCTAATTGTCCAGCGTGGGGAAAGTATACACATATTACATGGTGCACGACCCAGGGGAGTGCAAAGATTGCAAGCATTTCTCTGTTGTTGCTAGCAGTTGATTCAGAGACACACAAAATCACGGTGAACTTGTAACAGCTGATAGAGCCAAAGCCTCACTGGTGCATCAGAGACCTAGGTTCAACCCTGACCTTGAATGCTGCATGTGTGGATAATAATTGGAGTGACATCCAAAAGGTCTGGAAAAAACATTGGTCTGGCATTACCAAATGTACAAGGGTGCCAGATTATTAAAGTTTTAGTGTAGTCCCCATTTCACTTGGGCAGAGAAGACACCAGCCATATACCGGCACCGAATGATGAAGATGTGTAAAGAAATACATTGAATGGAGATTACTGTGCAATTGTAGGGAAGGATGATCACATTACATTGAAGGCCACCTTGTTCATTGGGAAATGGAGAATGTTGACCAACATGTCCTAGAACAGGATATACATTTGGACGTATCTCAAACGCTTTCCCTTGAGGTGAAGATAAATAGTGCTGGCTACCTATGTACAATAGGCTGATGAGTTAGAGGCTGCTGGGCTGAAATGCCATGGATCCAGTTATCTATCATGATGATGGACTGGATGGTTACAGCACAGAAGGAGGCCTTTTTGCTCATCTCATCCCTACTAGAGCAACCTATTAGTTCCATGCAATGGTTCTTTAGTTTAGTTTTGTTTCGTTTATTGCCACATGTATCAAGGTACGGTGAAAAGCTTTTGTTCCGTGCTAACCAGTCAGTGGAAAGACAGTACATGATTACAATCGTGCCATTTACAGTGTACAGATAGATGTTACAGGGAATAACGTTTAGTGCAAGCTAAAGTCCAGTAAAGTCCAATCCAAAATAGTCAGAGGGTCTCCAATGAGGTAGATAGTAGCTCAGGATCGCTCTCTAGTTGTTGGTAGGATAGTTGAGATGCCTGATAACTGCTGGGAGGGAACTGGCCCTGAATCTGGAGGTGTGAGCTTTCACACTTTTATACCTTTTGCCCAATGATAAGAGGGAGGATGTGAGAGTGGCCGGGGTGTGACTTGTCCATGATTATGCTGGTGGTCTTGGCGAGACAGCTTGGGGTGTAAACAGAGTGAATGGAAGGGAGGTTGGTTTGTGAGATGGCCAGGGCTACGTCCATAATTCTCTGCAATTTCTTGCCGTATTGGATGGAGCTGTTCCCAATCCATGCTGTGATGCATCCCGATAAAATGCTTCCTACGGCACCTCTGTAGTTGGTGAGAGTTGTTGGGGACATGCCGAACTAAGGAAGAAGAGGCGCTTTTTCTGTAGCCTCACAAATATGGCAACTTCCCTCAAAGAACATAAAAGAACCACATGTTCCTGACTCCAATCAAATGCTGCAATTTGTTTTATCCATGTGCCACTTAATTCTCTTCCTCTTTCCTTTAAACCTATAACCTCTAGTCCTCGCCCCTTACATCTAGTAATGCTCTTCCATTCGCCAGTGTGTGCTGATCCATATCAACATCTGTCAAAGCTCCCCTCAGTTTTCTCTTCTCCATAGAAAACAGTCCAGCCTCTGTATTCAGTCCTTGTAACTAGACCCTCAACTTAGGAATCAATATTGTAAATCGTCTCTGAACTTCTCCCTAACTTCTTACCAACTTCTTGTTGTGACCAAAATTGAACACAATACTCTGGTTGAGTCCAGCTGCGTTTTATACTTCTGCTTTTATACTCTGCCTTTTTTGATGAAGCCCAGATTTTTACCCCCTGTCCTCCTGCCCAGCCACATTTCAGTGACATACACCATACTCACTCCAGCACTTTGTGTCCTTTTGTGTATTAACCAGAATCTGCTGTCCCTGCTTTCCGCAAGAGAACATGCAAATTTTACTTCGGAGTCACGTGAGTGACTACGTGAAGAAGAACCCCGCCAGGACGCATGCGTTAATATCGCTACACGCATTGCAACGAGTCACAGCAGGTGGAACGACGTTCCCCTTAGCGGCAGAATTTGAAAGCCGGGAACAGCAGGTAAGGAGACTCTGCGTTCCTTCCACTTACCTTACAGGTGGAGACATGGACCAGATCCACGAAGGCTGCGAAAAAGCTGGCGGGGGAGAACCGCGGAGTTGCGGGCAGCCAGCAGCAGCAGCCAACGGCACGCCAAACTCCCGTAATGGGAACAGCTGTGCCCGACTTCGCTCCTGCACCGGCCACGGCCGGGTGGTAGAGCAAAGCCAAAAACTAACAGAGTCGTTGACTCCGATGAGTCCGACTCTGAATAGCTGCGAGCGGCCAGTGGAACGGCCAGTGCCCGTGTGCATTGGGGCCGTTTGGAGCGGCTTCAGGAGCAGCCGCGAGCGGCCAGTGCCCGTGAGCATTGGAGCCGGTTGGAGCGGCTGGGAGCGGGGAACAAGAGCAGCCGCGACGGCCAGTGCCGTGAGCATTGGAGCCGGTTGGAGCGGCTGCAGGAACTGGGGCAGGAGCGACTTCAGGAGCAGCCGCGACGGCCAGTGCCCGTGAGCATTGGAGCCGGTTGGAGCGGCTGCAGGAACTGGAGCAGTCGCGAGTGGCCAGTGCCCGAGAGCATTGGAGCCAGTTGGAGCGGCTGTTGGAGCAAATACTCCAAAGTGACAGGCTCCGGGAGATGGAGACTGATCACAGTGGGCAGCTAGTAAGTCCTACAGCAGTACCTCTTGTAGGGCTACACAGTGTTTCTCCCTCATCAGAGGGGAGTACAGGGGGTCAATTCTGGGCTGACCCTGAAGAGGGGTGTGCAGAACATACCCCTAGTGCACATGGGGTGCAAGAAAACATATTGGATATGGTGTCCCAGTTTATTCAACCCGACCAAACTGGCCAAAACCTGGAACCTAAAATAGCTGCAAGTATCAACTACTTGTCATTCAACCAGCTATAAGGACAGGCATTATTGGACACCATAGCAAGACACTTACCACCAGGGAACTGCAAATCACTGAATGTTCCCAGTGTCAACCAGTGTATTTGAAAACATGTCGGAGCCTCAATCAGAGCCAGGGACTTGAAACTACAGAAAGTTCTGAAAGTCCTAACAGCGGGAATTACGGTTTTCGCCCGCACAATAAACAAAAAAGACATGACACAAGATCACCAGGATGCACTGGCTTTATTTTGCAACTACCAATACGAGTAAACAGCATTAGGAAGAAGTGTCATCCAACCGGCTTTAGACCCTAATTTGCAGGCCTATGCAAACCTGGAACCTCCAAACCACCAATATTACTATTTGGAGGCAACTTATCAAAACAGGTAAAAGAACTTGACGAAGAGGGTAAAACCCTGGGGCTCATTAAAGCAACGTCTAAAAACTACTTCGGCCAGAAAAAAGCACCCCTACGCACCACTAGTCGGCCAAGACAAACTGGTGAAAGCTCAAAGGCCAGGAACACTCAACATCGGTCTTTTTAGGCCATGGCCCAGACCGGCCTTCCTGGGGAATGCGCTAACCCTCAACACCGACCCAACTACAGATCCAGACACCGGCGCCTCAACGTCCACGGAGGATGCCGAAAAAGTAACAAACCTACCAATAGTAACCATGGAGGTAGGTGGGTCTGGTTCCTTACGAGGTTGGTGGGAGATTACAATTCTATCTGGATGCATGGAATAAATTAACTACCGACACTTATATTTTCAGAAGTATAGGGTTATACCATAGAATTTATACAAAAACATAATCCTCCAGTTCAGCATGTATCGAACCGATTGTTGAATTGAATTGAATTGAATCCCTTTATTGTCATTCAGACCTACGGTCTGAACGAAATTTCGTGCCTGCAGTCATACATACATCATACAATAATATACAACAGTAAACACAAATTAACACCACCACAGTGAGTCCACCAAGCACCTCCTCACTGTGGTGGAGGCAAAAAAATATTAGGGTTACTGTCTCTTCCCTCCTCTTCTCCCTCTGCGCTGAGGCGATTCCCCACCGGGCGATGGCACAACAGTCCCGCGGCTCACCGAACCCTGCAACGGGCCGGCTCAAACACCGCGGCCCGGGGGTGGTCGAAGCTGCCGCCCTCCAGTCCAGCACACGCAGCCGCTGGCCCGCGGCTGAACCCAGGACTCAGGTCACCGCCGCCAGAACGCCGTCCCAGCCCCGAGCCGGATCGCCCTCACGTGAGTGCCACTCCTCCCTCGAGCTGGGCCACTCCGACGGGAGTGCCGTTCTCCCTCGGGCTGGGCTACTCCGACGGGAGTGCCGTTCCTCCCTCGGGCTGGGCCACTCCAACGGGAGCGCCATTCCTCCCTCGGGCTGGGCCACTCCGACGGGAGCGCCATTCCTCCCTCGAGCTGGGCCACTCCAACGGGAGCGCCATTCCTCCCTCGGGCTGGGCCACTCCGACGGGAGCGCCGTTCCTCCCTCGGGCTGGGCCACTCCGACGGGAGCGCCGTTCCTCCCTCGGGCTGGGCCACTCCGACGGGAGTGCCACAGCCCCTCGCGGGAGAGTCTCGGCCCCTCGCCAGGCCGTCCTCACGGGAGCGCAGTTCCAGCCCCGAGCTGGGCCGCCCTCACGGGAGCGAGCCCAGGGCGAGTCCTGACAGGCTGCCTCCGGAATCCCGAGGTCGCCAGCTCCGCCATTAGGCCTCAGCGCAGACGGAGGCAGAGAGGGGGGATACGACGAAAAAGTCGTATTCCCCCAAGGGAGAGACAGCAAACCCCATTTCAACCCCCCAACCCCCCCCCCCCACATAAACACAACCTAAAAACCAAAAACGCAACTACACAAAACGAAAAAAAACAACACAAAAAAGTAAAGACAAACAGACTGCAGGCGAGCCGCAGCCGTTCCCAGCGCCGCCACTTCCGGTCATGCTTACAGGCAAAGAAAAATCAAAAGCGTATGCTGAACTACTGTGGCCATATAAAAAAAAGGAGTAATGGAGGAAACCCAACACGAATCACATGAATTCGAGTCCAAAATCTTTATCATAAACAAGATGGTGGTTGCCGCATCATCATAGATTTGACTAATTTGAATACTTTCGTACTATATATTCATTACTAGATGGAAACCTTTGTTACTGCTAAGCAATTGATTTCCAAAGGTTACTACATGGCAAGCATCGATTTAAAAGATGCTTACTATACAGTACCCATAAGAGGTGACCACAGATGTTATTTAACACAATGGATCATCTGGGGTTCACCCTTAACTCAGTTCACATGTCAGTGACTTTGCCGAAAGAAAAGGTTACAGCCTTAATGGAGGCTTGCAGCAAAACCATTGACATCACAAAACCATCCATCAGACTGGTAGCAAGAATAATTGGCATTATAGTGGCTGCGTTTCCAGCCACACAAATCGGACCTTTACTTTATCAAAAATTACAGAGGGCTAAAATACGAGCACTCAAAAATTATGGTGGTCATTTTGACAGACCAATGAAGCTACCAACAGAGGCCATAATGGAACTAAAATGGTGGAAAGATAACATTAGGCATTATTCCAATCCAAACATTATCAGCTACCCGTCTATGGAACTACAAACTGATGCCAGTGCACTTGGATGGGGTGCTACCAATTCCATCTCCAGCTGTGGGGGAGATGGAATGCACAAGAGGCATCATTATTACAAACACTGGGCATAAACTACCTGGGAATGTTAAGTGCATTCCATGGCCTTAAGTCATATTGTTCTGGGTTATATCACCAGCACGTTAGACTACAAATTGACAACATAGAAACATAGAAACATAGAAAATAGGTGCAGGAGTAGGCCATTCGGCCCTTCGAGCCTGCACCGCCATTCGATATGATCATGGCTGATCATCCAACTCAGTATCCCATCCCTGCCTTCTCTCCATACCCCCTGATCCCTTTAGCCACAAGGGCCACATTTAACTCCCTTTTAAATATAGCCAATGAACTGTGGCCTCAACTACCTTCTGTGGCAGAGAATTCCACAGATTCACCACTCGCTGTGTAAAAAATGATTTTCTCATCTCAGTCCTAAAAGACTTCCCTCTTATCCTTAAACTGTGACCCCTAGTTCTGGACTTCCCCAACATTGGGAATAATCTTCCTGCATCTAGCCTGTCCAATCTCTTAAGAATTTTGTAAGTTTCTATCAGATCCCCCCTCAATCTTCGAAATTCTAGCGAGTACAAGCCGAGTCTATCCAGTCTTTCTTCATATTAAAGTCCTGACATCCCAGGAATCAGTCTTGTGAACCTTCTCTGTACTGCCTCTATGGCAAGAATGTCTTTCCTCAGATTAGGAGACCAAAACTGTACGCAATACTCCAGATATATACTTCCCAACTTCTATATTCAATACTCTGACTGATGAAGGCCAAAGTGCCAAAAGCCTTATTGATCACTTTATCTACCTGCGACTCGACCTTCAAGGAACCATGCACCTGTACTCCTAGTTCCCTCTGCTCTATAACACTACCCAGAGGCCTAGCATTTACTGTGTAGGTCCTGCTCTTGTCCGACATCCCAAAATGCGACACCTCACACTTCTCTGTATTAAATTCCATCAACCATTCCTCCGCCCACCTGGCCAATCGATCCAGATCCTGCTGCAATCGTACACAACCATCTTCACTAACTGGAAAACCACTAACTTTTGTACCATCAGCAAACTTGCTAATATACCCTGTATGTTCTCATCCAAATCATTGATGTAGATGACAAACAGTAACGGGCCCAGCACCGAACCCTGAGGCCCACCACTAGTCCAGTCCGAGAAGCAACCTTCCACCATCACCCTCTGCTTCCTTCCATGGAGCCAATTTGCTATCCATTCACCTATCTCTCCTTGAATCCTATGCGATCTAACATTCCAGAGCAGCCTACCATGTAGAAACTTGTCCAATGCCTTACTGAAGTCCATGTACACAACATCTACAACTCTGCCCTCATCCACCTTCTTGGTCACGTCTTCAAAAAAAATCAATCAGATTTGTGAGACACGACCTCGCTCGGTAAAGACAGAGGAGAAATACTCATTGAGGACCTTGCCCATCTCCTGTGGCTCCGCACAGAGGTGACCGCTATGGGTCAGTGGTGGAATATTGCCTTGGGGAAACAGACCCAACGGGTCTGCACTTGGTCTAGTATATAACTAAAACACTTATCTTGTTTGTTTGTATGCGTGCGTGCGTATGTGTGCGTGATGTCCCAATACCCCACCAAAACGGTACACTATAGTGCTACAATTTTTGGCCCTCCTTACTCACCATTTTCCTGTGATGTAAATGAAACAAGTTTCATTCAGATTGATGGTATATTTTACAAGTTATTGACGTTTTAAACTTTACAAGACTCACTTTTCAAACCACGTTTCCACTTGCCCTGCCCGTCAACCGCATCACAATGGGAATCCGAATCTCATTTACATAATAGATCGAAGGGCTAATGCAGAGTGAGAATGTGATGCGATCCCTCAGTAACGTCTCCTTCTGTTTATTCACAGGTGAACGGACACCCGAAGAAGACCAAGAAGGTCAGGACTAATTCACCACCCCTCCCTCCCTCCCTCCCTCCCTCCCTCCCTCCCTCCCTCCCTCCCTCCCTCCCACAGTGCGCCCTCCATCGTACATCTGGGAAGTTTGGGTGGGAATGGATTGTGGATTGGAGGGTGGGAATATAAAATGGAGACGTTTTCACTGGAGTGGACGGAATAGAGTCATAGAGTGATACAGTGTGGAAACAGGCCCTTCGGCCCAACTCACCCACACCGGCCAACAATGTCCCAGATACCCGATCTATTCCTCTCATGATTTTGTATACCACTATAAGATCTCCCTTCATCCTCCTGCGCTCCATGGAATAGAGACCCAGCCTACTCAACCTCTCCCTATAGCTCACACCCACTAGTCCTGGCAACATCCTTGTAAATATTTTCTGAACCCTTTCAAGCTTGACAATATCTTTCCTATAACATGGTGCCCGGAACTGAACACAATATTCTAAATGCGGTCTCACCAACGTCTTGTACAACTGCAACATAGAAACATAGAAAATAGGTGCAGGAGTAGGCCATTCGGCCCTTCGAGCCTGCACCGCCATTCGATATGATCATGGCTGATCATCCAACTCAGTATCCCATCCCTGCCTTCTCTCCATACCCCCTGATCCCTTTAGCCACAAGGGCCACATATAACTCCATCTTAAATATAGCCAATGAACTGTGGCCTCAACTACCTTCTGTGGCAGAGAATTCCACAGATTCACCACTCGCTGTGTAAAAAAATGATTTTCTCATCTCGGTCCTAAAAGACTTCCCTCTTATCCTTAAACTGTGACCCCTAGTTCTGGACTTCCCCAACATTGGGAATAATCTTCCTGCATCTAGCCTGTCCAACCTCTTAAGAATTTTGTAAGTTTCTATAAGATCCCCTCTCAATCTTCAAAATTCTAGCGAGTACAAGCCGAGTCTATCCAGTCTTTCTTCATATGAAAGTCCTGACATCCCTGGAATCAGTCTGGTGAACCTTCTCTGTACTACCTCTATGGCAAGAATGTCTTTCCTCAGATTAGGAGACCAAAACTGTACGCAATACTCCAGATATATACTTCCCAACTTCTATATTCAATACTCTGACTGATGAAGGCCAAAGTGCCAAAAGTCTTATTGATCACTTTATCTATCTGCGACTCGACCTTCAAGGAACCATGCACCTGTACTCCTAGTTCCCTCTGCTCTATAACACTACCCAGAGGCCTAGCATTTACTGTGTAGGTCCTGCTCTTGTCCGACATCCCAAAATGCGACACCTCACACTTCTCTGTATTAAATTCCATCAACCATTCCGCCGCCCACCTGGCCAATCGATCCAGATCCTGCTGCAATCGTACACAACCATCTTCACTAACTGGAAAACCACTAACTTTTGTACCATCAGCAAACTTGCTAATATACCCTGTATGTTCTCATCCAAATCATTGATGTAGATGACAAACAGTAACGGGCCCAGCACTGAACCCTGAGGCCCACCACTAGTCCAGTCCGAGAAGCAACCTTCCACCATCACCCTCTGCTTCCTTCCATGGAGCCAATTTGCTATCCATTCACCTATCTCTCCTTGAATCCTATGCGATCTAACATTCCAGAGCAGCCTACCATGTAGAAACTTGTCCAATGCCTTACTGAAGTCCATGTACACAACATCTACAGCTCTGCCCTCATCCACCTTCTTGGTCACGTCTTCAAAAAAAATCAATCAGATTTGTGAGACACGACCTCGCTCGGTAAAGACAGAGGAGAAATACTCATTGAGGACCTTGCCCATCTCCTGTGGCTCCGCACAGAGGTGACCGCTATGGGTCAGTGGTGGAATATTGCCTTGGGGAAACAGACCCAACGGGTCTGCACTTGGTCTAGTATATAACTAAAACACTTATCTTGTTTGTTTGTATGCGTGCGTGATGTCCCAATACCCCACCAAAACGGTACACTATAGTGCTACAATTTTTGGCCCTCCTTACTCACCATTTTCCTGTGATGTAAATGAAACAAGTTTCATTCAGATTGATGGTATATTTTACAAGTTATTGACGTTTTAAACTTTACAAGACACACTTTTCAAACCACGTTTCCACTTGCCCTGCCCGTCAGCCGCATCACAATGGGAATCCGAATCTCATTTACATAAAAGATCGAAGGGCTAATGCAGAGTGAGAATGTGATGCGATCCCTCAGTAACGTCTCCTTCTGTTAATTCACAGGTGAACTGACACCCGAAGAAGACCAAGAAGGTCAGGACTAATTCACCACCCCTCCCTCCCTCCCTCCCTCCCTCCCTCCCACAGTGCGTCCTCCATCCCAGATCTGGGAAGTTTGGGTGGGAATGGATTGTGGATTGGAGGGTGGGAATATAACATGGAGACGTTTTCACTGGACAAGTGGGGCAGCGCAAGTCCCGGTGCGGGGACCAGCAGTGACTAGTGGGGCAGCGCAAGGCCCGGTGCGGGGACCAGCAGTGACTAGTGGGGCAGCGCAAGGCCCGGTGCGGGGACCAGCAGTGGTTAGTGGGGCAGCGCAAGGCCCGGTGCGGGGACCAGCAGTGACTAGTTGGGCAGCGCAAGGCTCGGTGCGAGGACCAGCAATGGCTAGTGGGGCAGCGCAAGGCCCGGTGCGGGGAGCAGCAGTGGCTAGTGGGGCAGCGCAAGGCCCGGTGCGGGGACCAGCAGTGACTAGTGGGGCAGCGCAAGGCCCGGTGCGGGGACCAGCAGTGACTAGTTGGGCAGCGCAAGGCTCGGTGCGAGGACCAGCAGTGGCTAGTGGGGCAGCAGAGAATGTGATGCGATCCCTCGGTAACATCTCCTTCTGTTTATTCACAGCTCAATATCCACCCGACAATGACCGATTGACTGGACCCAAAGGTCAGGACTAATTCACCGCCCCTCCCCCCCCTCCCTCCCCCCCTCCCTCAGTGTGCGCTTCATCCCACATCTGGGAAGTTTGGGTGGGAATGGATTGTGGATTGAAGGATGGGAATATAAGATGGAGATGTTTTCACTGGACTGGATGGAACAGAGTCATAGAGTGATACAGTGTGGAAACAGGCCCTTCGGCCCAACTCACCCACACCGCCCAACAATGTCCCAGCTACACCAGTCCCACTTGCTTGCGCTTGGTCCATATCACCTCCAAACCCATCCTATCCATGTACCTGTCCACCTGTTTCTCAAACGATGGGATAGTCCCAGCCTAAACTACCTCCTCTGGCAGCTCATTCCATACACCCACCACCCTCTGTGTGAAAAAGTTAACCCTCAGATTCCTATTAAATCTTTTCCCCTTCACCTTGAACCTATGTCCTCTGGTCCTCAATTCCCCTACTCTGGTTAAAAGACTCCGCCAAAACGGCACACGATAGCGCTACAAGTTTTGGCCCTCCTTACTCACCATTGTCCCGGGATGTATATGAAACAAGTCTCATTCAGATTGATGTTATATTTATATTTGATGTTTTAAACTTCACAAAACTCACTTTTCCACTTGCCCTGTCCGTCAGCCATGTTACACTGACGTTACAATGGGAATCCGAATCTCAATTACATTTATAAATCGCAATTTTCAAAACAACTCTGTTTTAACCAAATTCTTCAGCTTTCATTAACAGCTAACATTGTGTTTAGGTTATTTTGGAGACAAATCTCGATTTTCATTGTGTGGTGGGGGTGGGATAGGGGGAGGTGAGGAGTGGGGGAGCATGGGGATAGAGGGAGAGGATGGGGGAGGGAGGGAGAGGGAGGGGAAAGTGGGGGAGGTGAGGAGAGAGAGAAGATTGATGGGGGGATCTTATAGAAACTTACAAAATTCTTAAGGGGTTGGACAGGCTAGATGCAGGAAGCTTGTTCCCGATGTTGGGGAAGTCCAGAACAAGGGGCCACACACAGTTTAAGGATAAGGGGAAGGAAATCTTTTAGGACCGAGATGAGAAAAACATTTTTCACACAGAGAATGGTGAATCTGTGGAATTCTCTGCCACAGAAGGTAGTTGAGGCCACAGTTCATTGGCTATATTTAAGAGGGAGTTAGATGTGGCCCTTGTGGCTAAAGGGATCAGGGGGTATGGAGAGAAGGCAGGGATGGGATACTGAGTTGGATGATCAGCCATGATCATATTGAATGGCGAATGGTGCAGGCTCGAAGGGCCGAATGGCCTCTACTCCTGCACCTATTTTCTATGTTTCTATGATAGGGGGGAGGTGAGGAGCTGGGGAGCAGGAAGGTAGAGGGAGAGGAAGGGAAGAAGGGTTATGGGGGGAGTGAAGGGGTGGAGAGGGGAGAAGGGTTATGGAGGGAGTGACTGAGGGTAGGGGAAAGGAGAGGGAGGGAGTGGGTGAGGGGAGGGGAAGGAAGAGGGAGGGTGGAGAGGAGGGGGAGGGGGGATGAGGGGGACTGGAGGAGGATAGGGGTAGGAAGAGGGACGGCGAGGCGCAGTTGGGGGAGGGTTGCCGTGACTCGCGTCACAACGGGGATCTCTGGCGCCACAACGGGAACCCGTCAGCCGTGCCCGCGCAGTTGGGGCTATGGGTGAGTGGTGGAATATTCCCTTGGGGAGCAGGACCCAACGGGTCCTCACCTGGTCTAGTGTATTGATAGCATCTTTTGGGATTGTCTTTTACGCTGCCCGCCAGAGCTATCTCCTGGCCCCTTTTTGCCCTTCTCATCTCCTTTTTCAGTTTGTTCGTTAGTTCCCGAAACTCCTCCAGGGATGTGAAGGGTTAATGCGGAGTGAGAATGTGATGCGATCCCTCGGTAACATCTCCTTCTGTTTATTCACAGCTCAATATCCACCCGACACTGGACCCAAAGGTCAGGACTAATTCACCGCCCCTCCCCCCCCTCACCCCCTCCCCCCCTCAGTCCTCCCTCCCCCTCCCTCAGTGTGCGCTTCATCCCGCATCTGGGAAGTTTGGGTGGGAATGGATTGTGGATTGAAGGATGGGAATATAAGATGGAGATGTTTTCACTGGACTGGATGGAACAGAGTCATAGAGTGATACAGTGTGGAAACAGGCCCTTCGGCCCAACTCACCCACACCGCCCAACAATGTCCCAGCTACACTAGTCCCACTTGCCTGCGCTTGGTCCATATCACCTCCAAACCTGTCCTTTCCATGTACCTGTCCACCTGTTTCTCAATCGATTGGGATAGTCCCTGCCTCAACTACCTCCTCTGGCAGCTCGTTCCATACACCCACCACCCTCTGTGTGAAAAAGTTAACCCTCAGATTCCTATTAAATCTTTTCCCCTTCACCTTGAACCTATGTCCTCTGGTCCTCAATTCCCCTACTCTGGTTAAAAGACTCCGCCAAAACGGCACACGATAGCGCTACAAGTTTTGGCCCTCCTTACTCACCATTGTCCCGGGATGTATATGAAACAAGTCTCCTTCAGATTGATGTTATATTTATATTTGACGTTTTAAACTTCACAAAACTCACTTTTCCACTTGCCCTGTCCGTCAGCCATGTTACACTGACGTTACAATGGGAATCCGAATCTCAATTACATTTATAAATCGCAATTTTCAAAACAACTCTGTTTTAACCAAATTCTTCCTTTTCATTAACAGCTAACATTGTGTTTACATTATTTTGAAGACAAATCTCGATTTTCATTGTGTGGTGGGGGTGGGATAGGGGGAGGTGAGGAGTGGGGGAGCATGGGGATAGAGGGAGAGGATGGGGGGAGGGAGGGAGAGGGAGGGGAAAGTGGGGGAGGTGAGGAGAGAGAGAAGATTGATGGGGGGATCTTATAGAAACTTACAACATTCTTAAGGGGTTGGACAGGCTAGATTCAGGAAGATTGTTCCCGATGTTGGGGAAGTCCAGAACAAGGGGCCACACACAGTTTAAGGATAAGGGGAAGGAAATCTTTTACACCGTGGTAGCATATATCAACCATATGGGTGAAAACAAATCGACATTATGTGACAATCTGGCCAACACAATTTGGCAATAGTGTATCCAGAGAGAGATATTTGGATATAGCTACCTACTTACCAGGTAAACTAAATTTAGTGGCAGACAACAGGTCACGCAAATTAAATGAAAACACTGAATGGATGTTGGATAAAAATGTATTTGCTGAAATTACAGCACGGTATGGAACACCAGATATCGACCTATTCGCATCCAGGCTCACACCAGCTATCGAATTATGTTCATGGGAACCAGAACCTGGGGCAGTGGCAACAGATGCATTTTCGCTGCATTGGGGGATTGTTTATTTATGCATTCCCTCCTTTCTGCCTCATCAGTCGGGTATTTAGGAATATACAGCAAGACTCCGCGTCTGGTATTTTGATAGTATTTTGGCCTACTCAACCATGGGTCCCGGTGATACTCGACATGGTATTAGAACCATGCATCACCATCCATCATAGACCTAATTTACTGGTTCATCCCGCAACAAGGGGAAGTTACCCATGTCATAATTATATAAACCTATTAATTTGTAGAGTTTGAAAGCACCTCTACTACACCTGGGACTGACGAACCGAACAGTGGATATTATTTCAGCGGCCCACAGACAGTCCACCAAAAAACAGTACTTGGTGTCATCAAGAAATGGGAAGTACTGTCACAACAATAAACATCACCCACAGATCTATGAACATCCCGTCTGTTCTGGAATTCCTGGCAAGCCTCCATTACGATGAGAGGCTCAGTCATAGTGCCATCAACTGCGCCAGAAGTGCTCTGTCAACATACCTGTGGCAAGGAACAGAGCGGCATTCTGTTGGGACACACCCTGGTAACCAAACTCATGAGGAGCATTTTTTATGTTAATCCCCCAAGAACCAGGTACTCCCAAATATGGGATGTGAGCATTGTACTGACCATGTTAAGAAACTGGTCTCCAGCTACAGCTCTGTCCCTACAGAAACTGACTATGAAAACAGTCATGCTGATGGCCTTGGTCATGGCACAAAGGGTCCAGTCACTACAGAAACTAAGGCTGGACAACATGACTATTTCATCTGGAAATTTAACTTTTCACATCAATGAATTAGTCAAACAAAACAGACAGGGGTCAGCAGGCCTAAAAACAGAATTCAGGGCCTACCCGACAGATGATCGTCTCTGTATTGTAACACACTTACTATTATATATGGAGTATACTAAGATCATCAGAGGGAAAGAAATTTCACTTTTAATCAGCTACAAACAGCCACTCAAAACAGTGACAGTCCAGACCATCTCTAGATGGCTAAAACAGGTCCTAATAAAGGCTGGAGTAGACACTAGCATTTTAAAATCTCACTCCACCAGGGCTGCAGCTACATCGGCAGCTATGAAGTTGGATGTTCCTATGGACCAAATCCTCAAGACAGCAGGATGGTCAACGGAGAAAACTTTCCAATGATTTTATAACAAACCAGTCATTGAACCTGGAACATTTGCAGAAACAATTTTAAGTTCTGTAATATAATTTACCCCATAAATAGGGGCTATAATTTGGTGTTAATATATTTATCGTTGGGTTTTCAATATCGTATTGATGTCTAATGATGTTAATACTATTCTCCCCATAATCAAGGCAGATGTGATGCATGGACTCGTTTCCATGGCATGAAATCACAGAGCTTTAAAATCTTCACGTAGTCACTCACGTGACTCCGAAGTAAAATAGTAAGATTAAACGAGAACTTAACAGTTTGAAGTTTGATCGTTATTTTATGAGGAGTAACGTTGAGGGATTACGTGCCCTCCGCTCCCACCCTTGATCATATACTCAACTGGCATCTCTTCTCTAATCTTACTATGTTTAGTCATTACAGTTATCTGTGATTTCACACCGCTGCTTTGAAGAATGACACACATGCGTCCTGGCGGGATTCTTCTTCACGTAATCCCTCAACGTTACTCCTCATAAAATAACGATCAAACTTCAAACTGGTAAGTTCTCGTTTAATCTTACTATCCTATATAGTTACAGTATTACAGGATTGAACCCGAGTCACTGTGAGGCAGCACCACGAATGCTGTGCCACTTTACATAAACATACACCAGTACAGGAACAGGCTTCTGATTTCTATCGTGAATGGATCTCTCTGCAAACAATACCCTTTTCTATCCATGTGCGTGTCAAATATTTTGTATCGCATTAACATTCACAGCTAATCTTTCATTTCTTATATTAATTTTACTTCCCCTCCGACTCTTCTATAAAGAATCTGGTGTTTGCAACCCGACATTTGTCACGACTAACTAGCCTTCTCTCCCGACTCTGGCGGGGAGCAGGCACCACCGACTGTGGGCATGGATTGGATTGACTGAGGTGTTGTTTAGTTTAGTTTAGTTTAGTTTAGAAATAGAGAATAGGCACTACGAGTCCGTGCCGACTGGCGATCCCCGCACACTTACACCATCCGACATGTCTTTGGAGTGTGGAAGGAAACCGGAGATCCCGGAGAAAACCCATGCAGGTCACGGGGAGAACGTACAAACTCCGTACAGACAAGATCATCCTTCAGCCTCCTGTTGATGTCCTAGCCTGCCCAATCTCTCCCTAGAACTCAGACCCTACAGTGCTGGCAACACCCTTATATTTCAGAGATAAATTTCCACGGGTCGGATTGAACCCGGGTGCTGTGTGGCAGCAGCTCTACCAGTTGCGCTATTGTGCTGGCCTTTTTAAGACTATTTCCCTGGAGCGAAGGACGCTATGGGGTTGACTTTATAGAAGTGTGTAGGAAGGAACTGCAGATGCTGGTTCACAAAAAGCTGGAGTAACTCAGCGGGACAGGCAGCATCCCTGGAGAGATGGAATGGGTGACGGTTCGAGAAACGCTGAGTTACTCCAGCTTTTTGTGTCTATCTTCGGTGACCTTATAGAGGTTTATAAAATCACAAGGTGAATAGCCACAGTTTTCTTTCTCCAGGGTAGAGAAGTCTAGAATCATCGGGCTTAGGTTTAAGGTAAGAACGGAAAAATGTAAACGGAACCCGAGGGGCAACTTTTTCACAGAGGATTGTGAAAGAGGAACTGATAGAGGTGAGTACAAATATAACATTTAAAATATATTTAGAAAGGTACATGGATAGGAAAGGTTTAGAGGGAAATGGGCCTATTGCTGGCAAATGGGATAAGCATGGATTGGCATCTTGGTTGCTATAGGTGAGTTGGGCTGAAGGCCATGTTTTCATGTTGTATCATTCTATCAATCTATGAATCCACAAATGTCAGACTGTGATCCAAGCTCTCCTTGTCTGTCTAACCTTCCATCCCTGGACTCAGGCTGGTGAACCCTGCCAGAGCAAGAACATACTTCCTCAGATACGGAGACCAAAATTGCACACAGTACTCACAGCAGTTCCCACCAAGGCCCTGTATCATCTCCCTGTGCCTGTACTCAAGTGGTCTCAGTATGGCCAGTGTACAGCTTACCTTCTTAATCACCTGCTGCATGTGTGCATCTTAAGCAACTAATGCACAAGCACACGCAAGTCTTGTTGCACCTCCCATTTCTTAATCATTTAGATATTAATCTCCCTTCTTATTTTTGTGCCACCAAATTTACCTCACATTGATCTACATTTCACCGCAACTCGCTCATATTTGCCCGGTCACTCTGCCTGTCCAACGCACACTGGAGTTGAGCTGCATCCACTTCACAGCTCCCCCTCTGACCCCTCAACTGCAAATGTGGAGATATTATGCTGTATTCCCTCATGTAAATCATTAATATATCTAATTATCTAAGAGCTGGGGACCTAGCACTTACATCACCAGTCACTGTGATGTAACTCACAGGAGAACCTATTTATTCCTACTTGTTCCTTCCTGTCTGCCAACCAGCTCTCCTTCCACATCAGTCCCATCTGCTGTAATTTGGCACAGTAATCTCTTACATGCCACTTTATCAAAAGCTTTCTGAAAGCTCATATATGCTACATCTATTCTAAAAATGCCCAGTAACATTGTCAAACATGATCTCCCCTTTGTGCAGATCATCAACTAACTCCATGTACCTATTGCCTTCATCAGCAGTTGATCTATAGCTTACTGCACCTTATCACAGAACCAAAGTAATTGTTCAATTATTCTGCCATTTGTCGTTACCCATTATAAATCCCTCTGCTTCCGACTGGAAGGGAATTGTCTTCAAGAACCTGTTTGGTCTCCATTTATTAATGGAAACATTTATGATCAGTTAGTACCTTTTCTCCAAGCTTACACTATTTTCCCTGCGTTACTTAATCCCTTGGTTCTTGTTTGCTGAGTTCCAAATTGTTCTTAGTCCACACCCACTCAAGCCAGCACCGCCATTCAATGTGATCATGGCTGATCATCCAAAATCAGTTCCTGCTTTCTCCTCATATCCCTTGATTCCGTTGCTCCATGAGCTATCTAACTCTCTCTTAAAAACATCCAGTGAATTGGCCTCCACTGCCTTCTGTGGCAGAGAATTCCACAGATTCACAACTCTTTGGGTGAAAATCTCAGTCCTAAATGGCCTACCCCTTATTCTTAAACTGTGACCCCTGGTTCTGGACTCCCCCAACGTCAGGAACATTTTTTCTGCACCTTGCCTGTCCAATCCCTTAAGAATTGTATATGTTTCTATAACACACCCTCTCATCCTTCTATTTCTGTCGCAGACAATGTTTGTCATTGCTTATCCACTGTCATTCCCCAATTTACCGTAGCTAACTCTTGTCCCACATAGTTGAGTGAATAGCGACAAGTCTGAGTACAGTAGGGAGATCGATAACCTGTTTGAATGTTGCCAGAATAACAATCTTACTCCTGATAGCAAGACCAAGGGGCTGATAGTTGACTTCAGGAAGGGGAAACCGAGGGTCTAGCTGTCTTCATCAGTGAGACAGTGACATAGAGAGTCAACAGCTTGCACATCTCTGAAGATCTGTCTTGGGCCCAGGACATTGATGCAATCACAAAGAATTAGCAATGCTCCACTTCCTCAGAAGCGGCACGGTGGCGCAGAGGTAGAGTTGCTGCCTTACAGAGCTTACAGCGCCAGAGACCCGGGTTCGATCCCGACTACGGGTGGTGTCTGTACGGAGTTTATACATTCTTCCCCTGACCTGCGTGGGTTTTCTTCGGAAAATGGTAAATTGGCTTGGTAAATGTGAAAATTGTCCCCAGTGTGTGTAGGAGAGTGTTAATATGTGGGGATTGCTGATCGGTGTGGACCCGAAGGGCCTGTTTCCGCGGTGTATCTCTAAACTAAACTAAAACGTAATTTGGCAGAGTTGCCGAATACTCTTATGAAGCATCTACAGGTGCACAGTGGAGTGTACACTGAATCACGGCCTGATTCAGTAACTCGAAAGCACGAGAACAAAGGAGTTGGTGGGTATTGCCCAGACCATCATGGGTATTGCTATCCTCACCACTGAAGAGATCTACAGGAAGCACTGCCTGAAGAATGCAGCTATTGTTATAAAAGACCTACACCATCTAGGCCTCCCTCTCATCTCACTGCTCCTATCAGGAAGAAGGTGCAGGAGTCAGAGAACTGTGACCTCCAGCTACAGGAACAGCTTCTCCCCTGTACACATCAGCCTCTTGAACCACACTGCTCAACATGATGTCCAACACTACCTCAGCAAAGAACCTGTTGCAGGTTGCACAATGTATTCCAGCTTGAACTATAATTGTCTGGTCACCTAGTGTAACTGATATTTTATTGGGTATTGTTATTTATTGTATATTTATTGTTTTGTTGTGCTAATGTACCCATAAAGCTGGAGCAAGTAAGAATTTCATTGTTCCATTCCTAGCGCCAATGACAACTAAACACTCTTGACTCTTGAGAGAGATTCACAACCTTGCCTCAGAGCCAACCACCATCACTCTCCACCTGAACGAAGAGTTAGAGTCAGAGTCATACATGGTGGAAACAGGTTCTTCAGCCCAACTTGCCCCCAACTAGTCCCACCTGTGTACGTTTAGCCCATACCCCTCTAAACCGTTCCTATCCATGTACCTGTCTATTTTTTTCTTGAACGTTGTGATGTTCCTTGCCTCAACTACTTCCTCTGGCAACTCATTCCATTTGTGTGGAAAAGTTACCGGTCAGATTCCTAGTAAATCTTTTCCCCTTCACCTTAAACCTTGCTTCTTCATATTGGCCCATGAACAATAATATACAATACTCAGTCCAGGATGGCCTGCATTCCAGATTAGTTCCTCAATATATTGATCCGTAAAACAATCCTAAATACATTCCAGGAATTCCTTATTCCTTCAGGTATAGCATCAAAGTTCATAATCATAATCGTAATTTATTAGCCAAGTGTGTTTTGCAACATACGAGGAATTTGGTTTGCCATACAGTCAAAACAAAAAAGCAACAAGACACACAACTATATAAAAAATTGACATGAACCTCCACCACAGCGGCTCCTCCACATTCCCCACTGTGATGGAAGCATTAAAGTCTTATCTTCTTTCCTCCTTTCCTCCCGCGGTCGGGGGAGTCGAACCATCCGCAGCCAGCGATCGAGCTCCCGCATCGGGACGGCCACAACTCCTGTGGCTTGGAGTTCCTGAAATCGGTCCCTAACCAGGTACAGTGAGCTTCACGATGTTAAAGTCCGCAGGCTCCGGCGGTTGGAGCTCTAGAAGTCCCAGCAAGAGGCCGCCAACTCCACGATGTTAGGCCGCAGTGCAGACGGAGATACAACACGGAAAACGTCGCATCCCTGTCGAGGAAAGAGATCAGGGCTGGATTTAGATGAAGAGAGGCCCTATGCTATTCCACTTGTGAGGCCCCTCCCAATCCCCTATGTAAGGCCCCTCCCAATCAGCCTATAGGTGAATCTGGCCCTGCCGAGGCCCCCCTAGATCTCGAGGCCCTAAACTTAAGCTTGTGAAGCTTATACGTAAATCCGGCCCTGAAAGAGATTTAATCCCCCCCCACCACCCATCCCCTCTACAAATACAAAAACTAAAGATAAGCTATGTTACGACTCCCGAATGCAGGTACTTCAGAGCCGCGTAACATAATTCAAAAACCAGGTTCAAGTTCAAAATTCTTTTAATTATTCAATGGAACACAAACCCAAACCTGATTTAAACAACCCAGTCATGGATATGGATGGACTAACAAACAATTAAACAGTGCTCCAGCCAGCCACGTAATGGACCGTCGAACCAGAGACTCTAAAACCTGCCTAAAGAGATATAACCCTGAAACAAAATACACGAAAACACTAAGGTCAGCCCTTATCCGTCCCAATTCAATATTTGTTAACAAGTAATGGTGAAAGTACACAAAGTTCTATGCCATGTGGCCAGGCCTTCCGCACCTCACACCAGCAGTCTGCTCACAAGTCAGGGTCGACGAAGAAGAGAGAGAATCCTGGGAGACTCTGGTATTTAAGCTTCAGATGAGTCACCCGTCACCTGACGCAGCTTGGCCAATCGGGTACAGGAGCCTTTTAACCCCTTGATTCCAGACTCACAGCCACGAGGCCTGCACTCGGGAGAGAAACAGAGAAAGGTAAGTACATAGCATTCACCAGGGGGGGGGGGGGGGGGGGAGCGCCTAACAAGCTAAAACATACATTTTACAACAAACTAAAAACACAAAGAATGAAAAAGACAAAGACAGACCGTTGGCGAGGCAGCCATCGTGCAAGTTGATCCATTGATTACATTTTTACCCTTATTTCATACATCTCTAATTTCCCACGTAATGCCATTACCACTACAGGTACTTTTTTGGGATCTGTATTTAACTTCCAGTAACATTCTGTATTTCTTGGTTTAACCCATCCATATTCAGGGTGACAAATCACATTCACAGTTGCACTAATCTCCTCTTTAATCAACAATAGCAGCTCACCTTCCATTTCAGAACCTGCCCTCCCCACAGATCTGAATAATCTTTCTTCCAATGTTGCCTTTTTTTTCCAGGGGAACTCACTACCCAAGAGGACAACGGAGGGAAACAATGCCACAATTACAATCCCGCTAAATGCAAGAAAGCAAAACCTGTGCTAAATATTTCAGCTGAGCTTTCGTCTTTGCAACAGGAACTACATGCGCGGATGGTTCAGCATCCCTGTGAATCCCCAGGCTGCCAATTCTGTGTCCAGCTAACGTGTAGAAATCATCTTTTGTCTCTCTTAATAAAGAAGAATGGTACGTGACCATGGGAAATGTCAGGAGAGGTATCGAGCTTCAGAGGGTGATGGCAGGAAGGATTGGTGGAGAACGGGCAGGAGATTTAGAGAAGGTCGCAGGTTTAGAGAAGGTGCAGACTGATTTCCGGGATGGTTTCTGGCTGGGCAAGTCTCACGGATTGGGAAATAATAACGGAAGCTTTCAGAGAAGTATGTGGAGAATCAATATGAACAGAGAGTAAAGGGCGGTACCTGGGATATTTTCACAAGGACTCGTGGAACAATACAGCATGGTTGTTCAGCCCGACTGGTACACGTTGACCAAGATGTCCACCTGAGAGAGCTAGTATCCTTTGCTTGTGTTTAGCTCATATCCTCTCAACCATATACCCTGTCCAAATGTCTTTGAAACATTGTAATTGTACTGACCTGTACAGCTTCCTTGGCAGCTCCTTCCATAGACCCTCTGTGTGAAGTTGCCCCTTAGATCCCTTTAAATCTTTCCCCTCTGTGGTAATCTCTGGATTATCCGAGCAGCTGAATCTTTGCCTCTGTGTGTGTGTGTGGCTGCAGTCCCTCATGTCCGTGGGCTGGAAGAAGTCTTAGCCTGAAACTACTTGATTAGTGCAGGTGTCAAGGGTTATGGGGCGAAGGCAGGAGAATGGGGTTAGGAGGGAGAGATAGATCAGCCTCGATTGAACAGAGTTGATACAGAACAGAACAGCCGTAGACTTGATGGGCCGAATGGCCTAATTCTGTTCCTATTACTTATGCCCTTATGACACGTCTGTTAAATTCCATCAGGTGAGGTATAATAGATATTAAAATGATATTTTAAAGCAGTCAGTGGGAAAATGTTACAGTCTTTAGCATGGAATTACCACTCTTGCCGATAAATAGGAACTAGTGAGAAATGAGAAGTGGCCAGTTGAATATCAAGGGAGATGTCGGTGCTCACAGATTATTGAGACGGTAACAGGATATATACAGTGGATGTATAACTCCTCGACAGTAGCCCAGTGCTGATTAGTATTGTCATAACTATTTTTTCCCTCTCGTGTACGATTCATGTCAATTTTCTTCTAAACCATTTATAACAGGAAAACAGAATGAGGTTCGACTGTGCGGTTGTAAGAGAAAAGCAGGACAAAGCACTCCACAATGGAACGAGTGTCTGTGTTCTGAAGGTGATAGCGGTAGGTCACCAACATGCTGCTGTGTGTCAACATCAGAAAGCTCAGAAAATAACGGTGACTCAGACGAGCAGAACAAAAATTCTTGCCACTCGGACACACTGGAGGATGTTCATTGTGATGGCAAAAACCGTCAGCTTTTAAAAACTGTAGCATGCAACTCCCTTATCCGGCTGCAGCAAGGTGGAGAATCTATGTTCAACTCCGGATCAACACCAAGTCCAACAAATGGCGGTAAGCATGAATAAAAGATTCAATCACAAAGTGAGCAGGTGCATCCATTATAATTTGATTCAATATCCTTCACTCTTGTCCCATTCCAGATTCCAACTTGCCCAGAGACCAGGGACTATAAATATTTATTTAAGTTTATTTTGTCACGTGTACCAAGGTAACAGTGAAAAGTTTTTGTTAGCGTGCTATCCCGTCAAAGATACATGATTACAATCAAGCCGTCCACAGTCCACAAATAAAGGGAACTGTAGTGGCACCTAGTGGTGGCCTGGGTAATGTCAAACCCTCGCTATTGGCTGGCGCAGTCACATGAGCGCGGGAGCGATTTTCACGGGTTTTTTGGCAAACCATTCATTCGAGCTCCACGCGGTTCGAGTGAGCTTCGTTAATTTTGGCTGTGTTATATCGACTCGGGTAATCGCTTTATTTTCGTTTAAAAATAAAGAACTTTGTTACACCTGACTGTCTCGACTCACCAAAGTACATTGGAATCCGATAAAGTTTAGTTTAGTTTAGAGATACAGCGTAGATGCAGGCCCTTCGGCCCAGCAAGTCCACACTGGCTAACGATCAACCATTCACACTAGTTCTATCCTACACACTGGGGACAATTTACAGAGGCCAATTAACCTCCAAACCCACACGTGTTTGGAATATGGGAGGAAACCGGAGCACCCGGAGGAAATCCACACAGCCACAGGGAGAACGTACAAACTCTGTACAGACAGCACCCGCAGTCAGAATCGAACCTGGGTCCGTGGTGTTGTAATGCCCCTGTCCCACTTAGGAAACCTGAACGGAAACCTCTGGAGACTTTGCGCCCCACCCAAGGTTTCCGTGCGGTTCCCGGAGGTTCCTGGAGGTTTTTGTCAGTCTCCCTAATGGTCGATGCTAGTTGCAGGTGGTTGCCGGAGGTTGCATGTAAGACCTTCCACTACCTGCAACCTCCGGCAACCACCTTCAACTAGCATCGCAACCGGCTTCGACTAAAAAATTACCGATTTTTTAAACGGCAACCTATTTTTAGTCGCGGCCGGTTTTGAATTTTTTGAATTAATCGACGGAACCTAGAAGAAGCGGAAACCACTTTCGACCATTAGTGAGACTGACAAAAATCTCCGGGAACCGCACGGAAACCTTGGGTGGGGCGCAAAGTCTCCAGAGGTTTCCGTTCAGGTTTCCTAAGTGGGACAGGGGCATAAGGCAGCAACTCTACTGCTGCACCACTGTGTCGCTCCAAGCATGACTAAAGATAGTTTAACGATCTCCAATGAGGTAGAGGGGTTGTCAGGACTGTACTCTAGCTGATGTGAGGATTTGTGTAGCTGCCTGATAACGGCTGGGTAGAAAGGCTGGGAGTTGTTGTGAACTGAACCTGACGTTAACTCTGTTCTGCAGAATGGAAACAATCATCATCTCACATGATCATAATAATCTGTGTGGTTGTGCCAATTTGCATTCTTGGGCTGGTTTGCATTGTCGCTAGAATTTGCAAAGTCAAAAGGAAAAGAGATAGGAAATCGAAAGAAACCAAAGGTAAGGAAGAGTGTAGCATTTCTGTTTTATGTTTAGAAAATTGTGTTTAAGGGCAGGTTCCTTACAAAGATTTCAAAATGTATCTCTCCTATCTCATTGCATGGATTGTGGTGGACTCAAAGCCCCGGACCCAAGGTAGGGATCACCTTCACTCACTTTTGTGCAGTTTTTGTCTGCTTTTGCTCATTTTGATGAAGTGTTCACAAGTTGCATTCCTTCAACTCCAGGGCTGCTGATGTCCCAGAGATGGCAGAGACTGAGGGTAAGTCAAAAAACATTTCGACCTGCTTTTCTGAGTTGGTCTAGTAATTTGAATCTAAACGCACGTTGTCCTCTCGGTTCTTGGTCTAGTTGCTGTGTATAATGCGATACCCGGGAGGAAAGAGGAAGACAACGGCCATGTGGCATACTCAGTGACAAAGGTTCAGGTAGAAAGGCCTGGCGAAGGGAGAGTCAGCATTTACTCTGCGGAGCATGTGTACTGCTACATCAAAGATCCAGTGGCAACAGGGTAAGGAGCAAGGCAGTGTTCACGGCCAAAAACCCTCAACTCTTAACGCTTCTTTTTGACATCGAGTATTATAAAGTTATTAATGGGATGGAGAATATTGGTATCTCCATCGTGGGTTCTCCAAAGTAGAAGGCAACTCGGGTTTCTACTTTGGCTATCAGATCATGGAGGTTGAAGGGAGACCTAAGAAGAGTATATGACATTATGAGAAATATAGATAGGATAGACAGTCAGAACCTTTTTCCCAGGGTGGAAACGTCACAGACTGGAGGGTAAGGCTTTAAAGTAAGAGCAGCAATGTTTAAAGTTGATGGGCAGGGCAAGTTTTTTTGCAAGGAGTGGAGGATGTCCAGAACATGCTGCCAGGAATGGTGATGGAGGCAGATATGATAGAGGCATTTAAGGGGCTTTCAGATAGGCACATGGATATGCAGGGAAAAGAGGGATATATTGTAGGTCACGTGCAGGCAGAACAGGTCAGTTTAAATGCTTCATGTTCGGCACTGACAATGTGCAGAAAAGAA